>NC_041402.2:5436650-5776650 GCF_900747795.2 Erpetoichthys calabaricus | reverse complement strand
CATTGAGTACCAGACATACCTGCCAATAATTTATCTATTAACCGTTCAAAGGTAGCTGGAGCATTGCAAAGACCAAAAGGCATAACTCGGAACTGCCAGAGCCCCTTTCCTGTGGAGAATGCAGTCTTAGGTCGAGCTTCAGGTGTTAGCGGCACCTGCCAGTAGCCACTGCGCAGGTCTAGTGATGAAAACCAGGCTGATCCTGCCACCAAGTCCAGGGATTCATCAATGCGAGGCAACGGATAGGAGTCCTTGATGGTTACAGCATTTACCCGCCGATAATCAACACAAAATCGCCACTTGCCATCCTTCTTAGGGACAAGGACCACAGGAGAGACCCAGGGAGACTCAGAGGGTTCGATAATTCCGGCCTGTCTCATTTCCTGTAGAATGTTCTCAGCTGCTGTCTGTTTAGCTAGTGGCATACGGCGGGGGCGCTGTTTGATAGGGAAAGCACTCCCAGTATTGATGTCATGCTGCACAAGAGAAGTCTGGCCAACATCATCTGCAGAGGTAGCAAAACGGTCCCTAAAGTCATGTAACAACTGTCAGAGCTGGCGCTGTTGCTTGTGTGTTAACCCTTCCCTGTTGGCATTCCAAACAGTGCGGACAACCTTCATTACTGGTACGGTTTGAGTGATGTTAGTGAAAATAGGCACATGTTCTTCTTGGGGAGCCACCACTGGTGGTTCCCTCCTTCCTTGCTGGTGCCCTAACAAGGGGAGTGTCCCAATGCCTTGAAGATACAGAGTCCCCATCTGAAGATCTATTCTCGCTCCAACTGCTTGTAAGAAATCAAGTTCCAAGATACAGGAGTTGTTGATATTAGCCACCCAGACATCCTGCACCCACTGCTTCTTAGCAATACAAATGTCTATTTGTGCTCTGCCTAACATGGGGGTCATCTCACCTGTCGCTGTCATCAACTTAGTAGAATCGGCTGCACATAGGACCGCCACATCCAACATGTCAGGATGGATAATAGATGCAGTTGACCCTGTATCCACCAGTGCCTTGCATACATGGCCACCAACCAAAACTGAAAGGTGACAGTAATCTCCCTCACCCAACTGACCAACAGGGACTGTTCTTGGGGCCAGCGTTGTCCCTCCTACACTGGTCCCATGTCGTTTCCCGGTACAATGCTTAGTTGGGAGTCTTCTTGTTTAGCCCTACTGGGGCAGTCACGTTGTAAGTGTCCATGTTGTCCACAGTACCAGCAGCGGGGTGGGCGCATTAGGCGTGAAGGATTCCTGAATTTCTGTACGGTAGTCACTGGAGCCACTGCCTCATACTCTTGTTCTACATCTATGGCCTTAGTTTGGTGGATAGCTTCCAGTCTCTTCCCCTTGGTCGACTCTGCTGATGCGAGAGGTGCTTGGCTGTAACCCTCTTTAAGTATTTGTTCTGCCTCCTGGGCTGCAGACAAAGCTTGTTCCAAGGTCTCAGGCTTAGCGAAACGGACCTGCTGTCGGAGATATGGTGGGCTCAAACCCCGCAGAAATGCCTCCTTAGCCAACTCTGCCTGCACGGATCTGTCAAAATGGGGATAACCCCGTCGCACCAGAGACTGTACATCTGCTGCAAATGCCCCCAGGGCCTCAGTTGTCCTGCGAACCCTCTGCTCCAGCTGTTGTCTTATTGTAGTCACAGCTTCTATATGGCCAAACCGTCGCTCCAATGCAATTTCCAAAGCATGGGCATTTAACAGCTCATCTTCTGGCACATCCGTCAGAACCACCAATGCATCACCATCTAATGCTGCAGCCAGCTGTACAGCTTGGTCCTCCAAACTCCAGCCATTTACCCTGGCAATCATGTGAAAACGAGTGTTGTATGCTTCCCAAGACCCAGTTCCATCAAATCTGCCAATCTTCAATACAGTCCCACCCATCCGTTGTGTCTTTATTTCATCACTCACATGCACCGCCTCCCTAGCCGCCCTCAGCCACGTGTTGTCCATGCAGCATAACAGTTCTGTGTAGCCACGGCGCCCTTCGCGCAGTCCTTCAGCCAACACGTTTATTGCCTCTCCATCTACATGTGCCAATAACTGCCCTGCTCCATAATCCTCCGTCCATCCGTACTTATTTGCTAAATAAAGGAAGCGCTGTTTAAATTCGGTCCACGCCAACACACTCGGGAAGCGCTGCAATTCTTTCGTTTCTATCGCTCCATCCGGCCTCGCATTAAATTGAGCGTCTTCCATAAAATGGGGTCGCGCTGCAGGCTCAACAGCATTCAGCCTCATAAATGCAAACTGCTCCGACGAAGGCTCTAAGTCACCCTCTTGCTTCACGCGGGCTGAAAACCCGCCCTCCTCCATGAGTGCTAACTGCCTAGGCGAACTTATATGCGGCGTGAACGCTTCTTTAAATACACTCTCACCCGGACTTTGACTGCTACTTCGTTTCATTTCCACACTGTCGCGACTCCGTTTGTCTAATAACCAAATCCCACTTCTGATCACCAATGTGACGTCCCGTCGAATAACACACTCAGGAGCCGCTTGACCGGGGAAGTCTTCCAAAAATGCCGACTGGCTTTTTATTCAATCAGCCGCGATATAAACGGTGCCCTACAGCCGCCCGTTGTCTGGGTCACGGGGACACCTCCAAAATAACAAAGACTAATCACCTTCGTCCTATCTACCTCTCTTACTCTCCCCACAGTTACTTCCCTTCCTTACACCTTATATTGTTCTCCCGCCTCCAACTCCAACTTCTGGCCACACACACCTTTTTATCACGCCCCATTAATTAACCCATATCCCTGTCACTCATCTCTCTCTAGGGAGGTGCCCCAAGCCCTTACAAACAGGGTTCCCTCAAGACTCCACCCCAACACTGCTTCCCTTCCCTATAGTCCATGCAATGGCAAGACACGTCACAATATATATATATATATATATATATATATATATATATATATATATATATATATATATATAAAACAAAGTCCCATTTTATTATTACTCAAAGTACAGAAGCATAAATTGTTATTATATACATTAAATCCCAATGTGTGTATAGAGGCCGTGGAGGTTCCCTGCCATCAAATCCTCCAGAAACGGGACGTCAATCTGATCTCACTTGAAACAGAGCCCGCGGCGCCTTATCTTGATGTCGCCACGTGCGCTGAACTTGTGAATCTTTGATTTCACTTCTCTTCACGTGTTTGCGTTTCTTTGTACCCTATGAAGACAAAGGTCTGGGCATGTAAAATGGAATCGAACTGTTCATGAACGACGTGCTGTTCTCATTTCTCTGGGAAGAGTAACAGAGGGGCTTGATATTGGAGTCCAAGAACACAGATCACTGTGAGAACCTTCGGTCTCTACTTTCACAACCTGACGAAGGTGTTGCTCCCGTGGATCCCTAAAAAGGCATAGAGACTTACTTCCTGAAACGATTTAACGTTGGCCACACTCGACATCTCCTCCTTATTCGTTATGGCACAGTGACTTCGGTGCCTGGTCTTGAATTCGCGTCAAGTAGCAATTCTCTATTTAATCTTTTGTCTCTGTTTTGACGTTTGGAAATATTGCACTTGTAAACTCTTACATATGGAGGTGCTGGGGGTGGGGGTGGTGGGGGTCATCAGAGTGCACCCTATTTTAGTTGTTCTGCAAAGACCCTTCCACGTGAAGGTTCCAGAAAGAACCCTTCATTTATTCAGATAAATCAACGGGCTCCATACAGTACAAAACCATGAAGGGATGTTAAAAGATCCGTAATAAAACAATGGCTTCTGAATGGAAAAGAATTCTCGCCGCATGCAAAAGCACAGGAAGAGTCCACTTTTTGTTAATCTGTTAGTGCCTGGCTAGGTGGCTTTCCATACACTAAAGATTTCGTATTTTATTCCCCCCTACGTATTAGGAAGTGTTTTTTAAAGACCGCAGAGTCATTTTGCTGTCACTCGTTTACTAAGGCGTAGACTACAATGTTACTGCTAGCAAATGCACACGATGTGCCCACTACTACAGTAGGGATCGGGGTTTGCTCGAAATGGCTGGCAGGTTTTTTTCCAAACCACTTTTTTTTTTAAACGTTTTTTTTTTTTCTAAGGTACTTTAAAAGGAGTTAATCCAAGCAGTCCCAATGATGGAGTACCCCCTAGAGGTGAAGCCTAAGGGTCTCGCCATACCATTGTGGGAAGTGAGCGTGCGCGAAACGGGCGATAAAGGCTAAGAAAAACAAAAAAAACAGAAAAACGTAAGGGGAAGGTAGGGAGTTGGGACACTGAATGTCAGGAAATTGACTGGGAATGGAAGAAAGCTGGTACATTTGAGAGACAAGAGAAAGGTGACAGTGTTGTATGTGGCAGAAAATACAATAAAGCAGTGTCAGCCAGACGGGTCTACAGTCGCTGGCACGTCCTGACGTCATTGACAAATACAAATAACAGGTAGACCGCGGGACTTCCGGGTTCTGAAGCGGCTCACTGTGTTACGGCGCATCACCTTAGTCTGAAGGAATTGAGTTACAGAGAATCGGATCGAATCCCGGCAAGTGCGTCTCGCCCTCCTTCTATGAGGTCCTGGGTGTTTTAAACAAAATCCGATCCTCTAATTTGCTCCTTCAATCTCTCACATATTCGCTCGCCTTAAACTTTCATCGTCTTCAATATCAACTCGCAGCGCCCCAACTCAGTCTCACATCTCCAACTCTCTACACTTTCAGTTGGACCCTCGTCTCAAATTGGCCCGACATCCACTTTCTCTCGCCCTCTAAATCTCTTACCGCTCGCTCCCCTTTCAAAATGTTTGCACTACTAACGCCCGACTCTGCTGGGCTATTTAAAACGGGTCACTCCAAACCGAAGACATGACCTCCACCACAAGTGGACATCCTCGAAAGGCCACCGACAACTTGCACCATGTGGTTATCGACATTAAACCTGAAAATGCCCTGGCTGGTGGGACTGCCCCTCCCCCCATTGGCGAGGACGCCGAGCTGACCTGGCAGCGTTTCCCTCTCCTGCTGCTGACCCTAATCTCGTGCTGTGGGGGCATCTTGTGGTTCACACCGATATCTGAGAGTTCCAGCGCCATGGTCCGGATTTGTGTGGAACTTTCCCACCAGGTGATGGAGGGTGTTTGTGGTGCCCTGGTGAAAATTTTGGACCAGGAAGCGGGACCTGCCACAACCCTCTGGCCCCTGGGTTGCACGCTGACGGACCTCCTGGCTACTTTCTCGAGCGTGCCACTCGCTTCTGCGATTGGCCGTGCCCTGGACCCCTTCGCTCAGACCGCGCTTCGTCGTCTTCTCGCCATCCTGTTCCGATGCGCCGAAGGCCTGTGCGCCCACGTTTCGAGGAGGGCGCGGAAAGGTCCCCCAAACCTGAGAGAGGAGGCAGAAGAGCATCCAGAGGCGCGGCCGGGCATTCCAGCGCTCTACTGATCATTGTCAAAGTCGTATGGGGCCGCTTCGGGCACCCTTGGTGTGGTCGTGAGATCACCGGCCTCGCCGCGAGCCCCCGTGTACTCTCGATCTGTTCCCGCTCCTGCTGAAAGACCATCCTGCAACGAAGTGCCTCGAGAACCGAAAACTGTAAAAGCAGCTCGAAGTTCCTCATTTGTTTGACATTTGCGCCTTGAAGCTCCATGGAAATGATTGTTTATTCCTCAGAATTGACAATAAATTAATACTTCACAACAAGTACTCCTCAAGTGTTCTTCTTTGTAAAAAAACAAAAAACAAACAAAAAAATAAAACCAACAAAGTCCAATTTAATTATTACTTATTGTTGGGTTGTGTAGTTCACAGAGCCCTCTCTTGATTAAACGTCGTTTAATTCTGGGGAGGGTGCTCTGCCCATGATCTTGGTTCTGTGTGCTTTGAAAAACATCTTAATAATAAGAAGAAAAGAGCACGAAATGTTTAATGTATGGTCGTCTCCAGAGCAGGACACTGGCAGATGAAGAAAACCTGAACTTTGCCCGTGTCATCGTGTGTAGCGAGAGTCCTTTTCAAATTGGGAGCCGTTGGCTTCTGACAGATCTGTTCACGGTTACTTTCTGCGTGGAGCCTGTTGCGGATCTCCATAAATAACCGGCTCTTTCTGGAACCTTCGTGCGCGTGGTTCTTTTGGGAGCCAAAATGGTCCCCCTCTATGGCATCGCTCTGAAGACACGCTCTGAACTTCGGTTTAAATAGCGTGCGGCCCGCGGCATCTCAAAGGGCAGGCAGGACACGTCTGCTTACTCGCTTTTGGGAGCCCAGGTTAGGAGCGAGTTCTGTCTTCAGCAGTCCTTTAATCCGTCATTCCTTTATATCTCTCTCCACCGCCATTCTCTATCGACTGTTCAAGTTCAAGTTCAAGCACTTTATTGTCATTGTGTAACACAATGAAATTACTTTTTGTGACATCCCCAAGGTGCATTTAAAGAAAAGTCCAATAATTCCAAATATGTCATGTACAGTGTTAAGTAATCAAGTAACCAGAGCAAATTATTATTACTCAAAGTACAGAAGCATAAATTGTTATTATATACATTAAATCCCAATGAGGGTATAGAGGCCGTGGAGGTTCCCTGCCATCAAATCCTCCAGAAACGAGACGTCACTCTGATCTCACTTCAAACAGAGCCCGCGGTGCCTTATCTTGATGTCGCGACGTGCGCTGAACTTGTGAATCTTTGATTTCACTTCTCTTCACGTGTTTGCGTTTCTTTGTACCCTTTAAAGACAAAGGTCTGGACATCTGAAATGGAATCGAACTGTTCATGAACAACGTGATGTTCTCATTTCTCTGGGAAGAGTAACAGAGGGGCTTGATATTGGAGTCCAAGAACACAGATCACTCTGAGAACCTTCGGTGTCTGCTTTCACAATCCGACGAAGGTGTTGGTCCTGTGGATTACTAAAAGGCCCACAGACTTACTTTCTGAAACGATTTAACGTTGGCCACACTCGACATCTCCTCCTTATTCGTTTTGGCACAGTGACTTCAGTGCCTGGTTTTTAATTCGCGTCAACTAGCAATTCTCTATTTAATCTTTTGTCTCTGTTTTGACAAGTTTGGAAATATTGCACTTGTACACTCTTACATATGGAGGTGCTGGGTGGGGGTGTGGGGGGTGTCTCATCAGAGCGATGCCACCGGGGCACCCTATTTTAGTTGTTCTGCAAAGTGGCTCCTGAATGGAAAAGAATTCTCGCCGAATGCAAAAGCACAGGAAGAGTCCACTTTTTGTTAATCTGTTAGTGCCTGGCTAGGTGGCTTTCCACACACTAAATATTTCGTGTTTTATTCCCCCCTACGTATTAGGAAGTGTTTTTTTAAAGACCGCAGAGTCATTTTGCTGTCACTCGTTTACTAAGGCGTAGACTACAATGTTACTGCTAGCAAATGCACACGATGTGCCCTCTACTACAGTAGAGATCGGGGTTTGCTCGAAATGGCTGGCAGGTTTTTTTCCAAACCACTTTTTTTTTTTAAAACGTTTTTTTTTCTAAGGCACTTTAATGAAGGAGTTAATCCAAGCAGTCCCAATGATGGAGCACCCCCTAGAGGTGAACCTAAGAGTCTCGCCATACCATTGTGGGAAGTGAGCGAGGGCGAAACGGGCGATAAAGGCTAAGAAAAACAAAAAAAACAGAAAAGCGTAAGGGGAAGGTAGGGAGTTGGGACACCGAATGTCGGGAAATTGACTGGGAATGATAAAAAGCCGGTACATTTGAGAGACAAGAGAAAGGTGACAATGTTGTATGCGGCAGAAAATACAGCTAAGAAGTGTCAGCCAGACGCGTCTACAGTCGCTGGCACGTCCTGACGTCACTGACAAATACAAATAACAGGTAGACCGCGGGACTTCTGGGTTCTGCCGTGGCTCACTCTGTTAAGGCGCATCACCTTAGTCTGAAGGAATTGAGTTACAAAGAGTCAGATCGAATCCCAGCCAAGGCGTCTCGCCCTCCATCTACGAGGTCCTGGCTTTTTAAAACAAAATCCGCTCCTCTAATTTGCTCCTTCAATCTCTGACATATTCGCTCGCCTTAATCTTTCATCGTCTTCAATATCAACTCGCAGCGCTCTCATTCAAGCCCCAACTCAGTGTCACATATCCAACTCTCTACACTTTCAGTTGGACCCTCGTCTCAAATTGGCCCGATATCCACTTTCTCTCGCCCTCTAAATCTCTTACCGCTCGCTCCCCTTTCAAAATGTTTGCACTATTAACGCCCGACTCTGCTGGGCTATTGAAAACGGGTTACTCCAAATCGAAGACATGACCTCCACCACAAGTGGACATCCTCGAAAGGCCACCGACAACTTGCACCACGTGGTTATCGACGTTAAACCTGAAAATGTCCTAGCTGGTGGGACTGCCCCTCCCCCCATTAGAGAGCGAGCCGAGCTGACCTGGCAGCGTTTCCCTCTCCTGCTGCTGACCCTAATCTCGTGCTGTGGGGGCATCTTGTGGTTCACACCGATATCTGAGAACTCCAGAGCCATCGTCCAGATTTTTGTTGCACTTCTCGACCAGGTGATGCAGGGTGTTTGTGGTGCCCTGGTGAAAATTTTGGACCAGGAAGCGGGACCTGCCACAACCCTCTGGCCCCTGGGTTGCACGCTGACGGACCTCCTGGCTACTTTCTCGAGCGTGCCACTCGCTTCTGCGATTGGCCGTGCCCTGGACCCCTTCGCTCAGACCGCGCTTCGTCGTCTTCTCGCCATCCTGTTCCGATGCGCCGAAGGCCTGTGCGCCCACGTTTCGAGGAGGGCGCGGAAAGGTCCCCCAAACCCGAGAGAGGAGGCAGACGAGCACCCAGAGGCGCGGCCGGGCATTCCAGCGCTCTACTGATTACTGTCAAAGTCGTATGAGGCCGCTTCGGGCACCCGCCGTATCTCCCTGGGGTCGTGAGATCACCGGCCTCGCCGTGAGCCCCCGTCTACTCTCGATCTGTTCCTGCTCCTGCTGAAAGACCATCCTGCAGCGAAGTGCCTCGAGAACCGACAACTGTAAAAGATTGCTCCAAGTTCCTCATGTGTTTGACATTTGCGCCTTGAAGGTCCATGGAAATGATTGTTTATTCGAAATGAATTGTCAATCAATTTACGTTTTGCAACATGCATTCCTCAGAGTTGTCAATAAATTAATACTTCACAACACGTACTCCTTAAGTGTTCTTCTTTGTAAAAAATAAAAAATAAAACAAAAAAAAAATAAAACCAACAAAGTCCCATTTAATTATTACTTATTGTTGGATTGTGTGGTTCCTCATAGACCCATCTCTTGATTAAACATCGTTTCATTCTGGGGAGGGTGCTCTGCCCATGATCTTGGTTCTGTGTGCTTTAAAAAACACCTTAATAATAAGAAGAAAAGAGCACGAGATGTTTAATGTATGCTGGTCTACCTAGCAGGACACTGACAGTTCAAGAAATCCTGGACTTTGCCCGTGGCATCGTGTGTAGCGAGAGTCCTTTTCAAATTGGGAGCCGTTGGCTTCTGACAGATCTGTTCACGGTTACTTTCTGCGTGGAGCCTGTTTGCGGATCTCCATAAATAACGGGCTCTTTCTGGAACCTTCGTGCACGTGGTTCTCTTGGGAGCCAAAAATGGTCCCCCTCTATGGCATCGCTCTGAAGACAAGCTCTGGCAACGTCGGTTTAAATAGAGTGCGGTCCGCGGCATCTCAAAGGGCAGGCAGGACACTTCGGTTTAATCGCTTTAGGGAGCCCAGGTTACGAGCGAGTTCTGTCTTCAGCAGTCCTTTAATCCGTCATTCCTTTATTTCTCTCTCCACCGTCATTCTCTATCGACTTTTCAAGTTCAAGTTCAAGCACTTTATTGTCATTGTGTAACACAACGAAATTACTTTTTGTGACATCCCCAAGGTCCATTTAAAGAAAAGTCCTATAATTCCAAATATGTCGTATGCAGTGTTAAGTGATCAAGTAACCAGAGCAAATTATTATTACTCAAAGTACAGAACCATAAATTGTTATTATATACATTAAATCCCAATGAGGGTATAGAGGCCGTGGAGGTGCCCTGTCATCAGATCCTCCAGAAACGGGACGTCAATCTGATCTCACTTGAAACAGAGCCCGCGGTGCCTTATCTTGATGTCGCGACGTGCGCTGAACTTGTGAATCTTTGATTTCACTTCTCTTCACGTGTTTGCGTTTCTTTGTACCCTTTAAAGACATAGGTCTGGACATTTAAAATGGAATCGAACTGTTCATGAACGACGTGCTGTTCTCATTTCTCTGGGAAGAATAACAGAGGGGCTTGATTTTGGAATTCAAGAACACCGATCACTCTGAGAACCTTCCGTCTCTGCTTTCACAACCTGACGAAGGTGTTGCTCCCGTGGATCCCTAAAAAGGCATAGAGACTTACTTCCTGAAACGAATTAACTTTGGCCACACTCGACATCTCCTCCTTATTCGTTATGGCACAGTGACTTCAGTGCCTGGTCTTGAATTCGCGTCAAGTAGCAATTCTCTATTTAATCTTTTGTCTCTGTTTTGACAAGTTTGGAAATATTGCACTTGTAAACTCTTACATATTAAGGTGCTTTTCAGGGTCATCGGAGTGTTGCCACCCGGGCACCCTATTTTAGTTGTTCTGCAAAGACCCTTCCACGTGAAGGTTCCAGAAAGAACCCTTCATTTATTCAGATAAATCAACGGGCTCCATACAGTACAAAACCATGAAGGGATGTTAAGAGATCCGTAATAAAACAATGGCTCCTGAATGGAAAAGAATTCTCGCCGCATGCAAAAGCACAGGAAGAGTCCACTTTTTGTTAATCTGTTAGTGCCTGGCTAGGTGGCTTTCCACACACTAAAGATTTCATGTTTTTTATTCCCCCCTACGTATTAGGAAGTGTTATTTTAAAGACCGCAGAGTCATTTTGCTGTCACTCGTTTACTAAGGCGTAGACTACAATGTTACTGCTAGCAAATGCACACGATGTGCCCTCTACTACAGTAGAGATCGAGGTTTGCCCGAAATGGCTGGCAGGTTTTTTTCCAAACCACTTTTTTTTTTAAACGTTTTTTTTCTAAGGCACTTTAATGAAGGAGTTAATCCAAGCAGTCCCAATGATGGAGCACCCCCTAGAGGTGAAGCCTAAGGGTCTCGCCATACCATTGTGGGAAGTGAGCGAGGGCAAAACGGGCGATAAAGGCTAAGAAAAACCAAAAAAAAAAAACAGAAAAACGTAAGGGGAAGGTAGGGAGTTGGGACACCGAATGTCGGGAAATTGACTGGGAATGGATTAAAGCCGGTACATTTGAGGGACAGGAGAAAGGTGCCAGTGTTGTATGTGGCAGAAAATACCAAGTAGATATTGCTGCAGACCGGAGTAAAATGGGCGTTGATATCATTTTCGACTTCAGCCAATCATATATTATATTTGCCCACGTCAGTCACTGATCAGCCAATCGCAAATTTAAACGTCGCGGTCAATCACCGTTTTATTCAACAAATCGCCAATCGGTGTTATTTGTCATTCATGCTCCACTTTAGCCAATTGCCTTTTGGATACGCAAAAAGAAAGGTGGGTGTAATTTCTAAAGGTGGACGGTGAAGATAAAGTGACTGTAAGAGACAGAGTGTATACTGTATTCATAAAATACCTCTGCGACGATAGTGTACTAGTGTTAATATCTTACACTATAGCACTATGTCGAGTGCATTATTAAGACTGCAGTGTATTTTTACCACAGTCATTTATGAAGTAGCGGTTCTGAAAAAATAATAATAAAAGTTTGCATATGAGATATTTATCGTTACTGAACAACGTCTGAAGAAAATTTAAATGAACATAACAATACAAATTTGTGTCCGCCTAATTTTAATGGATTGACGTGGACTTAAGTGTGGGCTCTACTTGATTAAGTCAGTCAGATTAAAACAAATGTTTGACTGTTGGTGTTTACTCGAATGTCCAAATGAAATAGCCGCCTACATTTAACGGGTCACCTTAATGACCTTAAAGGCTATGAACGTATTACAATTTTAAACGTTGAATAAACTGTCAGAGTTCCTAATATTCCATTGTAGCCCCTTCTTGCCTGCAGATCACCATCTGTTCTTTGTTTGCTGATGTCAATATTCTTCGGTCTTCATGTCTGTTCTCAATATACCAGCAGCTCCAGTGAGTTTCTTGCCTGTGAATCACGTATTTAAGTTTATTTTTTAGCTGTATTATGATTACAGATTATTACAAATCACATACTTGACACTCTCAAGTTCAGGTATCGGGGAATATAAAATGTTAAGAAAGCTGGCAATAAAATTGTGACTTTAAAGAATCAATTGGCTGTCTCTATGTTATCAATGTTAAATGTAAGAAACACAGTTGTCATAGTGCTAACAGTCACCTTTCAATTATTATTTTTACAATGAAGTTTACTATGTTAAACGATCTGTGAAGAGCAAATATTATGCCTTCAAAAGACTAATAATTTTGCAGTTTTTGTGTCTGTGCACCTGTTAATCAGGGTATTCAATTATTTGACTTAATTGGACCTTTATTACTTTTGGGATTTTAAATACCTCTTTAAGATCATTAAATATGTGTTTATTATAATACATATTACTTATGCAAAAGTTACATTTAGAGATTAAAACATGACAGATGTTTGTTCATATCTAATTTATCCTCCATTTGACTCCATCAGGTCCTACTTTCTTTAGGGTCTCTGATACTGGAGGAGGAGGTCAGGAGTCCAACTGTACAGCGGGCACTGATGGGCATCAGCATCACGACTGGTAACAAGATAGAGATGGCAGAGAGTTCAGCTGGACATCATCCTGTATGAGTATCCAAACAAACAGCATATTAAGAGCACAGCGAGTCTGTATACTCCAATATGGCCCTGACATAACACCCTGCACAGCTGTACACGACTCCACTTTACTGCTCATTTAGCACACACTACACTGAGTCTGTCAAGTCACAGCCATTAAATAATTCAATCTGAACAGCTGGAAATTTATTTTGCAATGATATTTCTGGTAAGGCATTTTTATATTGTCGTTTCTCATTGGTTTATACTGAAAATCTGGTTTACATCAATGTAGTTTTCAATAGTATGTATTATATATATAGTATATAAAAAAAATTAAAGGAACACTTTGAAAGCACATGAGATCTTAATGGGAAAAAAATCTTGCTGGCTGTCTCTACTGCTATGGACTGATGTGTTAGGAACAAAAGGATGGCACATCGTTTGTTGGAAATGAAAATGATGAATCTACAGAGGGCTGAATTCAAAGACACCCCGAAAATCAAAAGGAAAAAACAATGCGGCAGGCAGGCAGGCGAGTCCATTTTGCTGAAATTTCATTGCAGCAACTCCAAATAGCACTCAGTAATTTGTATGGCCCCCATGTGCTTGTGTGCATGCCTGACAATATTGGGGGGGGGGGGGGGGGGGGGCATGCTGCTAATGAGATGAAGGATGGTGTCCTGGGGGATCTCCTCCCAGATCTGGACCAGGGCATCACTGAGCTCCTGGACATTCTGAGGTGCAACCTGGTGGCGTTGGATGGACTGAAACATAATGTCCCACCCAGAGGTGTTCTTGGGGCAGTCAATGGGATCAATTCCTTCATCCTCTGACCACATGAGGCCAGCCGTTGTGGTGCACCAGGAGGAACTGCACCAGCATAGGGTCTGCCAATGGGTCCAAGGATTTCATCCAGATACCTAATGGCAGTCAAGGTGCCCACTGTTGTCTAGTCTGTAGAGGTCTGTGTGTCCCTCCATGGATATGCCTCCATAGACCATCACTGACCCACCACCAAACCGGTTATGCTGAACTACGCCACAGGCAGAATAACGTTCTCCATGGCTTCTCCAGACCCTTTCACATCTGACACATGTGCTCAGGGTGAACCTGCTCTCATCTGTGAAACGCACAGGGTGCCCACCAGTGGTAGACCTGCCAATTCTGGTATTCTATGGCAAATGCCAATTGAGCTCCCTGGTGCTCACTAGAGGACGTCGGGCCACCTTCAGGCCACCCTCAAGTCTGTTTGTGATTGTTTGGTCAGAGACATTCACACCAGTGGCCTGCCTGCTGGTGGTCATTTTATAGGCTCTAGCAGTGCTCATCCTGTTCCTCCTTGGCCAAAGGAGCAGAAACTGGTGAGTCCTGCTGATGGGTTAAGGACCTTCTACGAGGGGACCTGTCCAGCTCTCCTGAAGTAACTGCCTGCCTGTCTCCTGGAATCTCCTCCATGCCCTTAAGACTGTGCTGGGAGACATGGCAAACCTTCTGGCAATGGCACGTGTTGATGTGCCATCCTGGAAAAGTTGGACTACCTGTGTCAGCTCTGTAAGGTCCAGGTATGACCTCATGCCACCAGTAGCGACACTGACTGTAGCCAAATGCAAAATGAGTGACAAAACAGATGAGGAAGGAAAAATGTCAGTGGCCTCCCTCCACCTGTTAAACCATTCATTCCTGTTTTGGGGGTCGTCTCATTGTTGCCCCCCCTAGTGCCCCAAAGCAGCTGAAACTGATGAACAAGCCCCACTGCTACTTAACTGACCAGATCAATAGCCCACAAGTGTCACTGACTTGATGCTGTACTCTCATTAAAAAGGGGTCCTTTCATTTTTTGAGAAGATATATCTATCTATATCTCTATATCTATCTCTATATCTATATCTATATATATAATGTCAAGACCTTAGAACAACAAGGTCCTAGCTGTGAGTCATGGTTTTAGAATACTGATCTTCAAAAGTTTTGACTATTTTTCAGGCGTATACAATCCTTTTCTTTTAATTTTGTTCCCATATGTAAAACCTGTATTTTAAGTTAAAAATGCAAGTGTAATTGAAAATGTGACTCCTAATAAAAGATAAGTAAGAACCATATTATTCTGGAGTAAATTTGTAAGTGAACAGCAAAGCCTTGATCAGGATGCTCAGTTTCCAAGCTCTTTTATCTTGTGGGATTATCAGCAGAGTGCACACCATTTGTAACCATGTGGATACGAGTGGAGGCTCTGGTCATATCTAACAGTTCTAACAGTGTTAATACGCAAGGTGATTGGACCAGCACCTCTTAAACAGAACACTCATTATTATCACTACCAAAAACAAGATTTTATTAATAATTATTCAATATAAATTGTGCAACAATTTCAAGAAATATTTACAATTATCAATAATGATTGGTCAGTTGAATTGAAAGAAAGAACTCACAAAGATTAAATTTAACAAACAGACTGATCAAGAAATACACTGAAGTATTAAAACAACAGCATGCCCACTTCTATATATTATATATAAATAAAACAACAATGTAAAATGCATAACAACTGTACAAAGCAGTTATAAAAATTAAAGAAAAAATCCAGATGACATCAATTGTCTAAAAACAGACAAGCAATTTCAAATATACAGAACTTAATCAACAATCTAACAATAACAGAAAGTGTCCTTTATTATTTACATCAATAGTTACATTAAATATATACAACTCTATTATGCACAGTCATTATAACACACAGAAATAAAAAAGACAAAAGAGAAGTAAAGAAAGAGACACATTTATTTGAGTAGGGTTGAGATGTAATCCCGAGTTTAAATGTCTCAGTGGTGCTTTCCTTGTACTTCCAACTGTTGTAAAACAAGTACAGTATTTCAAACTCTTCCCTCTCACTAAAAAAACAAAACAAAAACAAGCACACAAATGAACAAATTCTAATCATACCAACCAGAAACACGTCTGCATTTGTCATTTGAAACCACAATTCTTCACCTTGTAAAGTTTAGAATAAATGCTACATATTGCATACTTCTAAATGTAATTTTACCAATACTACAAATGTGCTAATGTATAGTTTAAAAGTCACTTTAAACATATATATTCACATTTATATATATTTATTTTATATTCTTGTCTAAATTCACAACAACTATAGGGTATTCTGTTTAACAGAATAATGGCACTGAAAAGAAAAAGAAAGGACAGTTTATTTTCCACATGACGTACCACTCACTGTCTGCTGGTCCATCCATGAACAGATTTTTTGCCTCTGGCAGAGAAATCCTCTCATCTGTTTGTACAGCTTTAATAAGAGCCGATGACAAACACAGAAAAAGAGAGGATGTTACTCATAGACACACTTTCTGTACTCATTAGAGATTTACTGAAGGCTAATTAACCTCTGGTATCAGCACATCCAGAATGATGCCAACTCTGTCAATCCTCTCAAAAGTGCCTACAGCTCTTGACAGCACTTCATCCAAGAAGTTGTAGAGGCCATCTATCAGCTCCTCATCTTCTATATAAGTCATTACCCGGTGACCTTTAGGATTTTCATAATTTTTTAACCATTTGGACGATACCTTACGAGATACAACAGCCTGTTGGACAAGAAAATACAAGTGTTTGGCACTATAAAGTCATCATAGCTCTTTGCTGCCAGATAGATTACAATACCAAAGTTTTACTTTTTAGTTAGCCAATAAAAGGTGTCATTTTGCTTGACTACTCATTTCTTCATCAAAATAATCTATGTTAAAACACTAATAAAACCACTAGTTCTGTGCATAACGGAGTAAATATCGTACATATATACACATCTGTGATAAATTAGCTGTCTGTTTTAGACTTTACCCATTTAATATCCATGGTCTCTGGTGCTCATCTGTGACCCTAACCAGACTAGCAGGCCAGGGCAAACAGCAATTACTGAAACAGCAAACCTATTTTTAAAAACACTTTAACTGTTTTAACAGTTTACTGAAAATAGACATGGTTCTATGTACAGACATGAAGTATAACCTATATACTCTTTAGACAACTTACATCTTAAAATAAAACTGAAAATACTCATTTATATTGAGCTAATGTAGGTTGCAGGTTTGTTCTCCTAATGTTGTCTGTTGTCATTAACAGCACAGCAAACTACATCAACCACTGCAGTATTGTACATACAACAGACACATACAGGATAGGCAATTGACCTGTATATGAAAAATATGACACTACAGCTGGTTAAAGAGCTGAAAGTGCCAAACAATTTCTTCTTCATCATCATCAATTCCCACTTCTATGTGTGGTCAATGTGCTTGATCAGCACTCTCCATACAGCTTAGCCCTGAACTGACTTCCCCTGTCAGACCCTTGCCCTTCAGATATTCTTTTACTTTATCCATCCATCTCTGCTTATGGCCTCATTAGCTTTCTCTTCCCTTGTACTTCCATTTTTATCATCTTTTTACCCGCATACACATTATCTCTACTCATTACAAATTCAAACCACCTCAGTCTACTTTCCAGTATTTTCTTAGAGATCTCTCTCATTTGTGTTGCTCCTGAGATTGTCTCATTTCTTATTTTGTGCATAAATAAAGAAGCTGAAAAACGTCCAAATGAGATTAAAAGAAAGGACTGGACACCATACGTGGTAATTATCAATACAGAAAAATTAATTCATTGATAAATTGGTTTAAAGATTACTCAGCCTGAGTTAATGGGAAAAGTGAGATACACGTACCTCCGTACGAAACTGCTGTTCTGCGGTGATCTCGCAAGTGTTCATTTGCTCGTATATACGAGCGTGAAGAATACAGTCGTGGATGACAGAAAAGGCACAAAAACACATCTGAAGATTGAAGTACGGACGGAATGTCTGTGGTAATTTTGATCGTGATATGATCCTGTTTAAAAAAATGTAAAATAACATTACAGCGTTTTAATCGAACATCTCACAAATGTAAATATGCACAGAGTTAATAATGAACCAAACTACTGGCGGTGATCTACTAGCATTCCACTGAGCACCGGAGAGGGGGTGGGTGTTGGTGGATGTTCCCCGTGAAACTTGCTTTGCGGTGTTTGAAGATTTGCCGGCACCGCTGAGTGCCGGGCCACTTCAAGCACTGAATATGCATCAATTACTACAGCGAAAATGATTATTAATACAAACGTGAATACGATATATATTAATATTTATACAAACGTACAATCACAACAAAGAAACAAAAAGTTATTTGAAAAACACAAAGAAAACTTAGCAATTGCAAATTTCATACGTTTTAATTTAGAAGCAAACTTACTTCCATTGTCAGAAATAACAAACAATTCGTTTCGTCGCTTCTTAGAATCGAATCGAAACCCGGCAAGTGCAGTAGTAGTAGTACTATCAGAAAGAAACTGTCAAAAGGGGTGATTGATGGCCTTAATCCCCGCCCCCAAAATATTATTGATGAAAATAATATTTCTTCTTATTATTAAGCTGTTTAGTAGTACTATCAGAAAGAAACTGTCAAACTGTCAAAAGAGATGATTGATGACCTTAAGCCCCGCCCCCATTAAAGATTGATGAATATATGAAATATGAAAATATAATTGATGAAAATATGGTTAGAAGTACTATCAGAAAGGAACTGTCAAACTGTCAAAAGGGATGATTGATGACCTTAATTCCCGCCCCCAAAATATTATTGATGAAAATAATATTTCTTCTTATTATTAAGCTGTCAGTAGTAGTAGTAGTACTATCAGAAAGAAACTGTCAAACTGTCAAAAGAGATGATTGATGACCTTAAGCCCCGCCCCCAAAAAATGATTGATGAATATATGAAATATGAAAATATAATTGATGAAAATATCAAATTAGTAGTAATAATAATAATTCGTTACATTTATATAGCGCTTTTCTCAGTACTCAAAGCGCTATCCACACAGAGAAGAACCGGGAAGCAAACCCACAATCTTTCACAGTCTCCTTACTGCAAAGCAGCAGCACTACCACTGCACCACCTGTGAGGATACCGGGTTGGCACCCTGCCCAGGATTGGTTCCCTGCCTTGTGCCCTGTGTTGGCTGGGATTGGCTCCAGCAGACCCCCGTGACCCTGTGTTTGGATTCAGCAGGTTGGAAAATGGATGGATGGAAGAAACTGTGAAACTGTCAAAAGGGATGATTGATGACCTTAAGCCCCGCCCCAAATATGATTGATGAATATATGAAATATGAAAATATAATTGATGAAAATATGAAATTAGTAGTACTATCAGAAAGAAACTGTCAAACTGTCAAAAGGCATGATTTATGACCTTAATCCCCGCCACCAAAATATTATTGATGAAAATAATATTTCTTCTTATTATTAAGCTGTTTTTCAAAGCACACAGAACCAAGTTCATGGGCAGAGCACTCTCCCCAGAATGAAACGCTGTTTAGTCAAGAGATGGCTCCGTGAGGAAAGACACAACCCAACAATAAGTAGTAATTAAATGGGACTTTTTTTTTTTTTATTACAAAGAAGAACACTTAAGGAGTACGTGTTGTGAAGTATTAATTTATTGACAACTCTGAGGAATGCATGTTGCAAAACGTAAATTGATTGACAATTCATTTCGAATAAACAATCATTTCCATGGACCTTCAAGGCGCAAATGTCAAACAAATGAGGAACTTCGAGCAGCTGTTACAGTTGTCGGTTCTCGAGGCACTTCGCTGCAGGATGGTCTTTCAGCAGGAGCAGGAACAGATCGAGAGTAGACGGGGGCTGGCGGCGAGGCCGGTGATCTCACGACCACACCAAGGGTGCCCGAAGCGTCCCCATACGACTTTGGCAGTGATCAGTGGAGCGCTGGAATGCCCGGCCGCGCCTCTGGATGCTCTTCTGCCTCCTCTCTCAGGTTTGGGGGACCTTTCCGCGCCCTCCTCGACACGTGGGCGCACAGGCCTTCGGCGCATCGGAACAGGATGGCGAGAAGACGACGAAGCGCGGTCTGAGCGAAGGGGTCCAGGGCACGGCCAATCGCAGAAGCGAGTGGCACGCTCGAGAAAGTAGCCAGGAGGTCCGTCAGCGTGCAACCCAGGGGCCAGAGGGCTGTGGCAGGTCCCGCTTCCTGGTCCAAAATTTTCACCAGGGCACCACAAACACCCTGCATCACCTGGTCGAGAAGTGCAACAAAAATCCGGACCATGGCGCTGGAATTCTCAGATATCGGTGTGAACCACAAGATGCCCCCACAGCACGAGAGTAGGGTGAGCAGCAGGAGAGGGAAACGCTGCCAGGTCAGCTCGGCTGGATCGCCAATGTGAGGAGGGGCAGTCCTACCAACCAGGGCATTTTCAGGTTTAATGTCGATAACCACATGGTGCAAGTTGTCGGTGGCCTGTCGAGGCTGTCCACTTGTGGTGGAGGTCATGTCTTTGGTTTGGAGTAACCCGTTTTCAATAGCCCAGCAGAGTCGGGCGTTAGTAGTGCAAACATTTTGAAAGGGGAGCGAGCGATAAGAGATTTAGAGGGCGAGAGAAAGTGGATGTCGGGCCAATTTGAGACGAGGGTCCAACTGAAAGTGTAGAGAGTTGGAGATGTGAGACTGAGTTGGGGCTTGAATGAGTTGATATAGAAGACGATGAAAGATTAAGGCGAGCGAATATGTGAGAGATTGTAAAAGCAAATTAGAGGTCCTGGGATTTTAAACCAAATCCGCTCCTCTAATTTGCTCCTTCAATCTCTCACATATTCGCTCGCCTTAATCTTTCATCGTCTTCTGTAACAACTCATTCAAGCCCCAACTCAGTCTCACATCTCCAACTCTCTACACTTTCAGTTGGACCCTCGTCTCAAATTGGCCCGACATCCACTTTCTCTCGCCCTCTAAATCTCTTATCGCTCGCTCCCCTTTCAAAATGTTTGCACTACTAACGCCCGACTCTGCTGGGCTATTGAAAACGGGTTACTCCAAACCGAAGACATGACCTCCACCACAAGTGGACAGCCTCGAAAGGCCACCGACAACTTGCACCATGTGGTTATCGACATTAAACCTGAAAATGCCCTGGTTGGTAGGACTGCCCCTCCTCACATTGGCGAGCCAGCCGAGCTGACCTGGTAGCGTTTCCCTCTCCTGCTGCTGACCCTAATCTCGTGCTGTGGTGGCATCTTGTGGTTCACACCGATATCTGAGAACTCCAGAGCCATCGTCCAGATTTTTGTTGCACTTCTCGACCAGGTGATGCAGGGTGTTTATGGTGCTCTGGTGAAAATTTTGGACCAGGAAGCGGGACCTGCCACAACCCTCTGGCCCCTGGGTTGCACGCTGACGGACCTCCTGGCTACTTTCTCGAGCGTGCCACTCGCTTCTGCGATTGGCCGTGCCCTGGACCCCTTCGCTCAGACCGCGCTACGTCGTCTTTTCGCCATCCTGTTCCGATGTGCCGAATGCCTATGCGCCCACGTTTCGAGGAGGGCGCGGAAAGGTCCCCCAAACCTGAGAGAGGAGGCAGAAGAGCATCCAGAGGCGCGGCCGGGCCTTCCAGCGCTCTACTGATCACTGCCAAAGTCGTATGGGGACGCTTCGGGCACCCTTGGTGTGGTCGTGAGATCACCGGCCTCGCCGCGAGCCCCCGTGTACTCTCGATCTGTTCCCTCTCCTGCTGAAAGACCATCCTGTAGTGAGGCGATGACAGAGCCGACAACTGTAAAAGATTGCTCCAAGTTCCTCATTTGTTTGACATTTGCGCCTTGAAGGTCCATGGAAATTATTGTTTATTCGAAATGAATTGTCCATCAATTTACGTTTTGCAAAATGTATTCCTCAGAGTTGTCAATAAATTAATACTTTAAAACAATTACTCCTCAAGTGTTCTTCTTTGTAAAAAAAAAACCAAGCAAACAAAAAAATAAAACCAACAAAGTCCCATTTAATTATTACTTATTGTTGGGTTGTGTAGTTCATAGAGCCATCTCTTGATTAAACATCGTTTCATTCTGGGGAGGGTGCTCTGCCCATGATCTTGGTTCTGTGTGCTTTAAAAAACATCTTAAGAAGAAGAAGAAAAGAGCACGAGATGTTTAATGTATGGTGGTCTACCTAGCAGGACACTGACAGTCGATGAAAACCAGGACTTTGCCCGTGTCATCGTGTGTAGCGAGAGTCCTTTTCAAATTGGGAGCCGTTGGCCTTTGACAGATCTGTTCACGGTTACTTTCTGCGTGGAGCCTGTTGCGGATCTCCATAAATAACCGGCTCTTTCTGGAACCTTCGTGCGCGTGGTTCTCTTGGGAGCCAAAAATGGTCCCCCTCTATGGCATCGCTCTGAAGACACGCTCTGGCAACGTCGGTTTAAATAGCGTGCGGCCCGCGGCATCTCAAAGGGCAGGCAGGACACTTCGGTTTAGTCGCTTTTGGGAGCCCAGGTTAGGAGCGAGTTCTTTCTTCAGCAGTCCTTTAATCCGTCATTCCTTTATTTCTCTCTCCACCGCCATTCTCTACCGACTGTTCAAGTTCAAGTTCAAGCACTTTATTGTCATTGTGTAACACAACGAAATTACTTTTTGTGACAGCCCCAAGGTCCATTTCAAGAAAAGTCAAATAATTCCAAATATGTCGTGTACAGTGTTAAGTGATCAAGTAACCAGAGCAAATTATTATTACTCAAAGTACAGAAGCATAAATTGTTATTATATACATTAAATCCCAATGAGGGTATAGAGGCCGTGGAGGTGCCCTGTCATCAAATCCTCAAGAAACGGGACGTCACTCTGATCTCACTTGAAACAGAGCCCGCGGCGCCTTATCTTGATGTCGCGACATGCGCTGAACTTGTGAATCTTTGATTTATCTTCTCTTCACGTGTTTGCGTTTCTTTGTACCCTATGAAGACAAAGGTCTGGACATCTAAAATGGAATCGAACTGTTCATGAACGACGTGCCGTTCTCGTTTCTCTGGGAAGAGTAACAGAGGGGCTTGATATTGGAATCCAAGAACACCGATCACTCTGAGAACCTTCCGTCTCTGCTTTCAAAATCTGACGAAGGTGTTGCTCCCGTGGATCCCTAAAAAGGCATAGAGACTTACTTCCTGAAACGATTTAACGTTGGCCACACTCGACATCTCCTCCTTATTGGTTTTGTCACAGTGACTTCAGTGCCTGGTTTTGAATTCGCGTCAAGTAGCAATTCTCTGTTTAATCTTTTGTCTCTGTTTTGACAAGTTTGGAAGTATTGCACGTGTACACTCTTACATATGGAGGTGCTGAGGGCGTGGGGGGTGTTTCATCAGAGCGATGCCACCGGGGCACCCTATTTTAGTTGTTCTGCAAAGGCCCTTCCACGTGAAGGTTCCAGAAAGAACCCTTCATTTATTCAGATAAGTCAAAGGGTTTCATACAGTACAAAACCATGAAGGGATGTTAAGAGATCCGTAATAAAACAATGGCTCCTGAATGGAAAAGAATTCTCGCCGCATGCAAAAGCACAGGAAGAGTCCACTTTTTGTTAATCTGTTAGTGCCTGGCTAGGTGGCTTTCCACACACTAAATATTTCGTGTTTTATTCCCCCCTACGTATTAGGAAGTGTTTTTTAAAGACCGCAGAGTCATTTTGCTGTCACTCGTTTACTAAGGCGTAGACTACAATGTTACTGCTAGCAAATGCACACGATGTGCCCACTACTACAGTAGAGATCGGGGTTTCAGAAAGACCCCTTTATTTTCTTAGATGTGTTCCAGGGTTCATACAGTAAATAACCATGAAGAAATTGGTACACTGCGGTGGGTTGGCACCCTGCCCAGGATTGGTTCCTGCCTTGTGCCCTGTGTTGGCTGGGATTGGCTCCAGCAGACCCCCGTGACCCTGTGTTCGGATTCAGCGGGTTGGAAAATGGATGGAAATTGGTACAGATTTGTGAAACAGCAGTGGATCCTAATTGTAGTAAGATTCTCCCTATTTTCTTAAACATTTATGGTCTTGCTAGGTGGCCCACCATACATTAAAAATTCCTGGAGTTTTCTAGATATTTGGACGAGTTTCAGAGCAGTAGGCTGAATTTCACCTGCAGGGAACCTGTCTCGGAGTGAAATACTATTTGATTATACAAATTAACCATACAACCCAGTAAAGAACCATAAAGTACCATTTAAGGACCAGTATTTTTAAGAGTGTAGTTACACTATGAAGTTTTTTCTACAGGGATTTAAATGAAGATTACATTTTTATAAATTAAAAAAAAAAAAAATTCCTCTTGAAACGGTAACTAAGGAGCTTTTTCTGGTGTTCATCGCGCTTGTTAAATTTGTGACAGTCAGCCTTAACACTTCAGCTTTTCTGATTAAAGGGACAGAGACTACGAGATGCCTTTAAGTTCTGAAGTTTCCCATCAATTTGATTACTCTTGAAAGAGCTAGCAGGCAAACTGATCTCACATTCACATCCTTTATTTAATTTGTGAACTGTTCTTTTCAGTTGTCACATTGTATTGAAGCATAAAGTTGGTTCAAGATTAAATTACAACCACTACACATATCCTGTCATAGATGGATGAAGATGTCCAAATTCTTTTTATTAATTTCTTCCAAAATTGCACAAATGTGAAGGTATTGTCTAAATTAAACAATAAACATAAATCACCTATCACAGTTTCATTCTCTTAAATGTGTCAATGTTAACATTAGTTATTAACAGAGTTCTTTATTTTTCCACTAGATGGCGCCTTACACTCAAAATAACATCACTATCAGGACATTGCTAGAATATTAATTTCCTCAACTTGAAGAAGTAAATTATTCTTAACATATATACATATTATACACCAGTAACGTGCAGTGAATACACTTGACCTGAGCATTCACAGTTTTCATTCTCTTTCTCTGTTCGTGTACCATTTGTTTGCTCAGTGGTTGATGCGCTTGCTCCATCCCGAGCAGCAATTCTGTGCCCCACCCTAGTGGTCCGCTTCTTCTCTTCTTCCGTCGGCATCTTTTCGCATTTAAACTGATTAAGTCAGTGTTTCTGTTGCAATTGCTTAGTACATTTTCCTTAATTTTTCACTTAAGCTGGCACTTAAGTCTTCAATCTGCCTCAGGAATGATTTAAGATATGAAGAGGTAGGGAAAGTGATGGCGAATGTGGTAGGGATGACAATGGCACCCGTACACATGCGCCACACAGCTGCCCTGCTGGCCGATGCCGAGAGTTGATTCTAGAATAAAATAAATTAAAAATAATATGAGAAATAACCTTGGAGGTCAATCATCACCCCGAAACCAGATAGTAGACGTCACGTAGTATATGTATACCAAATTTCAGGTCAATAGGTCAGCGAGCTACAGGTGATTTAAAATTCTGGACAGACAAACGAACATATAATATATATGTAGCGTATTATATAAGAAGATGAGGAAACTGTAATACAGTAATTCCAGAACAAACAATATGTGTGAAACAGTGGGGTAGCTAGCTTGCTGAAGACCCCCTGTGCAGCGCTGTGGGGTGGGACCCTCCTGTCTAACATAACTGTTAGTAATTTGCAACTCAATCCTAGGGGTCGGCTGTATGGTAGGCACAGCTGGGCAGTGGCATCCGCAACCTTGTCACTATCAGATCAGACGTGCCGGTGGTAGTCAAAGGGAGCAGAATTTGCGAGGTCCCCGTTGTCACTAAGGGATGGCGATAGTGCTGGTGTCAAACAAACCAGCTCAATAAATGGACTCTGTAATAACTTTTTTAATCTCTTTATTAAAAATAATAAAAATAAAATAAATTGTGGGAATGGAATTGGCCCTAGTGTGTGCTTGGTGTGTGGATGTGTTTGTGTGTGTCCTGTGGTGGGTTGGCGCCCTGCCTGGGATTGGTTCCTGCCTTGTGCCCTGTGTTGGCTGGGATTGGCTCCAGCAGACCCCCGTGACCCTGTGTTCGGATTCAGCGGGTTGGAAAATGGATGGATGGATGGGAATGGAATCTGGGACTTGTGGGTAGTAGTAGTAGTCGTCGTGCATAAATATATGTAAAATGTGGAACTGCTCACTTTTCCAAGACAACTTTGTGAAGTGTCCCAGATGGATGGGGACCCTACCCAGCCGGGACGCCTGGATGGTCCCCATGATGGACAATACCTCCCCTGGGCCACGAGGGGGCAGCCGCCTGGGTCTGCTTATGGGCCACTGGACCGGAGCTGGGACACTCATCCCTACCGGAGGACATGGTCACCATCAGGGGGCGCCCAGACAGTCGCGAAATCCTGGATGGCAGCACTTCTGGGGCACCCGGAGTGCTTCCGGGGTCTCTCTTGACACTTCCACCACACCAGGAAGTGTCATCAAGGGGAGCACCTGGAGCTCATTCGGGTCAGTATATAAGGGACCGCCTCCCTCGAGAAGCTGAGCCAGAGTTGGGAGGAAGGAGACAAAGCTTGTGAGGAGGGGAGAGGCGGTGAGAAAGAGAAAGAGGAAGAAGAGAAAGAAGAAAGAGTTGGTGAAGGAAGGCATTGTGGTGCGAAAAGGAAATACAGAAGTGTGTTTTGGACATTCTGGTGTCTGTCTGTCTGTGTCCGGGGGTATGCTTTCCACAGAAGGAAGATGATTAAAATGTAACATAAGCTAGAAAGTAGAAACTGTTCTGTGATATAAAATGAAACCATTTCAATTTTTAAAAAATTAAAGCGACAACACCGACTGACAGGATACAACTATACAATCGACCTGTTTACACGACTTCTCTCATAAAGTGGTCACGCAATAAAACAGATTACAGATATGTTAAAATATTAAAGCTTACAAAAATGGATCTGACTGACAAGTCACAAATCCTATCTCTCTATTATAAAAGGAAACCCTGGGATAAGACTTTCTAATTTCAGGTCCCGCGAGATGAGACTTTTTTGCCAAGAGATTTTGACAAATCCCGCACTCCTCTCAAACATTTACAACCGCGAACGCAGTCCACTCACTTCTTATTCGTGTGAATGCTATTGTCAGACACACACAGTTCCTGCGCTCTCAGCTCCAAGCGGGGTCGGAAATAAAAGACAAAAGAGTAGAAGACAAAGTAGTACGTCGTAAAGAAGTTCAAAAACGTTGGAGTGATACACATGTAATGGAAGTAGGAAAATTCAAAAGTCTCAAAAAATGATAGGAAAGATCGCATTAGCGCTAACAAACGAAAATTATTACTCAATGAAATAATGGAACAGTGAAAATTAGTTCGAATATACTGTATGGACATAGGTGATATGACAGAAGTATGTAGATTTTGTTCGGCTTTAAACTTTAAGTCAGAGACTTGTAGATCGTCTAATTTGTGTTGCCATCAGGGAAAAGAAGTGTTTCTTCCCAATGAAGAGGAGTATCCGCGAGAATTAAAAGATTTGTTGTTTGGTGAAAGTGAAATCGACATACGCGAGCAGCAGAGACGGGAAGCGGCTGGCGCATAGTGCAGGCCGGGGGGTTTGGCGAGTGAAGCGAACAGGAGGCAAAGCCCTCTAGTTACTTATAATATCACTAGTACCTTAAAATACATGCTTGTCTGCCTTTTGTCGTGCAAAAGTCTCAACAATGTTTGACACGTCAAGTTGTCTGGCACGCTCTTTTTCAATTCAGAGTACAGCAAAGCTACTAAGTCTGTCTTGCAACATGGCGCTTCTGAGGTCATTTTTGATGAGTTTTAACTTGGAGGACGATCATTCACACGCAGCAACGGTCATTGGCGTAGTCAGCAGTAACATGTAAGTCGTGCAATCGTCATTGAAAGTAGACAACAGTGCACAGTGATCCATCAGCAACAGCTTAGCTACTTTGAAAATAGTCGACTTGGTTGACAGGATGGATTGAAAACACGCACGACATGACAACTATTGAGCGGAAATGCCATGAAGTGTCAATGCTATAGCGTTCATCGAGAAGATCGGTAGCAGCATACAATTCGTCATCAGTCAGCGAAGTCAGACTTGATGGTAACAAGACAGTGAATGTTGAAGCCACTGCGAAAACGTTATTTTAGTTAAGTTATTCAAAATTTAAAAAAAAAAACTATTGTGGGCCCCCCAAGCTCGTAGGCCCTCATACTTTGCACAATCTGCACAATCCATTGCTACACCGTATGTGTGAAACTCCAAATAGTGTCTGTTCAACTATGGTTTAGCTTCCTCAAAGTGTGTATATTTTAGAAACTGTACTAAAATATTATATACAGTATATCCAAATTACAAACTTAAACACTTTAACAATATACTTTAGGGACAAACAATTAAATTACACTTACGCTTATGCCAGCGTTTCTCAACCTTTAAGTATTTGTGGCCCGAGTTTTCATAACAGTTTTAATCGCACCCCCCTAATGTTTTTTTGAAAGGAGCCCACCAATACCAATTTGTTCTTTTTTAATTAATGATATATCCTAGATGCATATTTTATTATACCTACTTAACTTTTATCGACATTTATCTAACTCTATATTTATTTTTCTAGTATCAGAATGCAGTTTAAGTTCATTTGTTTTGGTTTCAATAGATGTATTTTCCATATTTTTGATTCTTGTTTTCTTTTTTTCACATCTTCACGCCCCCCGTTTTTGTTACTTTGCGCCCCCCCCCCTAGGGTGGCCCACCTCACAGACTGAGAACCACTGGCTTATGCAAACTTTCACATTTAACAAATGAAGCTCCTACTCTACTATTAAGACGCCACCGAACTAATCTATAAGGTTCAAAGTGAAGCACTCTGATTGGCCAAGTTCCAACTCAGCACAGGCCAATCACAAAAACTAACGATTCAAGGTGGACAATGTGGAAGAATAATTTTAGGGTAACATAGCATTCATCTTAAAGAAATATCATAAAGGGTTAATAAATGTGGGGAAACCAAATAAGGGTCAAGTGAACAACAAAATATACACTGAAATATAAGATTTGGTTTAGGAAAAATATTGAGATGGTCAAGTAAATAAAGAATGTACCAGAAGAAAGGTTGATGTAATATACAAAATGTACTGGAGGATGACTAAGAAATCAGCAGATGTCCTATAAACTAGAATGGACAACTGTTATATGCACAGAAATTTCAAGGGTGGTGTCTCATCTCAAAAGGTATAAGAAGAACCAGAATATAATATAATCCACTTTTATTCTATATTAATATTTGGGTGTAAACCAATGAACCAACCAGAGTAAAATGTATGTATTGATTGACACTGTATGTAAATTCAACAGTTTATAAAATGATCTTCTAGCCTTCGTTTCTTGAACCATTCTGACCAGGCTGTAACAGACTGCTAATTGAAGAATGCTCCCTCCAAGGCATTTTGCCGAGTAGTCCTTAAAAGATACAACGAACAGCTTTTCTCCTGCCTGATTACTGAATTGTCCTATTAGAGGATATTTCTTTCTTTAATAAGATGTTAAATTTCGACCATAACAACAACTTAATTAAAGAGAAACAACTTATAAATACAATACAACTCAGAGTCCTGCCACATGCAAAAGTTTGCTGACGACACTGCTATCGTGGGCTGCATCAGGAGTGGGCAGGAGGAGGAGTATAGGAACCTAATCAAGGACTTTGTTAAATGGTGCAACTCAAACCACCTACACCTGAACACCAGCAAAACCAAGGAGCTGGTGGTGGATTCTAGGAGGCCCAGACCCCTCATAGATCCCGCGGTAGTTAAACCCCTACTTAAGAAAAATAATCTCGATCCCTCTGCTCTTGAAAATTATAGACCCATCTCTAACCTGCCTTTCTTAAGTAAAATTCTAGAGAAGGCAGTCATTATACAATTAAATGAGCACCTCAATAAACCTGCTATTCTTGATAAATTTCAGTCAGGTTTTAGAACAAATCACAGCACAGAAACTGCACTCGTTAAAGTAGTAAATGACTTGCGGGTAAATGCAGACAGAGGCCATTTATCTGTTCTCATCCTCTTAGATCTGAGTGCCGCATTTGACACCATTGATCATAATATTCTTAAGAATCGCCTTAGTCAATGGGTGGGCCTCTCTGGCAGCGTCTTAAATTGGTTTGAATCCTACCTGGCAGGGAGAAAATTCTTTGTTAGTTGTGGTAATTACACCTCAAAGACACATGATATTCTATATGGTGTTCCACAAGGCTCTATCCTGGGTCCGCTGCTCTTCTCAATCTACATGCTTCCATTAGGTCAGATTATCTCAGGGCACAACGTGAGCTACCACAGCTATGCTGATGACACACAGCTGTATTTATCAATAGCACCTGATGACCCCAAATCTCTTGATTTGCTAACACAATGTCTCACTTGTATCTCAGAATGGATGAATAGTAACTTTCTCAAATTAAATAAAGAAAAAAACGAAATCCTAGTGATTGGCAATAATGTACACAATGAGGCTATTAGAAATAAACTGGATGCATTAGGATTAAAAGTCAAATCGGAGGTAAAAAGCTTAGGGGTAACCGTTGATTGTAATCTGAATTTTAAATCGCATATTAATCAGATCACTAGGACAGCATTTTTTCACCTAAGAAACATAGCAAAAGTTAGACCTCTTATATCATCGAAAGATGCAGAGAAATTAGTTCATGCGTTTGTTTTCAGTCGGTTAGATTACTGTAACGCACTCCTCTCAGGACTACCCAAAAAAGACATCAATCGTTTGCAACGAGTGCAGAATGCAGCTGCTAGAATCCTTACCAGGAAAACAAAATCCGAACACATTTCTCCAGTTTTGATGTCACTACACTGGTTACCTGTGTCATTCAGAATTGACTTTAAAATTCTGCTTATGGTTTATAAAGCTTTAAATAATCTCGCCCCGGCTTATATATCAGAATGTCTGACACCTTATATTCCAAATCGTAACCTCAGGTCCTCAACTGAGTGTCTCCTTAGAATTCCAAGAGCAAAACGTAAAAGAAGTGGTGAGGCGGGTGACCTTCTGCTGTTATGCACCTAAAATCTGGAATAGCCTGGCAGTAGGAATTCGCCAGGCTAATACAGTGGAGCACTTTAAAAAAAACTGCTGAAAACACATTACTTTAACATGGCCTTCTCATAACTTCACTGTAATTTAATCCTGATACTCTGTATATCCAATTCATTATAATAACTATTCATTCAAAATCTGTACTAACCCCTACTCTCTCTTCTGTTTCCTTTTCTGGTGTCCTGTTGGTGGTGGCGTGCGCCACCACCATCCACCCAAAGCACCATGATGTTCCAACAGTGATGGATGGATTAAAAGCCAGAAGTCTGTACGACCATCAGCATCAAGTGACTCCGTGAAAAACCCGAACTACAAAGAGGACTATGTCATTTATGTTAGGTAGAATGCCCAGAGGGGACTGGGTGGTCTCGTGGCCTGGAACCCCTACAGATTTTATTTTTTTCTCCAGCCTTCTGGAGTTTTTTTTTTGTTTTTTTTGTCCACCCTGGCCATCGGACCTTACTCCTTTCTATGTTAACTAATGTTGTCTTATTTTAATTTCTTATTTTGTCTTTTATTTTTCTTCTCTTCATTATGTAAAGCACTTTGAGCTACTTTTTGTATGAAAATGTGCTATAGAAATAAATGTTGTTGTTGTTGTTGTTGTGATCATCAGAGGTGACTGTGTGCAGAGGGTGCAGAACTATAAATATCTGGGAGTGCAGCTGGATGATAAATTGGACTGGACTGCCAATACTGATTCGCTGTGCAAGAAAGGACAGAGCCGGTTATACTTCCTTAGAAGGCTGGCGTCCTTCAACATCTGCAATAAGAAAATGCAGATGTTCTATCAGATGGTTGTGGCGAGCGCCCTCTTCTAGGCGGTGGTGTGCTGGGGAGGCAGCATTAAGAAGAAAGACGCCTCATGCCTGGACAAACTGGTGAGAAAGGCAGGCTCTATTGTTGGCATGGAGCTGGACAGTTTGACATCTGTGGCAGAGCGATGGGCGCTGAGCAGACTCCTATCAATTATGGAGAATCCACTGCATCCACTGAACAGGAACATCTCCAGACAGAGGAGCAGCTTCAGCGACAGACTGCTGTCAATGTCCTGCTCCAATGACATATTGAGGAGATCGTTCCTCCCTCAAACTATGCGACTCTTCAATTCCACCCGTGGGGGTAAACATTAACATTTAACATTATACAAAGTTATTGTCTGTTTTTTACCTGCATTATTATCAATCTTTAATTTAATATTGTTTATTGTATCAGTATGCTGCTGCTGAAGAATGTGAATTTCCCCTTGGGATTAATAAAGTATCTATCTATCTATCTATCTATCTATCTATCTATCTATCTATCTATCTATCTATCTATCTATCTATCTATCTATCTATCTATCTATCTATCTATCTATCTATCTATCTATCTATCTATCTATCTATCAGTGGCTTGTTCTTGTACACTTTTGCTTTCAGCACTCCCCAAAGAAAGAAATCCAGAGGTGACAGGTCCAGGGAACAAGGTGGCCATAGTCCCTTTGCCAAAAGATGATTCAGTTTGTGCCATGCTGCGAGCTGACATGTGACAGGTTGCCCCATCTTGCTGGAAATAACCTTCACTGATCCAATTATCTTTATTTCATTTGAATTGCTTCATTATTAAGACAGTAATACATTGTAACTTGGGGCCCCGCTCATTAGAATCATTCTGTATGAAATGGAACATAACATTTGATAATCTCTCTATGTATAAAATCCAACATCTGTCTCTTTGTATGTCTGTCCGCTTTTCATGATAGAACTACTTAATGAATTCAGATTGAGTTTTTTTCTATAATTTGCTTCACCATTCCTATTGATTTTGCGACTTCTCATATTGCGCTAAGTATCAGAGTTTGCTTGCAGCACCAAATTATTTGCACAAATCTGTAAGAGAGGCTGCGGGCCGAGGGAAAGGCAGTGGGGCCCTCCTCACTCACGTGCAGCACGATGAGTCTCTCTCAGATTCACACTAATAAATCGGTACCGCAAGCGAACTATGATACTTAGTGTGATGAGAAAGTCACAAAATCAATTGGATTGTTCAAGCAAATTATAGAAAAAACTTGATCTACAGTGCATCCAGAAAGTATTCCCAGCGCTTCATCACTTTTTCCACATTTTGTTGTGTTACAGCCTTATTCCAAAATGGATTAAATTCATTTTTTTCCTCAGAATTCTACACACAACACCCCATAATGACAATGTGAAAAAAGTTTACTTGAGGTTTTTGCAAATTTATTAAAAGTAAAAAAGCTGAGAAATCCCATGTCCATAAGTATTCACAGCCCTTGCTCAATACTTTGTCGATGCCCCTTTGGCAGCAGTTACAGCCTCAAGTCTTTTTGAATATGATGCCACAAGCTTGGCACACCTATCCTTTGCCAGTTTCACCCATTCCTCTTTGCAGCACCTCTCAAGCTCCATCAGGTTGGATGGGAAGCGTCGGTGCACAGCCATTTTAAGATCTCTCCAGAGATGTTCAATGGGATTCAAGTCTGGGCTCTGGCTGGGCCACTCAAGGACATTCACAGAGTTGTCCTGAAGCCACTCCTTTGATATCTTGGCTGTGGGCTTAGGGTCGTTGTCCTGCTGAAAGATGGACCGTCGCCCCAGTCTGAGGTCAAGAGCGCTCTGGAGCAGGTTTTCATCCAGGATGTCTCTGTACATTGCTGCAGTCATCTTTCCCTTTATCCTGACTAGTCTTCCAGTCCCTGCCGCTGAAAAACATCCCCACAGCATGATGCTGCCACCACCACGCTTCACTGTAGGGATGGTATTGGCCTGGTGATGAGCGGTGCCTGGTTTCCTCCAAACGTGACGCCTGGCATTCACACCAAAGAGTTCAATCTTTGTCTCATCAGACCAGAGAATTTTCTTTCTCATGGTCTGAGAGTCCTTCAGGTGCCTTTTGTCAAACTCCAGGTGGGCTGCCATGTGCCTTTTACTAAGGAGTGGCTTCCGTCTGGCCACTCTACCATACAGGCCTGATTGGTGGATTGCTGCAGAGATGGTTGTCCTTCTGGAAGGTTCTCCTCTCTCCACAGAGGACCTCTGGAGCTCTGACAGAGTGACCATCGGGTTCTTGGTCGCCTCCCTGACTAAGGCCCTTCTCCCCTGATCGCTCAGTTTAGATGGCCGGCCAGCTCTAGGAAGAGTCCTGGTGGTTTCAAACTTCTTCCACTTACGGATGATGGAGGCCACTTTGCTCATTGGAACCTTCAAAGCAGCAGAAATTTTTCTGTAACCTTCCCCAGATTTGTGCCTCGAGACAATCCTGTCTCGGAGGTCTACAGACAATTCCTTTGACTTCATGCTTGGTTTGTGCTCTGACATGAACTGTCAACTGTGGGACCTTATATAGACAGGTGTGTGCCTTTCCAAATCATGTCCAGTCAACTGAATTTACCACAGGTGGACTCCAATTAAGCTGCAGAAACATCTCAAGGATGATCAGGGGAAACAGGATGCACCTGAGCTCAATTTGGAGCTTCACGGCAAAGGCTGTGAATACTTATGTACATGTGCTTTCTCAGTTTTTTTATTTTTTAATAAATTAGCAAAAATCTCAAGTAAACTTTTTTCACGTTGTCATTATTGGGGTGTTGTGTGTAGAATTCTGAGGAAAAAAATGAATTTAATCCATTTTGGAATAAGGCTGTAACATAACAAAATGTGGAAAAAGTGATGCGCTGTGAATACTTTCCGGATGCACTGTATCTTTACTTCTTAAATGTTAATGTTTTTCTGTTTAATAACTTATAGACTACATTTTATTTTTTTCCCCTTGCAATCAATGTTCCCTCTAAGGAGTAGCATATAGTGAGCAAAAAACATTGTTTATGAGCGACATTTTGTTTAAGCCAAAAATTTATGAGCACCAACTCCGACGGTCGGACTGAGCGATCGTGCGGGAAGTATGAGCGACGCTCTGAAGTCGTGTGAGCGATTGCTCACCCGCTCAGCTTAGACGGAACATTGCTTGCAATCAGTGAGCGAAGCCACTGGGTTATCAGCAAGTTGTTAATAAATTTGCAGAACTTTTTAAAATCCTGTTTTTCACTTTGTCATTCTGGGTTGCAGAGTGTCCCTCGATGTGGGAAGAAATGAACGGTAACGATTTAGCAAAAGGCTGTAGCATAGCAAAATGTGAAAAAGTGATGGATCTGACTACTTTGTGAAGTCACTGTATGCATAGACAATAACCAATATAAAAAACAAATTTAAATTCTTATATTTTAGTAAACAAAGGATGAGAATCGATGAGAAGAAGAAGAGAAGGAACAGGCAGCCACTGCCCAGAAGATTAAGAAATAAACGCTTGGCTGTCTAAGAACGTTAAGGGCTTTAGGACCCAGAAGACAGCGTCTGCCAGCCTCCCACAGGAAACACACCTGCTTGAAGGTGAGCGTCCAGATCCTCCTAATCTGGTTGAGCAACTTGTCGCATAGCTACAGTGAATGAACACGGGGCCAGGCGTCTGCAGAAGAGCAAGGAGAGAAAGTTTGAGCTTTGTCTAAGGAGCACATGGAAAACAAATCTGTGGATCGGGGAAATCGTTCGGCACCCCGTAAGTAACATGAACCCCATGTTCTCGTCATTTCCTTCCATTCATATTCTCAGTTTTTCAGTTAGAATTTCCTAGAAAAAAGAGGGAGATTCTGGCAAAGCACCTGCCATTAAAGGAAGGTGCCTGGAGTACCAGGGAAGGGTAAAATCGAGGATTGGATTATTATGACCCCAATTTTATTATTTGGTTTAAAGACAATTGAAATAAAAAAGAATCTGAGAGGACAGTTGGTAGCTCTGCATGGGGTGGATGCCATCTTGTGGAGTCAGAAGGGATGTGATGGTGGGGTGGCTTCCTGTTGGAGTGGTTTGAGGTACCATGAATATAAGTAATGGGGGTCCCTCAGGAATCCAGAATCAGGGTCATTTTATAAATTGGCCCACGGTAATGGACTTCTCCTCCAAAGTTTGTTCTTGATTTACCTTCACAACCTTGAACTGGATTAAGTGAATTGGTAAACTGACAGTTTTCATGTGCTCCCTGTGCTTCTCGTGACTTTGACTCCACATCCTTCACTTTTCCTCCCACATTCCCAAAAATGCAATTTCAAATTGGGCCTGTATGAGTATAAGAGTGAATGGGCCACACGCTGGCATGCTGTCCTGTGACCCTGTGTTGGATTATTTGGGCCCGAGAATTTCATGTAAGGTCATAAAAAACATAAGAAATTTGACAAACGAGAAGAGACCTTTCAGTCTATAAGGCTCGCTGGTTTAGCTAAATTCTAAGAGGTTGCAATATCTCAATTCAGGTACATCTTAAGGGTGGCCAGGGCTTCTGCTTCGACTACATGACCTGCCAGTTTATCGCTAAAGGTTACAGTAAGTTATACAGAAGTTTACTTTAGATTTCTTATATATTGCTTTCTAAAATCCATTCCCGACTCAATTTACAATTCTAGTCCAGTTATTCGAGGACTGTGTTGTAGGTGAGCCATTAAAGGCAAGGAGAGAAGAATCCTTGGTTGAAATGCCAGTCCATCACAACTAGTGCAGTACACAGAACTCTGAACCTGTGTGGCATTTGCACTTAGCACTGTGCCACCATACCTCCCACTGTGCTCTATAGATGTGATGATGACCTGTAATTTAAAAGAAAATCCGTCTATTGTTCAATTTTCAGTTTTGTTTAATCCAGTTTAGAGTTACAGGGGAGGAGAACATTTCTTAGCAGCCTTAGGGCACAAGGAAGAAACCAGCCCTGGAAAGGATGCCAGTATACTGCAGGGCCCATTCACTCACACATACCCAAAATGGGGCAAATTTAAAGTAGCCAGTTACCTTAACCCAGAAACCTATGGGGATGTGAAAAGATAAACAATGTAAACACGGGGAAAAATGTGTAATCTGTACACAGACAACAGTAAAGGGTGGGATTTGAGCCAAGGATGCTGGAACTGAGAATCAGCAGCTTTAACCACTGGAACAGACAAAATTCAGCCATGTCCAGCCTAGCCCTTCCAACGAAATGTAAATGCCTGCTGCAATAAATGACTATAAAACTTAATTAAATGAGGATCTTTACTATAATTACTGTATAATAAATATAAATGTAATAAATATATACAGTATTCATTACAACGAAATATTTTTTAGGTCCCTGGGAGTTCGTTACAATGGAATTTTACCTGTATATATTTATACTACTCAAAAAATGAAAGGAACACTTTTTAATCCAAGTATAGCATCAAGTCAATCAAATTTCTAAACTATTGATCTGGTCAGCAGAGGGGCTTATTCATCAGTTTCAGCTGCTTTGGTGCACTAGAGGGGCAACAATGAGACGACCCCCAAAACAGGAATGAATGGTTTAACAGGTGGAGGCCACTGACATTTTTCCATTCTCGTCTGTTTATTCACTTGTTTTGCATTTGGTTATGGTCAGTGTCACTACTGGTAGCATGAGGCGATACCTGTACCCTACAGAGGTGGCACAGGTAGTCCATCTTCTCCAGGATGGCACATCAATACCATGTGGCATTGCCAGAAGGTTTGCCCTGTCTCCCAGCACAGTCTCAAGGGCATGGAGGAAATCCCAGGAGCCAGGCAGTTACTCTAGGAGAGCTGGACAGAACCCCTCGTAGAAGGTCCTTAACCCATCAGCCGGACTGATCGGTATCTGCTACTTTGGACAAGGAGGAACACTGCCAGAGCCTACAAAATGACCTCCAGCAGGCAGGCCACTGCTGTGAATGTCTCTGACAAAACAATCAGAAACAGACATCATGAGGGTGGCCTGAGAGCCCAACATCGTCTAGTGGACCCTGTGCTCACTGACCAGCACCTTGGAGCTAGATTGGCATTTGCCATAGAATATCAGAATTGGCAGGTCCACCACTTGCAGGAGCCCTGTGCTTTTCACAGATGAGAGCAAGTTCAACCTGAGCACATGTGACAGGCGTGAAAGGGTCTGGAGAAGCCGTGGAGAATGTTATGCTGCCTGTAACATCGTTCAGCATGACTGGTTAGGAGGTGGGTCAGTGATGGTCTGGGGAGGCATATCCATGGAAGGACACACAAAATTCTATAGGCTAGACAAAAGCACCTTGACTGCCATTAGGTATCGGGATGAAATCCTTGGACCCATCGTCAGACCCTATGCTGGTGTAATGGGTCCTGGGTTCCTCCTGGTGCACGAAAATGCCTGGCCTCATGTAGCGAGAGTATGCAGGCGGTTCCTAGAGGATGAAGGAATTGATACCATTGACTGGCCCCCATGCTCTGCTCACCTGACCTCAACCCAATTAAACACTTCTGTGAGTGACATTATGTTTCAGTCCATACAACGCCATCAGGTTGCACCTCAGATGGTCCAGGATCTCAGTGATGCCCTGGTCCAGATCTGGGAGGACATTCCCCAGGATACCATCCATCACCTCATTAGGAGCATGCCCCCATGGACGTTGTCAGGCATGCATACAAGCAGGTATGGTCCGTACAAACTACTGAGTACGATTTGGAGTTGCTACAATGAAATTTCGGCAAAATGGACTAGCCTGCCGCATTATTTTTTCACTTTGATTTTTGTGGTGTTTTTGACTTCAGTCCTCTGTAGGTTGATAATTTTCATTTCCATCAAATGATGTGGCATCCTTTTTTTGTAACACATTACCCAATCCATATCAGTACAGATATCCAGCAGGATTTTTTCCCTTTGAGATCTGATGTCTGTTCTAAATGTTCCTTTGAATTTTTTTCAGCAGTTTATATATATATATATATCCATCCATCCATTTTCCAACATATATATATATATATATATATATATATATAAGGATTATCCTTTCAGTAAATAAAATACATTACATTTGTAATTCCAACAGATGGCACTTCACAAACTTTTGTAGAAATAAAATGCATTTCTACAAATATGTGTGATGCACCATCTGCTGGAATGACAGAGACATAGCAACCATTTAGACACACAGACACTTAACCTTTCCAAGAGTGTAACTTCCGACACCAGTACCTATGAGATCAGTCACATAACGCCACAACATCAAGAAATGCCTTCAAAGTCAGTCACAAAATGCCCATCGCATTATATTATGATTAAGATTATGGTCCTGTTACACTATGGTTAGGATTAGGGTTGTGGGAGGGTTATCTAAGTCAAACTGAATTTTGTGACTGACATTGTGAGCAATACCTGATCTACACCGTAGGTATTGCAAGCTGCTGTTAGACCCATCTCATCCTTTTAGTAATTAAAATACATTGAACCTGTAATTCCAACAGATAACACTTCACAAACATTTGTAGTAAAAAAAAATATTTCTACAAATGTTTGTAATGCGCCATCTGTTGGAATGAAAAATGCAAATTATTTTTTTACTTGAGATATTTGTAATGCACCATCTGTTGGAATGGCAGAGACACAGCAACCTTACAGACTCAGAGATGCTCATCCTTTCATTAATGTAGATTTCTTTATTTTTGCAATCCATGGAAATCACTATGAGCTGCATTTTTATGTATGAAAGGTTTTATATAAATAAGTATTCTTATTCTTCCTCTTCTTCTTCTTATTTTAATTTCTTAATATCAAGTTCTGCAATGGTGGTTGGCAGAGCAAGCTGAAATGCCAGCATGGTTACTGTCGGTATAGGACCTGCCTGCTGTCTCTGGTACCCTGTGGTTTTCTTGACGTGTCCCCAAGCTGTAGGTGTCAACTCTAATTTTAGACTCCAAATTGGCCGGAAATGTCTTCCGATTTCTGTCCAGCATGGATTTCTGACGTTGCTGAGGTGTTGAATTAAAGAGGAAGCTTGAATGAGGTGCTCATTTTCTGTTATTTTTTTTGGCAGTTGCTAAAGATGAACTTGACCGAACCTCAGAAAAAGAGACGATTGCCCCCCAGAATGCAGCTTCAAGAGACTGTGCAGGGGAAGAAGACCAGCCGCCAGATGACCCTCATCTGCTGGACAATTCAGATTTCTGGCCATCCGTCAGTCTTGCTGCGGTCCTCCTTCTCATCTTCTCAGTGGTCACTTATGCACTCCTCTTTTCCGAGTCAGGAGTGCACCGCGTCACTTGGAGGCACACAGTCCACCCTGCTAACAGACATTTGGACTCCTTACGCCTTCTCTTTCCCAGACAGCAGGAGGTGCTATGGACAGAACTGGGGAACATAATGAGCAGAAGGCCTGCACAGGGAGGCCTGGTCCTGCTGAGCTCGGGAGATGCCAGAAGTACCATGCTTCCTTTTTCCAGGTGCCTTGTCTTCCTCATGTCAGGCCACGACACTTTCCAGGCCCAGAGAACAATTATGCACCACATGGACCCCCACAATGAACACCTTGACCCTTCACTTCTCCTGCTTGCAACTCTCGTCGTGTTTATGGAGTTTAGGAGCAACATGACTGCAGGAGTCCTCCTGGAGCTGTACCATCCAGAGACTGTGGTGACCACCACTGGCTTTTATCCCGAACAATTGGAACCGTTGGAGAAAAGCAGACTTCTAGAATTTGGCATGGATGTCGCCAAGGAGATTCTCAAGACATACAACTTGTCGGGATGGTCGTTAACATCCCAGGTTCAACAACAGAGGACTGTGCTACTGCTTGAGAAGGAGGAACTTCATGATGGTGGCTTAGTCTGTTAGAACATCTGTGGAGTGAAATGCCAAGACACAACTTACCAGAGACTGTGAACAAAGTTACCCAAATATACTTTTATAATGTGTTTCAAGTTCAAATTTCTAAAGTGTTCTTGGACTGTAAAGATCATGATGATCTTGCCATCACTGTCGGCAAGAAGCCACTTTGTGTGGAAATGTGAGGACACTGAAACTGTCGCAGGTATTTTTGGGGGCAAATAAAGAGACAACTTCAACCCTGTGATATTATATGAATTTTATTCAGTTCATGCAGTCCTGGATTAGAACTCTACAGTGCCCATGGGCATTGGCACCTCTGGTGCCCCCCAATACACCCACCCACTCACACAGACAATTCAAACGTAATACACTGTAAAACATCTATTTTGTGTTTACAAGAATTACTTCTGAACACTTTGAAACTTGATTTGGTTTTGCCGTTGGCTCATCTGGTTGGTACAATCTTGCACTTGAATTGGGGGGCTTTGAAGTTGAGGATTCTGTTCCTGTCATTAGTTCCTTTACTTAGCTTAGTGCCTCCCATGTCATGTGGCGCGTTGAGTAATGAGTGTTTTCCATTGAGTCTTGTCCCTAGTCTTGGCTGCAGGTTCGTTCCATTCTATGTTTTGTGGGCTGCAAGATTTTCTTGAAAAATCACCTGCCAGGTCTGCAACGGGCACCCTTGGTTCCATTTACCATTCCTTGGTTTCCAGTCGATTGCTGTCTTTGAGATTCGGTGTTTGGACAGACATACACATGGCCTTCCAGTTTCTGTAAACCGCTCTGCTGCTGCACATCCTTGTTCGGGGTTTGTCCGTGGGTAGGTGATACCCAAGATCCGTCGTATGCACCTCTGATGGAAGACAATGAGTTACTGATCTATGCCCCTTGCCATTCTCCAATTCTCGCTGGTGTATATGGGTGCTGGGTTCACAATGCTGCTGTAGAGATGAAATTTCATGGCCTCGTTGATCGATGTTGTTGACCAACTCTTGAGCATTCGTTGGAAGACTTCCACCATTGTTCTAACTCTGCACATGACATTTCTGTCTGTGCCACCGTCCCTCATGATGAAGATGCCCAAATAGGTGAATTTGTTCACTTCACCTGTTGGTTCTGGCGTGACACTGACGTGTAGCTTCATACTCTGGCCGATCTCCATGGCTACCATTAATTACTCGATATTCCTAATGACTTAGGTGCTGTCTTTTGTTTTTGTAATGTCTTGGATGCCGTTTTAGGTCCTTTGATTGTTGCCATTTTGAGTACCCGTTGTTAGGTCCACATGGCTATTAAACTAAACAACTTGGGTCTCAACTCACACCTGTGTGACTGGATTTTAGATTTTCTCAAGAACTGTGCCCGTGGGTAAGAACTTCTCCTCATTCTTAATACTGAACACTGGGGTACCGCAGGGCTGTGTGCTGAGCCCTCTCCTTTACACCCTCTTCTTTCACAAATGACTGCAAATCTACCCAGGTCACTAACATCATAATAAAGTTTGTAGATGACACCACAATGATAGGCCTGATCTCCAATAATGATGATGCAGCCCATAGAGAAGTCAAGAATCTGGAGAGTTGGAGCCATAACAACAACCTGGCACTTAATTCCAAGAAAACTGAGGAAACTGATTCTGGACTTCAGGATTCTGAAACACAACGGTCACCATCCCATCAGTATTCACAGTGAGAGGGTGAAGACAGGCCAGAGTTTCAGATTCTTGGGAGTCCACATCTGCCAGGACCTGTCATGGACAATGAACAAGACAACAACGGCCAAGAAAGGACTTCAGAGGATTCACTTTCTGACGAGCCTGAAGAAAACACAACTGCCACGACAGCCGGTGGTTAATATCTACAGGTGCACCACAGAGCCTGTAGTCACGTAGTGCCACCCCATGAGTCTGGGCTGCACCTCTGAGAACAGTACAACGACAACAACAACAACATTTATTTCTATAGCATATTTTCATACAAAAAGTAGCTCAAAGTGCTTTACACAATGAAGAAAAGAAAAATAAAAGACAAAATAAGAAATTAAAATAAGGCAACATTAGTTAACATAGAAAAGGAGTAAGGTCCGATGGCCAGGGTGGACAGAAAAAACAAAAAAAAAAACTCCAGAAAGCTGGAGAAAAAAATAAAATCTGTAGGGGTTCCAGGCCACGAGACCACCCAGTCCCCTCTGGGCATTCTACCTAACATAAATGAAATAGTCCTCTTTGTAGTTCGGGTTCTCACGGAGTCACTTGATGCTGATGGTCATACAGACTTCTGGCTTTTAATCCATCCATCATTTTTGGAACTTCATGTTACTTAGAGTAGATGGTGGTGGCACAAGCCACCACCAAAAGGACACCGGAAAAGGAAACAGAAGAGAGAATAGGGGTTAGTACAGATTTTAGAGCCACCATGAATAGTTATTATAATGAATTGGATATACAGAGTATCAGGATTAAATTACAGTGAAGTTATGAGAAGGCCATGTTAAAGTAATGTGTTTTCAGCAGTTTTTTAAAGTGCTCCACTGTATTAGCCTGGCAAATTCCTACTGGTAAGCTATTCCAGATTTTAGGTGCCTAACAGCAGAAGGCCGCCCGCCTCACCACTTCTTTTAAGTTTTGCTCTTGGAATTCTAAGGAGACACTCAGTTGAGGATCTGAGGTTGCGATTTGGAATATAAGGTGTCAGACATTCCGATATATAGGATGGGGCGAGATTATTTAAAGCTTTATAAACCCTAAGCAAAATTTTAAAGTCAATCCTGAATGACACAGGTAACCAGTGTAGTGACATCAAAACTGGAGAGATGTACTCGGATTTTCTTTTCCTGGTAAGGATTCTAGCAGCTGCATTCTGCACTAGTCGCAATCGATTGATGTCTTTTTTGGGTAGTCCTGAGAGGAGTGCGTTACAGTAATCTAGTCGACTGAAAACAAACGCGTGAACTAATTTCTCAGCATCTTTCAATGATATAAGAGGTCTAACTTTTGCTATGTTTCTTAAGTGAAAAAATGCTGTCCTAGTGATCTGATTATTATGCGATTTAAAATTTAGATTACAGTCAACAGTTACCCCTAAGCTTTTTACCTCCGTTTTGACTTTTAATCCTAATGCTTCCAGTTTATTTCTAATAGCCTCATTGTATCCATTATTGCCAATCACTAAGATTTCAGTTTTCTCTTTATTTAACTTGAGAAAGTTACTATCCATCCATTCTGAAATACAAGTCAGACATTGTGTTAGTGAATCAAGAGATTCGGGGTCATCAGGCGCTATTGATAAATACAGCTGTGTGTCATCAGCATAGCTGTGGTAGCTCACATTGTGTCCTGAGATAATCTGACCTAACGGAAGCATGTAGATTGAGAAGAGCAGTGGACCCAGGATAGAGCCTTGTGGAACACCATGTAGAATATCATGTGTCTTTGAAGTATAATTACCACAACTAACAAAGAATTTTCTCCCTGCCAGGTAGGATTCAAACCAATTTAAGACGCTGCCAGAGAGGCCCACCCACTGACTAAGGCGATCCTTAAGAATATTATGATCAATGGTGTCAAATGTGGCACTCAGATCTAAGAGGATGAGAACAGATAAATGGCCTCTGTCTGCATTTACCCGCAAATCATTTACCACAGTACAATACAGTACAGTACAGTACAATACAGTTTATTTTTGTATAGCCCAAAATCACACAAGGAGTGCTGCAATGGGCTTTAACAGGCCATTCCTCTTGACAGCCCCCCAGCCTTGACACTCTAAGAAGACAAGGAAAAACTCCCAAAAAAAACCTTGTAGGGAAAAATAGAAGAAACCTTGGGAAGGCAGTTCAAAGAGAGACCCCTTTCACATTAAGACCCTCCGGCGTACCATCAAAATGGCTCAGAGAATTACTGGCGATCAGCTACTGAAATTCACTACCCACTGCAGCAGAACAGCAAAGGACATTTGTAGAAATCCAACCCACCCCAGCTAGAGCATTTTCACCACTCTGCCCTCTGGTGGACACTTCAGAGCCCTGCATGCCCACATTACCAGGCTGATGAACAGCTTTTAGCCCAAAGCAATCAGCCTATGAAATGCACAGCGATCACTACTCTCTCCTACAGTTGTGGCTCAGAAGTTTACATACCCTGGCAGAATTTGTAAGATGTGTACCATACTTCAAAGAAAAGACGACTGGTCAGGCAAAGCACATTTCCTTTTCTTTTAATGGAATCCAAATGAAATTATATGGCATCACAGAACAGCACCACCATTAAACAAAACATAGTGATAAGGAAAATAATGAGGATGGTACCTGTTCAGATGTTTACATATCCTTAGTTCTTAATACTGTGTATCACCCCCCTTTAGCATCAATGATGGCATGCAGTCTTTTGAGATAGTTGTGGATAAAGCCCTTGATTTTCTCAGGTGGTTCAGCTTCCCATTCTTCTTGGCAAAAAAACTCCTGGTCCCATAAACTCTTGGGATGTCTTGCATGAACTGCACGTTTTGAGATCTCCCCAAAGTAGCTCAATGATACTGAAGTCAGCAGGCAGTGTGCTGTAGTGGTAAAGGGCTTTGGAACTCAATCCCTGAGGTTGTGGGTTCATATCCTGCTACTGACACCACTGTGTGACCCTAAGCAAGAAACTTGACCTGCCAGTGCTACAACTGGAAAACCAAAAGAAAACATGGAACCAATTGTTTCCTAAATGTTGTACGTCACCTTGGATAAGTCAATGTAAAGGAGACTGCACTGGGGCATTGGGATCCAGATACAGACCACAGGATAAGCGCCTACCCCGCTGGCTTCACCAACGCCTCTTCCAGCAGAAACCCAAGCTGTCCATCTACCCGTTTACTTCTTCTAAAATAATATCAAGTTGAGCTTTGAAGGCCCATCAAGTCCTGCTCTCTACCACACTAGTTTATCACTTATTTCATGTCTGTGGTTCTCTGAGTAAAGAAGAACTACCTCATGTTTAGGTGAAATTTTCCTTAACCCTTAACAACTTTCCAACTGAGTCACCACCTTGATCCACTGGACTAATTCCCTTCATGATTTTAAACACATCGGTCAGGTATCCTGTTAATCATCTTTTGCTTAAACTGTAAGGGCTCAGCTCTTTTCATATCTCCTCATAACTCATCCCCTGTAGCCCCTAAATCAGCTCAGTCACTCTTCTCTGGACATTTTCTAGTGCTGCTATGTCCTTTTTGTAGCCTGGAGACCAAAACTGCACCCAGTACTCCAGATGAGGCCTCACCATTGTGTTATAAAGGTTCAGCAGAACCTCCTGTGACTTGTACTCAACACATCAAGGTGCTATATACCCTGACATTCTGTTAGCCTCCATAATGGCTTCTGAACACTGACTGGCAGTTGATGGCGTCGAGTCCACTATGACTCCTAAAGCCTTCTCGTGAGATGGACTCTCGATTTTAGATATATTCAAAATCTGAAAATAAAGAAAGGTGAAGGACTCAGACTCAGGTCTTAAAAAAAAAAAGAAAATCAACCATTATGGAAAGGTCTGCTGTGGCAGAATGAGAGCAGCAAGAAGCCATAGAATAAAATAACAGGTTTAATTAACAACAATAACTGACTTCTAATTAACAAACTGGCTGGAGTGAAATTGGAGTTTGAGACCCCCGACTTAGCTGGTTATTTGTTGGCTCACTAACTTCACATCACATTTCTATTTGTGTGCCATTTAAGGAAAAAATTAAGCAATTCAGAGGACTGAATCTTAAAAAAAATGTCAATTAAAACGGAGGGAAAAGAAGTCAATTAGCAGCAAAAAACTGGTCACTGACTAAGAAAAGGGTTGGAATGAAAGTCTGCCTCATTCCTTAAAGCCGCCATTGTTATAAAGCAGACATGATTAGTGGTGATTTGTCTCCATCTGCTGGCAATGCTGCGGCAGCACGGCAGCTTAGCTTCTACTTTTTCTTCTCCTTTTTCTTCTCAAGCATATTGATTTGGCAAAATTTTACACCGGATGCCCTTCCTGACGTAACCCTCCCCATTTATCCGGGCTTGGGACCGGCACAAAGAAACACTGGTTTGTGGATCCCCTGTGGCTGGGTTGGCAGCTTAGCTTCTACAGTGGATAGAAAAAGAATCCTGCATTAACAATTATTCAAAATTTGTTAACCTAAAGCCTGGACTTTAAATTCAGTTTTTCTATACGTTTTCCTACTAATCTATACACGATAAGTAAAAATTTCAAAATTTAAAAAATAAAGCTTTTAAAACTGTTTTAGTTTAATTAAACATAAACAACTGCAATGTAATAATACTCATACATTTTTTTCATATAGTACCTTTCCCACGTTCAACAGTGGATTTAGAAAATATTCAGACCCCTTAATTTTCTGTACATTTTATGGTGTTGTAGATTTATTTTCAAACTGATACATTTGCAAATTTTGCCCATCACTATACACTCAATAACAATATACTGCCTTTCACACCTATCTATCTATCTATCTATCTATCTATCTATCTATCTATCTATCTATCTATCTATCTATCATATAGTGCCTTTCATATCTATCTATCTATCTATCTATCTATCTATCTATCTATCTATCTATCTATCTATCTATCTATCTATCTATCTATATATCTATTATATAGTGCCTTTCATATCTATCTATCTATCTATCTATCTATCTATCTATCTATCTATCTATCTATCTATCTATCTATCTATCTATCTATCTATCTATCATATAGTGCCTTTCATATCTATCTATCTATCTATCTATCTATCTATCTATCTATCTATCTATCTGACCCATGAGTTTACTTTTTTCAATTTTGCATGCCTTATATTTGCTATTACAGTGTTTTTGAATAAAATACAGTAATTATGAAGACTTTTTAATTTAAATACACTTTATTGAGTTATACCCAGCAACAAACATGTATAACCATATATGCTAATATCCTCCCTGTCAAAAAAGAAATTAAGTAGATTCAAGTATACATATAAATTACCGCTCTACTTCCAACCATGTAACACGAGTGGTAGCTGTGGATCCAGCGTGTTGGTGATCTAACTTATTACTCAGCCGGTCAAAATTCACGTCACATCTTGCATATTCAATGGGAAAAATATAAAGTGGCCTTGCGAAGTCCAATGTTTTCCTAAAAGTGAAAGCGGAGTGTCACCGCGTGCTCGTGTCACTGGGGGTGCAGCTTAAGCACAAACAGGCAGACACAGACGGTGCCAATTTGATTTTACATTAGTTTTTTTTCCCGAAAACAAATAAATGACAAAAAATGTGTACAAAAATCTTCTATTTGTGCTTATCCGAATATTCAGATTCGGCCCCACCCCTACATTACAGGGTAAGGCAAAATGTTTAATCTGGACCTAAACCAGATCCATAATGTCCCATAAAACTGAACTAGCTCATATTCCAAGTTCTTCACTTGCAAATATGTTACATTAAGTTCACAGTTCTTAGAAAAATGAGCTTGTTCAATGAACGCGGTCTTTTGAACTCGTTCATGCACAACACTGGGTGGGAGACCATCTTGGAAAAAGCATGGGTTGCTGCTGGAAGAGGCGTTGGTCAGGACAGCAGGCGTCACTTACCCTGTGGTCTGAATGTGGATCCCAATGCTCCAGTATAGTGATGGGGGCATTGTGTTGTAAAAATGGTGCCGTCCTTCCCATGAGACATACTGTAAAACTGAGGTCCTAACTCTCTGTGGTCAATAATGATCCCTGGGCAGAGTATGGTGTATCCTGATGTTCAGACCATATTGCCCACCATGGCCTAATCATTCTTATCCCCCCAAATCATCACTGTCTCTCACAACTTATACCTAATAGCTCATGTGTGGTGAGTGTACTGGCACAAAAATGGCTGCTGGGTGCCACACATGTATGCTCAAATACATGTGCCTTGAGGTGACCCCACATGAAATAATCGCACTTGGATAAGTCAGGGGACCGAGGAGGCCAATGAATGTCACCAAACCTGGAAATGAGGTGACCGGGGAAGAGAGGGTGAATAACATCCATTGATGCTGTAGCTGTGTGGGCTGTCGCCCCATCCTGTTGAAACCACAAACGCCGGATGGGAATACGTTTTCATCGTAATTCAGGTAAAAAGAAGTTGTTTATCATCTCGATATAGCGCTCCAAACGATTACTGAGGCCAAGTTCAGAAGAATGCTTCCAAGCAGATTGACTTGGACTGCGCAGCATGGCTAGTCGTACGCTTTCCACATTTTCAGGGGTATGTGCCGTTCGTGTAGCCCCCGGCGGTCTTTTGTTCATTAGTGTACCTCGTGTATGAAGTGCTTTAACCCAACGTAGGATAGTGTTACGAGCGGGAACAGCTTTATTTCTGTGGATATTGAAATGGCAACGAAACTCACGCTGAACTGCGGTAATAGATTGGTTGTTCTTGACAAAACAGTCGTACGCAAAAAAACGCGGTGTTCTATCGTCTACGGCCCCATGGCTTCAACTAAAAAGAAAATAAAAAAATGCTAAGACTTCGCAAACCTAACACCACCTACAGCACATCTGTCACTCCACCTAGTGGTGAGTTCTAGCCATTTCAAAGACGTCCGTCCTTTCTGCCTCACCCTGTACGTTTTGAGCATTGAATGATGCGAACGCAAAAAGATTATTGTAGTGTCAGAGGGGGACATTTTTTTGTGCGCTGGGTGGTTCCATTAGGCACCCATTGTTGGGACTGGGGGGTGAGAAGTTAAAAGGCTGTCTGCAGGATGTAGGTATTTGCCGTATTGCAAAGGAGTCACTTTAGGTGGTTGAGATTACAAACAATACCAAGTTGTGATAACAGAGCTTCTCCTTCCTTGGAGGATGTCTGTATTTACCTGAAATTAACATGTTTGACAATTTTGGTTTCTAATCAGCAGATCTGTACTCATTAATGGTTGGTAACAATACATTTTGTTAACTTGTGTTTTCATTAATTGTTAAACCCAGGAAATTTAGATGTGCCATTGATTAAACTAATTGTCCAGGACTGACAACAGCAGGGACTGAAGGAGATTTAAACTCCTGGGCAGCAGAAGGCAGAAGGCAGAAGGAACGGTCCACTGAGAACGCTGCCAAGACACTTGGACAGAGCACAGGGGCTCGTAGGCAGATGAGGGTACCTGGCTGGCATGACATGAGGCACAAGGATGGCAACACTTACAGGGAGGAAGAGACAACTCCACAAGGAGACGCCGGATGTGGGTTCAGCGAGAGAGGGAATCCGCATGTACAGTGCATCCGGAAAGTATTCACAGCACATCACTTTTTCCACATTTTGTTATCTTACAGCCTTATTCCAAAATGGATTCAATTCATTTTTTTCCTCAGAATTCTACACACAACACCCCATAATGACAACGTGAAAAAAGTTTACTTGAGGTTTTAGCAAATTTATTAAAAATAAAAAAACTGAGAAATCCCCTGTCCATAAGTATTCACAGCCTTTACTCAATACTTTGTTGCTCAAAATTGAGCTTAGGTGCCTCCTGTTTCCCCTGATCATCCTTGAGATGTTTCTGCAGCTTCATTGGTGTCCACCTGTGGTAAATTCAGTTGACTGGACATGATTTGGAAAGGCACACACCTGTCTATAGAAGGTCCCACAGTTGACAGTTCATGTCAGAGCACAAACCAAGCATGAAGTCAAAGGAATTGTCTGTAGACCTCCGAGACAGGATTGTCTCAAGGCACAAATCTGGGGAAGGTTACAGAAAAATTTCTGCTGCTTTGAAGGTCCCAATGAGCACAGTGGCCTCCATCATCCGTAAGTGGAAGAAGTTCGAAACCACCAGGACTCTTCCTAGAGCTGGCCAGCCATCTAAACGGAGTGATCGGGGGAGAAGGGCCTTAGTCAGGGAGGTGACCAAGAACCCGATGGTCACTCTGTCAGAGCTCCAGAGGTCCTCTGTGAAGAGAGGAGAACCTTCCAGAAGGACAACCATCTCTGCAGCAATCCACCAATCAGGCCTGTATGGTAGAGTGGCCAGAGGGAAGTCACTCCTTAGTAAAAGGCACATGGCAGCCCGCCTGGAGTTTGTCAAAAGGCACCTGAAGGACTCTCAGACCATGAGAAAGAAAATTCTCTGGTCTGATGAGACAAAGATTGAACTCTTTGGTGTGAATGCCAGGCGTCACGTTTGGGAAAAACCTGGCACCATCCCTACCGTGAAGTATGGTGGTGGTAGCGTCATGCTGTGGGGATGTTTTTCAGTGGCAGGGACTGGGAGACTAGTCAGGATAAAGGGAAAGATGACTGCAGCAATGTACAGAGACATCCTGGATGAAAACCTGCTCCAGAGCGCTCCTGACCTCAGACTGGGGCGACGGTTCATCTTTCAGCAGGACAACGACCCTAAGCACACAGCCAAGATATCAAAGGAGTGGCTTCAGGACAACTCTGTGAATGTCCTTGAGTGGCCCAGCCAGAGCCCAGACTTGAATCCGATTGAACATCTCTGGAGAGATCTTAAAATGGCTGTGCACCGACGCTTCCCATCCAACCTGATGGAGCTTGAGAGGTGCTGCAAAGAGGAATGGGCGACACTGGCCAAGGATAGGTGTGCCAAGCTTGTGGCATCATATTCAACAAGACGTGAGGCTGGAATTGCTGCCAAAGGTGCATCAACAAAGTATTGAGCAAAGGCTGTGAATACTTATGGACATGGGATTTCTCAGTTTTTTTTTTTTTAAATAAATTTGCAAAAACCTCAAGTAAACTTTTTTCACGTTGTCATTATGGGGTGTTGTGTGTACAATTCTGAGGAAAAAATTAATTGAATCCATTTTGGAATAAGGCTGTAACATAAGAAAATGTGGAAAAAGTGATGCGCTGGGAATACTTTCCGAATGCACTGTAAGGACCAAGCAAAGCTGACAGATGAGAAATGAGGCGTGCCGAGGTCACAGCAACACAAGGAGCCCAGAGTCGGAAAAAAAAGGAACAACGAAGAGACGCTGACAGGGATTCATCAATTTGACACAAGTTCTGTTGGGAAACGAGTGTCCGGTGAACAGAGTGCATCCATGGACAGTTGAACGATTAAGTGTTGGGGTAACACAGTGCACGAACTGGACTCTGCACCACTAAAGGTTGTATCCTCCAATTCTTGTTTTTAACGGACTTTTAGAGTGTGGACTGTGTTTTTTCCTTTTAAAAAAAGGAAATTTGTTCCTGATATGTTTAGATTTTGTTATGTTCGTTTATCTTTTTAATGTACTTTGTATTGTCTTGTGTAATAGAACTTACTGTGGCTTTTTTTTCTGAAATTACTGTTGCGTCTTTCATTGTGTGTTTTTACTCACCACCCAATTTAAAGAAACCTGTGTGCTATTTTCAGCAAATTTCAGGAGTTCCCAGTCTCTTAATAAAACTGGGTGGCGTAGTCGGATATTTTAATGGTGACAAAGTTAGATTACCTGCAAGTGTGACCAGACACCTGTCACAGTAGACTTGAATATTTTGCCTGTAGTGTTTGTGGATTTCACTTTCACCAAACAACAAATCTTTTCATTCTCGCAGATACGCCTCTTCATTGGGAGGCAACACTACTGATGGCAGCACGAATTAGATGATCTACAAGTCTCTGAAGTGTGGCACGGTGGCGCAGTGGTAGCGCTGCTGCCTCACAGTAAGGAGACCTGCGTGGAGTTTGCATGTTCTCCCCGTGTCTGCTTGGGTTTCCTCCCACAGTCCAAAGACATGCAGGTTAGGTGCATTGGTGATCCTAAATTGTGCCTAGTGTGTGCTTGGTGTGTGGATGTGTGTGTGCCCTGCTGGCGCCCTGCCCGGGGATTTGTTCCTGCCTTGCACCCTGTGCTGGCTGGGATTAGCTCCAGCAGACCCCCATGACTCTGTGTTATGATATAGTGGGTTGGGAAATGACTGACTGACAAGTCTCTGACTTAAACTTTAAAGCCTTACAGTATCTACACACATCTGTCATATCACCTATGTCCATATATTTGATCTCTTTTTGCTGTTCTGTTATTTCACCAATAACCAATTTCCATTTGCTTGTGCTAATGCGATCTTTACTTTCTTTTTATTGTTAAGTTTGAATTTTACTACTTTCATAATCTCTAACCTGCTCTGCATCTGATTCTTGCCAATGTTTTTGAAAGTCTTTATGAAGTCTTTTATTTCTGACCCCAATTGGACCTACGAGGTTTTCAATTCCACTTGGTCTGGCTGATTATTACTTTCCTTATTTTCAGAATTTGCATATAGGTTATTATTGTTCTTTTTTGCATTTTTTTCTCTCCAACACTTTTGGGTTTCTTTTCAACACGCTGCTCTTTCTTCTTCGCTTAGTCGTTGACGTGGCATCTAGACCAGGAGTTGCCAAGTCCTGTCCTGGAGGACCACCGTGGCTGCAGATTTTCATTCTAACCCTTTTTTTTTTAATGAGTGCCCTGTTTGTGCTGCTAATTAACTTCTTGTAAATTCATTTTAATTGAATTGCTTTTTTAAGATTTGTTCCCCTGAATTTCTTCATCATTCCTTTGATTTGCTTCATTTCTTTCCTTAAATGGCACCCAAACAGAAATGAAATGTGAAGTGAGGGAGCCAACAGAAGGCCAACTAAGTCAGGGGTCTCAAACTCCAACCAGCTGCTTAATGAGGTGCCGATTCTTGTCGTTAATTAAACCCGTTCTTTAATTCTGTGGCTTGTTGCTGCTCTCATGATGCAATAGCAGACATGTCCGAAATTGAGGATTTTCTCTTTTCTAAGAGCACACTGTTAAAATGTTTGGGGGACCTGAGCAGATCGACATTCCTGACACCTTCATCTTTCTTTATTTTCAGATACTGTATGATGGACGCCAGTTGTTTTGGCTCATTTTGTATCTCATTATTGTTTGGCTTCTAATTAAGGAAAAAGAAACAGTTAAGGGGTCTGAGTCTTCAAGAACAATTCAATTAAAATGAATTCAAAAGAAGTCAATTAGCAGCAAAAACAGGGCACTCACTGCAATCAAAACCTGCAGCCACGGTGGTCCTCCAGGACCGGAGTCGGTGACCCCTGATCTTTAAGAGCTGAGAGCACATGAAGTGTGTGAACATGAACTGAGAGGTCCGATGTCCGTGATCTTGTTTTAAATTGGTAGTTCTCGCGGGACGTCAGAGTGTCTTTCCGAGAAGGTCACGTCTCAACCCAAGATTTTCTTACATAATAGAGAGACATTAGCAAAAATGTATAAAAAAATCCTGTTTTCAAATTGCCATTTTGGGATTTTGAGTGCTTCCTGAATTGAAATGTTTTTTCCACAAGGTTGCATGATAGCAAAATGTGAAAAAAAGTGAAGGGGTCCGAAGACTTTGTGAATCTGCTATATGTAAACATCCATCCATCATCCAACCCACTGAATCTGAACACAGGGTCATGGGGGTCTGCTGGAGCCAATCCCAGCCAACACAGGGCACAAGGCAGGAACCAATCCCGGGCAGGGTGCCAACCCACTGCAGGACACACACAAACACACCCACACACCTGGCCAATTTAAAACCGCCAATCCACCTAACCTGCATGTCTTTGGACTGTGGGAGGAAACCGGGGCGCCCGGAGAAAACCCACGCAGTCACGGGGAGAACATGCAGGGAGGACCCAGGAAGCAAACCCGGGTCTCCTAACTGCAAGGGAGCAGCACTACCACTGCGCCACCGTGCCGTCCTTCAATATTTCATCCATCCATCCATCCATTATCCAACCCGCTGAATCCGAACACAGGGTCACAAGGGTCTGCTGGAGCCAATCCCAGCCAACACAGGGCACAAGGCAGGAACCAATCCCGGGCAGGGTGCCAACCCACCGCAGGACACACACAAACACACCCACACACCAGGGCCAATTTAGAATCACCAATCCACCTAACCTGCATGTCTTTGGACTGTAGGAGGAAACCCATGCAGCCACGGGGAGAACATGCAAACTCCACGCAGGGAGGACCCGGAAAGCGAACCCAGGTCCCCAGGTCTCCCAACTGCAAGGCAGCAGTACTACCCACTGCGCCACCCTATATGTAAACAACAGTTCTGAATCAAGCATTATTCTTAACACATCTATTCTGAAATATCCCCTTTACTGCTCCCTTAACAAACAGAATCAATGTTGCTAGCCATCATGGTATTGCTTATGCTTTACAAAGCCTTCAATCATCTCACTCCATCCTATATTCTATAATGTCTCTTACCTTACACTCAGAATTGTAACCTTAGATCTTCAAATGAGGGTCTGCTTAGAAGTTCTAGAGCTAAACTTTGAAGAAGTGGTGAGGCGGCCTTCTGCTGTTATGCACCTAAAATCCGGAATAGCTTGCCAATAGGAATTCGCCAGGCTAATACAGTGGAGCACTTTAAAAAACTGATAAAAACTCGTTATTGTAACGTGGCTTTCTCATAGCTTCATTTTAGTGTAACCTTGATATTCTGTACATGCCTTGAATTACCTTTTTTTATCATGGCTCCGAAATCTGTACTAAACCCTACTTTCTCTGCTGTTCTGTGGTTGCGATGTGCCCACCGCCATCTGATTAGGGCACCATGCAGTCCCTACATTGATGGATTGAAGACCAGAGGGTCCACATGACCATCATTATCAAATTCTTCCACATGAAGCCTGAAAGCCATGAGGACTGATTGAGGTCATTGATGTGAGGTAGAATGCCCAGTGGTTGCTAAATGGGTGGTCTCGTGACCTTGGGACCCCTGCAGATTTTGTTTATTTTTTTCTCCAGCCCTCTGTAGTTTTTTTTTTTTTTGTTTTGTTTTTTTCTGTCCTCCTGGCCATCGGACCTTACTTTATTCTTTGTTACTTAGCATTGCCTAATCTTATTTTTATACTTTTCTTTCTTCTTTCTTCATCTTGTATAGCACTTTGAGCTACGCCATTTGTATGAAAACGTGCTCTAGAAATAAATGTTGTTGTTGCTTCTCTTGTGTTGTCAGTTGTACCCCAAACATTAATAGGACCTTGTAGAACATTGTTGGGGGGCAGCATTTTTTTAAGGAACTCTTGTGAGTGAAGCATTTTTAGGGTCGGATTTTGCGACTCTCCAATTACCAAGGATTTAGCGAGTTGTCCCCAGGCTTGTATCAGATAAGAATAATCTGCTATTGACATGGATATCACAAAAGGTAAGTATGAGGATAACAACAAAAGAATGATTCTGGAGTCTTTCGTGGGTTCAATTTGTTTTATTTCTGCTCATATCTCTCTGACTGGCACTTCATTGTTTGTCTTGTGCCGTTAACTTTAAGGATGTAAGGATAATTCAGGTTGGCACCACAGATCTCCTTAATTTTCACACAGGTGGTTGTGATGGTAGTCAGTAGGATTTCAGCCCCTTATACCGCTGGACAGGGTTTGGCATCAGCGACTGGCTCACAGCGTTCCACGATGGCTTTCAGTTCTCCGACTTGCACTCCATCATATTTGCCCGAGATGGAGGTCCACTGGGTTTCCCCGTTAATGTATGTACGGCTGAGTCGCGCCGTGAAGGGAATATCCAGTTTGATCTTCTTACCTTCCATCCGCACGGCGCACGAGTGACCGGGTGGGGCGCTTACTTCGATGGACATCTTATGGGTGGTAGACTCTGCGGTTGAAGTGCCTTGTGAGAACTGCCATGTCTTCTCTTTGGTGAATTCCACAGATCCTACACCTAACTGTGGGATCTGGGCACTGATGCTGGAATGGGAGTCGTTGCGGACGGAGCGACCGATGTCCCAGTGCCTCTCGATCTCGGTAGTCTTCTCCAAGATGACCGTCTTTTTGACTGTATGGCATTCGTTGTTTACAACTGTGGACAGCTTTAATGTTTCGGGAGGGTGTTGAAAGAACTTGATCTGATCGATTCCATACACCACATGAGAGATGTGCTGACTGTAGGTGGCGGTGTTGATGGAGAGGACTTGGTAATTCTTGTACCAGTACTCCTTACCCTCCCATGGCAAGAAGAATGCTCCGTGTTGAGGGACTACCTTACCAAGCCCATACTTGTTCTTTCCTACATAGATGCCAACTCCAGTACAGGATCGGATTCCAGCATCTGGAACGGACCCGTAGGACCCCGAGAGCCACTCTGTAAATTCAAAATTGTCCCGGTTTACCAGAATATCGAACGTAGATGCATAAAACTCTTTATCGGCATAGGGATATAAGCAGTACGGGCCCTTGTTTGGATTGTAGAAGCCAGCCTCACAATTGAACTTGCAGACGTAGTCTGTGCGAGAGGCGTACCCGTTCAGGATGGACACGGCACCGTCGGGGAGGGATCCATTCCAGGGGATCCACTGCAGGTTAACGTTGTCGACAAAGAGACCATGAGACATCCTCCATTCCTGCTCCAACTGTCTCTCCGATTTCACCTGCTCGTTCGGGATGGAGTCTTTGACAAGTGGAGGGACGACGTCTCCCAGATCGGCCTTGAGAATGGATTCTGAAATAAGACAAGACAGCAGTTAAAAATGGGGTCTTTCCTTCACTTCCTACTTACTTCTAATTCCAACATTTTGAGTTTGCTTGTTGTTACAGACTTAGCCTCTCTTCCTAGCTGGGCTAACCTTTGTAAGAATAACCCCCTTTTGAGCACCAAAATGAAATACTTTAAAAAAGGAGGTACAAGAGATTGGCATTATACCCTTTTTTGGCTCCCTAGGGTTAGGCTTAGGGTTAGGGTTAAAATATCCATCCATCCATCCATTTTCCAACCCGCTGAATCCAAACACAGGGTCACGGGGGTCTGCTGGAGCCAATCCCAGCCAACACAGGGCACAAGGCAGGAACCAATCCTGGGCAGGGTGCCAACCCACCACAGGGGTTAAAATATAAACTCCTGTAAAAATCTGATGACTGCAGCATGGGATATCATAAGAGAGGGTTCTGGATGGTGTGACCCACAAGAGGTGCCACTGAATCCAAACCCCAACAGTCATGGGAGCCAATAAAGGGGTTTATTCAAAGATCGAACTTTTACAACCTTCTTCTTTTCAATAACACAATGCAGTTCCTCTCCTTCCGCTACTTGCAGGTGAGTGTCCTCCTACTCCTCTTCTGACTCTGACAGTCGAGTGGCTTCTTCTTCTTCAACCAGGGAGTACTTCCACTGTCACATGATTACACCCAGGAATGCTGTCTGGGTCAGACAGAACCTCCATAAAGTATGGAAGTCCTCTCCCCACAGCTCCCTCCGGTGGCACCCATGTACTCCTACAGGGCTGTCCATCTGGACTACAACTCCCATGATGCCTTGCTGGTGTACAAATCAGTGCTGCGCCTGAGGGATGCTGCCACTCGGTATACTGGGGAATTATGTGATCCCCATTAGACAGTCCTTCCCTGTTCTTCTATTATACCTTCCCGACAAGGAAAACTACCAGCAACAAACCCGGCTAGATTGCCTTTCCTTCCTGATCCTTCCCTTATGGCCTCCTTTCTGGGTAAGGAATCACCCTCAGTCCTGGTCGGGATGCCAGTCCATCCACCCTCGCACCTAGAGTGTGTACAAGATATTTTTCATTTCTTCACCATCCCCTGATGGCTAAGCTAAAACATCAGATTTCCATTCATATGGGAGAAAGCACAAGTATAATGTACAATGTATATTATTATTGTTGGTAACGCCCTGCTGTGTGTAATTTATTCTTTAAACGTTATCATTGGCATGGATGGAAATGACTCATGTATGGGTTTCGCTACTATCTGTGGTTTCATTTACTTGGCTGATGCCTTTATCCAGGGTGACTTACAACATTTATGACACAATTGGTTACATTTCTTTTGTTTTTCCAATTGGAGCACAGGCAGGTCAAGTGACTTGCTCAGAGTCACACAGTGTCAGTAGCTAGATTTGAACCCACAACATCAGGCTTTGAAGTCCAATGCCTTAACTACTACATCTCACTGGTTTGGAACGGATCACCCATGGATATGGTGGTCCTGCTGTACTAGCGACTCCATATTCACATCATCCACTCCAAGCTCCTACCTACAGAACCTTGAGTCTGCAGCTCTTCTCTGATGACCTCACGCCTCCAGTACTTTCTGACTTTTCCACCAAACTCAGGCTCCTGTGCTCTCTCTGCCTTCTCTTCGTCACTATGCCACTACCAGTCAGTACTCCCAGGGAGCTGTCCAGAGCCTACCATCTCCTCTGCTCTGAGTGGCAGTGGAGCAGATTAGACCCTAGTCTTTTGGAAGGTATGCCACTCACAAGGAGATACGACCTATTTGGCCCTTCTTTCTCTTTGTCCTTCCCCATCCACTCCTGAACTCCCTTCCAAATCACATGTTTACACTATAAGCTTTATTTTTTGTTTCTTTCCTTTTTCCTGCTGGCACTTATCCCTCACTCTTTACATATAAAACATTAACCACTGACCTTCCCTGCAGCCGAAGCCCATCGATTATAGCATCCCAATTTGGCAATTCCTGACTCAACGAGAATGCATGTGCACGCTTTCGTGCAAATCCTGATCCTGGTTTACCTCCTTAACGGTAGACCCGGGCGTCGCTTGGGATGTGAAAACAGTGCTAAAAGGGCTTGTCCCGAGTGTCACTCGGGCATTGTAACAGAAGCTTCTCACATAAGACCCAAAAGTGCCAACAACGTTAGTTTCAAGCGTTACTTGGGCAACGGTATAGGCGTATCTTGGGTAAGCGACAGGTCCGAGTGTTACCCAGGCAATGACGTAATGTCGGGATTTGTTCCAAGCACACACTAGGGACAATTTAGAATCGCCAATACACCTTACCTGCATGTCTTTGGACTGTGGGAGGAAACCGGAGTGGAATAGTAACTGTCCAAGTGTTACTCAGACAAATGAGTGATCACACTAGCCTTCTTCCATTAATCTGCGGCAGACCCTTCCTACAGATTCCTTTCAAATCTTCCAATTAGCTGACCTGACTTCTCCGAAACCATTTCTTGCAAACCAGACTTTCTCAAACCCCCATAGAAATCCACTTCACCGATCGATGGACTCTGTGGGAATGTGTGGATCACTAACTCACCGCTCCACCACTGGACTCCTCGGCGATTGTCCGTGTGTTACTGGCACTGAGTGTTAACACGTGCTCCACTGTTTTGTTCACTGTGGATATTTGTGTTTATACATTTTAAAGCACTGTGGTGAACTGTTGATTGGAACTGCCAGTCCACATTTTGTGCCTCAGAGGCGACGCGATCTAAATGGAGAGCAGCTCCTGCCCACCGCACAGAGCTCGTCTCTGACCATTGTGATCCAGGTGACGTCAGCTGATCTCTCTCACTGTGTCTCAGTGCCCACGATTGAACACGAATGTAAAACTTACACGTTTAAATCTCTTAATCCGGAATCCCAACAACAAAACACAGCTAAAGTCCATGTGTTTGGGACATTCGAGTGCATTCCTGACATGTGGATCATGAAACTCAAGTCACTTGAGATCTCTTCATGGATGTTTTGGTATTGCCTACCGTTCTTCAAAATGGGTACTCGTTAAAAGGATTATCTATATTCTCCATGGAACGATCAGATTAAACAACGTGGGGCGAGTAACACACAAAGATGAGTATTTATTTGACAGCTCAGACTCAAGATGTTTTGCTCTACCTTCACACTGTATCATTGATCCTGGGATTTTTTTATAGTATGAACTCAAAAAACAAATGGAGTCTTAAACTTACCGTCTATTTGACTTTTTACGCCTTGTTCCTCTTTGTCCTTTAAGCTGGCGAGCTGAACACAAGGAAAGCTCAGCTGCAGCAGAACAATGGCAAGCAGAAGCACGGGCTTCATCTGTGGCACAAAGAAAACCCTCTTATTAACCATGAAGGAGCTGCAATGTGCACATAAAGAGACATCCTGAGGTCAACAAACCTGTCCGAGTGTCCACGTGAGACCAGTCATAATTACACATTCTGCACTTTAGGGAGGTGTCGCAGCATCATACACATCCACGAACACAAATATACACACACATCCACACAGTACAAGCTCATACGCTGTGCATTTTGGCATTCACAACTATACAGTCATACACACTGCACATGCATACTGTGTGTAGATAGATAGATAGATAGATAGATAGATAGATAGATAGATAGATAGATAGATAGATAGATAGATAGATAGATAGATAGATAGATAGATAGATAGATAGATAGATATCCATTTTCCAACCCGCTGAATCCGAACGCAGGGTCAGGGGGGTCTGCTGGAGCCAATCCCAGCCAACACAGGGCACAAGGCAGGAACCAATCCTGGGCAGGGTGCCAACCCACCACAGGAATAGATAGATATGTAAGGCACTATATAATAGATAGATAGATAGATAGATAGATAGATAGATAGATAGATAGATAGATAGATAGATAGATAGATAGATACTTTATTAATCCCAAGGGGAAATTCACATACAGTATACTGTAAATATACAGTATACACAGTTACATATATCAATATATGAGCATTCTCACAGATATATGCAAGCTCACATTATATACATATACTCTACATGCAAACACAGAAATATACACATATATCTTCACACTTCTAAATACATGCTATTTTCAATCAAAAGTCTTTTAATTCATATATAGTAGAATCCTGATTATCCGCGCTCCAATTTATTGAGTTTCCACATTATCTGAGGAGTCCTGCGGTGGGTTGGCACCCTGCCCGGGATTGGTTCCTGCCTTGTGCCCTGTGTTGGCTGGGATTGGCTCCAGCAGACCCCCGTGACCCTGTGTTCGGATTCAGCGGGTTGGAAGATGGATGGATGGATGGATTATCTGAGGAGAACCTGTAACTGTATTTTTCTCATAGTTTATAAAAATGTTGCCACAAATACTCTACTGAGCCTGAAAGTACAATACTTTCAACCTGTGAATGTGGACGTCACTCATTCACCATTCCCCAACAGCACCCATCAGCGACTGTCAGTGTGTCGCCAGCGCTGTCCTTTGTGTATTCACATTTTTAAGTGCTGTGGTGAAGTGTCGATGGGAACCGCGAGTACACATTTTGTGCCTCAGAGGCGAGCACTTTGTGACCCGATATAAATGGAGACCTGCACCTGTGTGCCACGCAGGGCCTGGATGTTGCTATCTCTTTTGGATCCAAACTTGACAAAGAATGGAGCTCCACTTGAAAGACCCGCTCTTAAGAGCCAATAACCTTTAGGAAGACTAGAAGGCTGTATTGTTCTTATTTCTGTTTTGTGCCATCATGACCCAACTAGCATCCCAACACGTTTTGGGACTCACCATGTATTCTTCTACCCATCCACAATATATATATATACAGTATATATATATATATATATATATATATATATATATATATATATATATATATTGGTACTGATGCACATCTGAGGAACACATTCAGGGCTCATCCAAGGTATGCAATACCCTGCCAAGGCAAGAGAAGGTGTGCTAATGCTAACAGTAGAATCTTTTTTATCTTCTTCAGCAGTGAGAAGATGCTCCTGGAAGGCAACTAATTAACCCCTTCCACCCAAACAGCTATAAAAGCCTGATGCCCTCAAAAAACAGTGCTTCATTTAGACCTGGATGACTTTTAGGACGGGTGGCGCAGTGGTAGTGCTACTGCCTCGCAGTAAGGAGACCCAGGTTCGCTTCCCGGGTCCTCCCTGCGTGGAGTTTGTATGTTCTCCCCCTGTCTGAGTGGGTTTCCTCCGGGTGCTCTGGATTCCTCCCACAGTCCAAGGACATGCAGTTTAGGTGCATTGGAGATCCTAAAGTGTGGGTGTCGGTGCATCTGCCCCTGCGGTGGGCTGGTGCCCTGCCTGGGATTTGTTTCCTGCCTTGCTCCCTTTGTTGGTTGGGATTGGCTCCAGCAGACCCCTGTAGTTAGGATATAGTGGGTTGGATAATGGATGGACTTTTAAGAAGGAGCTCTGAGATATCTACAAACTCACAAGAGCTATTCATTCTCAGAGCCAGAGACAGTTAATGTTCTGTTTTGTGCTCTTGAGAATCTATTTTTTGTTGTTTACTGCCACAAACTTGAAGGGGCAACGCAGTTGGCACCCTAACACCTTATGGGGGTTTCCTGTATTCCTTCCACCCTTTCACTATATATAAATATATACACTATATATATATATATATATATATATATATATATATATATATATATATATATATATATATATATATAGATGATTCTAAATAGACCCTAGTGTGTGCTTGGTGTGTGGGTGTGTTTGTGTGTGTCCTGCGGTGGGCAGGCCCGGCCTTAGGCATAGGCGAAGTAGGCGACTGCCTAGGGCCCCAGCGTCCGGGGGGCCCCGGATTGACTCCTTGGTCTAATTTTCACGCATTTCGCAGAGCTTCCAGGGGGGCTCCACCCCCCTCAGGGGGCCCCTGGACCCCCCTTTCGCCTAGGGCCCCATAATACCTAAGACCGGGCCTGCGGTGGGTTGGCACCCTGCCCAGGATTGGTTCTTGCCTTGTGCCCTGTGTTGGCTGGGATTGGCTCCGGCAGACCCCCGTGACCCTGTGTTCGGATTCAGCGGGTTGGAAAATGGATGGATGGATATATATATATATATATTCTGTATATATATATCTATATCCATAATAAAAAAATCTTTGGAAGAGAGGCGAGACGTGAGAGAGAGACAGTTACACCGTGAGACGAGTCCTTGACCAGGGCCATAAATAAAGGACAAAGAGTAGATGATAAAGTAGAACGTTGTAAACAATTCAAAAATGTTGGTGCGACATACTTGCAGAACAGTTTAGAGATAATGGAAGCACAAAATTTGAAAGTCTCTAAAAAATTATAGTAAAGACCGCATTAGCGCAAACAAATGGAAATTACTACTTGGTGAAATAAAGGAACAGCGAAAAGAGATTGAATATATTGTTCGGATTTAAACTTTAAGTCAGAGACTTGTAGATCGTCTAATTCGTGTTGCCTTCAGGGAACAGTAGTGTTTCTTCCCAATGAAGAGGCGTATCTGCGAGAATTAAAAGATTTGTTTGGTGAAAGTGAAATCCACATACGTGAGCAGCAGAGACACGAAGTGGCTGGCGCATACGGCAGGCTGGGGGGTTAGCGAGCAAAGCCTTCTGGTATATTTATATATATATATATATATATATATATATATATATATATATATATATAAATATATATATACAGTAGTATATGCAGGTGATGGGTGCAACAGAGCAAGATGCAGAGGACAGGAAGATATGGAAAAAGATGATCCGCTGGGGCAACCTCTAATGGGAGCAACTGAAAGAAGAAGAAGAAGAAGATATTCTGTATATATACACAGATATTTTCATTTAAATGTACACTTGTTTTCATATCTATTTACAGTAAGAATTCTTAATATTCTTAATACACATTTACTGAATATAAATTAATAAATACCTAAAAGTGTATATGCATGTACTGTGTATACACATTCACATAAATATATATTTACTGTAAGTGCATCTATAAACACAGAGGTATTCTTTCACCTACCTATACACACACGTAGAATATTGCTGGGAAGCGTACATACTGTGCACACTCTCACTGCCATGTACTTTACACATACAGTATATACAAACATATAACAACAGCATTTATTTCTACAGCACATTTCCATATACAAGTGTAACTCAAAGTGCTTTTGAAGTAGTAAAAAATAAGCTTATAAAAGAAGTAAAGTGGAAGAATATCTAATTTATAAATTAATAATAGTTAAAATGGTAAAAGTCTTGGTCTGATTTGATACCTTACGCCATAGTTGGCCTGATAAGACACAAACACATCAACTCTGTATGTGATATTCTTTGCACACTAAGAGCCATGCACTCACACATGCACATATTGACTCACATACATAAATATGATGCACACATATGTATGTTATATGTGTGTGTTATGTGTGTAATAATGACATTTAAAGTGTTAAACTTTGCTCCTCTGCTCCAAACGCCCTCATGACTCTGCCTGTGTCTACCTGTCCAAGAAGAAAGTGCATTAGTGCCAAAAAATGGAGGCGATAGCTGAGAGTGACATACTGTACCGTGGGCCGTTCGCTTCTTCGTCAGACTGAAGCCTTTCTAACAGCGGCTATCAGTGTTTATGTACTCAACATGGGTGGTGGTGTAAGGTCCACGAGCAGATTAATGATGACCTGGCATTGAGGACTAGCAAAGTGCTGAGTCAAAGCCCTCGGACTATCTAATCTCTAAGGAACTGATTACACCTGCTCTGTAGAATCAGAGGTTGGACGGATTGAAGTCAGAGGATGACTTTCGCCAGTCAGGTTACTTCAGAATGGCAGATTTTTTATTTTTTTTTAATCCGTGTCCCCTTATCATAATGTCACACAATGTTCTCAGATCCACATAATTCAGTTCAGTGTCTCAAGGGTGCAGAGCCTGTCAGGGCAGCACTGGATACAAGGCAGCAAACAATCCAGGACAAGACACCAGTCCATCACAGGGCTCTTGTAACTAACTTTATTTCAAAAGTATTCATACTCTTTATCACTTGAGTTTGAATTTTAATTTATAATAATGTATAGTAATATAATTGCCCTTCTGTATTCGGTTTGGTTTCAATGTGTGCCTTTCCTTCATCCCTTATCTTACTTCTAGCCCTTCCAAAATATTCACGGAGGACCACACTTCTTATTTTTTCTACACGGTCACACTTGTCATGTGGAGGTGAAAGTAGGCTGTTATTTTTAGTGGTGTTGTGCCTTTCTATGAGAGCGCCGCACTGCTATGGGGACGGATGCTTCTCGCCCCGAATACACTTTTGTCTTGAGACACCGCACTTCTAAGTCTGCTTTAGGATGACTGCCGGCTCCTTGTGAATTTCCCATTGGGATTAATAAAGTATCTATCTATCTATCTATCTATCTATCTATCTATCTATCTATCTATCTATCTATCTATCTATCTATCTATCTATCTATCTATCTATCTATCTATCTATCTATCTATCTATCTATCTATCTATCTACTGTTGGTGTCTACAGACTCCTGCAATGTGTCAGCTCTGTCACACAGCCCGACCTTTAAAAAGTGTTGTTCCTCACCAACCACTTCCAACCCACAAACTATCATAAGACCTCTAATTTGGAAGAGCAACCCTGTCAATGTCCCCGGGGGCCACCAGAGGGCGTTATTGAGAGACGCTCTCCCTCCACCTGACCTGGAAGTGCTTCCTATGGGCTATGCCCTGGCACCACAAGTACTTGGATAAAAGAAGCCACTCTGCCATAACCAGGTGAGTCAGAGTTGGAAGACAGAGGGCAACACTCACCTGGAGTAATGAAAGGAGAAGATAAAGGACTGTTTAATTTTTATGATTCTGGCATTTGGAACTTGTACATCAAAAGGAAGTGTTGTGACCAACAAAAGAACGTTTATTTAAACTTGGAACTGTGTCTAGCCCATTTGTGTCTGGGATTTGGAGCTCAGTGGCACCCCCTTGAGGTCACCACATTTAAATCTCCATGGTTGTATTCCATCACATCAGGCACCAGCATCCCATTGTCTGACTAATTTTTTTGTGACACAAGAACTTGCATGTTTCTCTAGTCATTGGCAGAAACGAGGCAGACATGCCTCCAGTTTCCCTGCAATCTTGCCCTCAGAGGGTTTGGATTATGAATGGATGAATCTTCTTATAAATGTCATGCATGCATGCATCCCTGGGGACCACCTTCCGGTTGTTGAGGAAGTAAGCAGTACCACCTCGGGACGAGAAGGGGCACTGACTGTAAAAGTAGCTTCTTCTTTCTCTGCAGCATCAAACAGTCACCCAAAGGGAAGGCTTAGCCACACCCACAAAGCCCAGAAAAGGCTCCGCCCCTTACATTTCCAACGACACATAAACGGAGCTGTGCCTAGAAGGTGACTTCGCAATTTCATGGATACACGAGAAGCACGGAGCTCTGACATCTTTAAATTCCCACAATGAGATTGTTAATGTTTGCTGTGCAGACCCTTTCAGCCAGACATGGCATCCTTTGGGGTTTTGTTTTGTATTTAAATGTCTCGTTGTATTCCAGATTCCATGTAAAGATCCCTTTGAGGCTGCTCTTTGGCTATGGTGTATTATAGAATAAAAAAATGTTTTCTTGATAATAAAGTAAAATGTCAGATTTCCCCCAGTCTCACTTCTTTTCCTGTGATTTTTGACGGGTTTGAATTATCAGGTGACGTGCCTTGTGTGGTGTCCTGTTATATTAAAGCACCTTTTGAAGCTGCTTGGAATGAGGACCATTTGATAATAAAGTTGAATGACATTTTCAGAGACAGTCGTAATGTTGACACCTCACAAAAAAGAGACCCGGGTTCAAGTTTCTGGAGTCCCTGTGTTGTCCCATTGTCTGTGTAGCTCTCCTTCAGGTGCTTTGGTTTCTGTGCAAAGACTAAAGAGGCCGGTGATATGCATGTGTGTGTACGTGTGAGTGCGTGTGTGTGTGTGTGTGTGTGTGTGTGCGCACGTGTGTGTGTGGGTGTGTGCGTTTATGCATATATACTTGCGTGTGCATGTTTGCACATGTGTGTGTGTGCATGTGTGTCTATCTGTGTGCACATGTGTGTGTGAGTGTGTGTTTGTGGGTGTGCGTGTGCATGTGTGTGTGTACATTTGTGTGTGAGTGTGTGTGTGTTCCCCCTGTGATGACCTGTCCAGCGACTTCTCCTGCCTTGCTGGGTTGGGCTCCAGCTTCTCTGCTACCCTGTCCTGGATAAACAGGTTTGGAACATGGATGGATGGACATTGTCAGGATCAACCCAGTTTCAATTTTCCCATTTTTGTTGTTTTTGCTTACTAGTGTAAAATGTTTTGAATGAATTTGCAAAGTGTTTTTGACTATACTTGTAATCTGACATTTGTTCCCAGCTCATTACTAAGGGATTGATGAGATAAAAATTATTAAGAGCATTAGAAAATCAGGTGTGCGTCATACACGAGGAAATTTTTTTCTGTAATGTTTACTTCTGCTTGGGCTCGCTCACGCGTGCGCTCTCTCTCTCTTTCTCTCTCGCTCGCTCTCTCTCGCGTGCGCTCTCTCTCTCTTTCTCTCTCGCTCACTCACGCTCTTTCATCATGCAACAAAAACAGAAGTGCATTTTGTGGAAAACATGCCCTAAACACTTCCTATACCATCACAACGCGTGTCCTACACGGGGTAAATTTTTTAAAAAATTTTCTTTGTAAAAATTAGGGTGCACGTCTTACACGATGGTATGTGGTACACGAGTAAATACGGTATATATATATTCATATATACATATATATATATATATATATATATATATATATATATATATATATATATATATATATATATATATATATCCATCCATCCATTTTCCAATGGATGAATCTGAACACAGGGTCACAGGTTCTGCTGGAGCCAATCCCAGCCAACACAGGGCACAAGGCAGGAACCAATCCCGGGCAGTGTGCCAACCCACCGCAGGACACAGGGAGGACCCGGGAAGTGAAGCATATATAAATACAGTGGGACAAAAAGTATTTAGTCAGCCACCAATTATGAAAGTTCTGGGTGGAAACATCATGCTTTGGGGTTGTTTTTCTGCAAAGGGACCAGGACGACTGATCCATGTAAAGGAAAGAATGAATGGGGCCATGTATCGTCAGATTTTGAGTGAAAACCTCCTTCCATCAGCAAGGGCATTGAAGATGAAACGTGGCTGGGACTTTCAGCATGACAATGAAGCCAAACACACCGCCCGGGTAACAAAGGAGTGGCTTCATAAGAAGCATTTCAAGGTCCTGGAGTGGCCTAGCCAGTCTCCAGATCTCAACCCCATAGAAAATCTTTGGAGGGAGTTGAAAGTCCGTGTTGCCCAGTGACAGCCCCAAAACAGCACTGCTCTAGAGGTGATCTGCATGGAGGAATGGGCCAAAATACCAGCAACAGTGTGTGAAAACCTTGTGAAGACTTACAGAAAACGTTTGACCTCTGTCATTGCCAACAAAGGGTATATAACAAAGTATTGAGATGAACTTTTGTTACTGACCAAATTCTTTTTTTCCACCATAATTTGCAAATAAATTCTTTAAAAATCAGACAATGTGATTTTCTGGATTTTTATTTCTCATTTTGTCTCTCATGGTTGAGGTATACCTATGATGAAAATGACAAGCCTCTCTCATCTTTTTAAGTGGGAGAACTTGCACAATTGGTGGCTGACTAAATACTTTTTAGCCCCACTGTATATATATATATATATATATATATATATATATATATATATATATATATGAATGGAAGAGAAGGTCTGTGATACGGTTTGCATATTTGCAGTTGGAGATCCACATAGGGAGAAAAAACGAATCACGTATCATAAAATAGTTTTTATTCCTGAGCTTTCAACCCCTATCAGGGGTCTTCATCAGAGGATAATGCTTAGACTTACAAGAATCAAAGGCAATATATAGCAACACATTCAGTGGGGGGGGGGGGTTTGGGTGGGTGGAGGTGACTAAGTCAGTATGATCAAGTGGGGGGGGGGGGGTTGTACAGTTTAATTATTGTTTAATGCTAAAAACAAGAAATCGACAGCCGAAACATGAAACGCAGTTTATAGTATTCCATGCAATTCTTGCTCAGCGGTATACATAGGACAAACGTCAAAAAGAATCTCAACACGTGTACAGGAACATCGCAACGCCGTCAGAAGAAAGGACGCACTATCTTTGATATATGCACATACTAAATCAACAGGACACACATTCAACTGGGACAACGTAAAAGTAAAATTTAAGGCCAGTACTAAAAGTGCCAGAGAGTTGGCCGAGTATTGGCTATCAGATGAAAACGCCATCAACAGACACTTGGACATAAATCCAGCATATGCCAACTTAATAAGGACATGTACACAATAATTAAACTGTACAACCCCCCCCCCCCCTTGATCATACTGACTTAGTCACCTCCGCCCCCCCCCCCAACTGAATGTGTTGCTATAGATTGCCTTTGATTCTTGTAAGTCTAAGCATTATCCTCTGATGAAGACCCCTGACAGGGGTTGAAAGCTCAGGAATAAAACTATTTTATGATACATGATTCGTTTTTTCTCCCTTTGTGGATCTCCAACTGCAAATATATATATATATATATATATATATATATATATATATATATATATATATATATATATATATATAGTAATAATCAGACAGATTTGGGTTTTTTTGGGCCCCGTATACTGTAACAAAGGTCACCAGAATCTCAAAACAAAACAGAAAATTTCATCAGACAGATAGGGATGGTTGCATGGACATTATAAAGAGGTGGACCGGGAATTAGGGACGTGGAATGCTGGGAAGGCGTGGTGGTGGATGGGTAGTAGACGTCATCAACGGGGGACCAGAGGAGAGAAAGGAACCCGGAAGTGATGGCGCTTTGTTTATGTGGGATGGATCATGGCGGTGGAGCTTCGTCCTTTCTATGAGAAAAGAGAGAGAGAGGTTAGTACCCCACCTTTGTCCCCTGGCGCTAGATGTCGCAATGCGCATCAGGTCCTTCAGCTGCTCCCCATGTGCTCGTGCATGACTTTATATATATTTATATATATATATTGTGGAAAGCCAGCCCAAGGACACAGGCAAACAGACACCAGAATGTCCAAAACACACTCCTTTATTAATCCACAGCACCACAATGCCTTATTCTCCAACAACTGTCTCTTTCTCTCTATATGACCTCCACTCCCCTCCTCACAAGCTCCGTCTCCTTCCTCCCAACTCCGGCTCGCCTACTGGAGAGAGGCAACCCCTTTTATAATGACCCGGATGGGCTCCAGGTGCACCATCTGATGACACTTCCTGGTGTGGCGGAAGTGTCAAGAGAGCACCCGGAAGCACTCCAGGTGCCCCTGGGATTTCTTCCGGCAGCACTTCCTGGTGTGGTGGAAGTCCTGCCATCCAGGGTTCCATGGCAGTGGCCACATCCACCTACAGGGTTGAGCTTCACAGCTCCGTGACCCCCATGCAGTCCAGGGAGGCTGCCTTCCTGCGCTCCAGGGAAAGTATTGTCCCCTTTCCGGTCCCCTGCTTCTTCCGGCGTCCCGGTGGGGCTAGGTACCCGGGCATCTGTGACACTATATATATATATATATATATATATATATATATATATATATATATATATATATATATATATCTGCGGTGGGTTGGCACCCTGCCCGGAATTGGTTCCTACCTTGTGCCCAGTGTTGGCTGGGATTGGCTCCAGCAGACCCCCATGACCCTGTGTTCGGATTCAGCGGGTTGGAAAATGGGTGGATGGATGTATATATATATATATATATATATATATATATATATATATATATATATATATATATATATATATTATAATAGAAATATTATATATATATATATATATATATTTATATATATATATATATATATATATATATATATATATATATATAAAACAAGTTAATTTTTAGATACAGATACAGTGCCCACTAGGGGGCATTGCAGCACCTCAGGCACAACTCCACAGACACAGATTTTGGGTTCAATATTAACATGTTTTCATTTCATGAATCACCTTTAACAGACTTCCATTTCACACTCACAGCACAGCAAGATGATTGTCCCTCTTTCCTCCTCCACTCCACCCAGGCAAGTGTTGCCCATCTCCTCTCCTGACTCCAACTCCCCGGTTGATTTGGCTAATAAAGTCTAACTGCAGACCTCCAGAGCACTGCTCCATTGAGGAGGTCGTCTCTTTGATGTTACGTGATACTCCTTGTTACACTATGGTTAAGATTTGGGTTGTGGAAGGAGCCAAGTCAAGTAAGCCGAGCCAAGTGACAGAAACGTGCACTCCAATTGGCTGCCCAGCAGAGCCCCTGAATTGTGGAGGTCTGCAGCTGGAAGCTTCTCTGATGTGGAGGGCTTCCTTTTAAGCACTAATCCAGGAGTACTTCAGTTGCCAAGTGCTTGTTTCTGGAAAGAACTTCTGGGTGAGGCCGAACCGGAGACTTCACTTCCCAATAGATTCCCCCATGGAACCCAACAGGGCAGTCTTAATGGGACCACAATTTCCATGCTGCCCTGTGAGTGTCCATACGGTGGTTCAGTATAATATTAATGTATAATAATTAATCACATTTATATAGAGCTTTCTCACTACTCAAAGCACTTTCACAGGTGCCGTGTCAACCACCATCAATGTGTAGCGCCCACCTGGATGATACGATGGCAGCCATTATTGCTCCAGTAAACTCACCACACATTAATAATGTTAGGTGGTGAAGTGCTGAGAGAGAGAGAGAGACAAGAGGTGATTAGGGGGGCAGAATTGATGGGGCACTGATGGGCAATTTAGCCAGGACATTTAGATAAACCCCATTCTTTCTGAGAGATACCCAGAGATCATTAATGACCACAGATATTCAGAATGTCAGTTTTATGTCTCATCCAAAGGATGGCACCATTTTTACAGCACAGTGTCCCCATTACTGAACTGGGGGCATTGGGATCCTCAATCAGACCACATGGGTAAGTGCCCCCTGCTGGCCTCACCAACACCTTATCCAGAAGAAAACCCAAACTTTTTAATAAATGGTCTCTCATCCAAGTGCTGGCTGGACCCCTGAATATGCTTAGGTGACCTCTTTTGAAGTGCAGGTGGTATGGCTGTAAGAGATGCTGCCACCCAATGTATGGGGGAATGACCTGTGTGTGACGAGGCAGATCCCCCTTTTCCCATATATTTGGTCTCCAAACCAAGAAAGACACCATTGCTTATCCTGGTTCATCGGGATGTTTCATCCATTTTTTTTCTTCCTACAGACTGGCAAATCTGCTGGGTATGTGATTCCCAACCATGGCTGCTGGGATGCCAGTCCTTTCCCAATTTCCTTCTGTATCATTCATTATAGTTGCCTCCTGCTTAGATAAGGGTAAGGAGTCCATCCTGGCTTGAGCACAGTGTGTTCAAAGATTATACCATTTATCTGTATGCTGATTGATGAATACCAAATGCTTCTTGATTGTGTTATTCAAATAAGCCTGGTTTACTTAAAATGGCCACTTTGTTATACTCTCCAGTCTTGTGCTGATCTGATTACACGACAAGGATCCCTCTGGCTTGTTGTAATAAGGGACATCCAGCAGGTGGAGCTATTTGTAATGGTCATGTCGTGTCATTTTCTAACCTGCTCAATCCAGACCGGAGGTCTCACTTTTGGGAGTGGAACCTATCCCAGCTGGCATTGGGCATAATGCAGGCACAAACACGCACTTGGGGTTGCAAGTCTTTGGACCAGAGGGAGAAAATCGGAATACCCAGAGGAACCCCATGCAGACACGAGGAAAACATGCAAACTCCACACCGGGATGACCCGGGACATGAACTCTAGTCTCCATACTGCATGGCAGTGCTGCCGTGCCACCCTGTGCCCCTATGCCATAGTACCACCGTGCCACCTTATCTTTTCTTTATTTATAATACTAGTTTCCCTGATACCGTTTGATCCATCTTCCAAGGTTGTGACGCTGATTCTAGATGGCAGCATAATCTTCACTGCGCTATATCAAATACATTTACAGACAGTAGCAATAAACACAAACTTTTTAACTTTCACCATTTTATTTACTGACAATTGTTACTCAACAAAAGTTCAGAATTTAAAATTAGGCAGTCAAGTTATGCAGATGGACAAGGCTTGGCATCAGCGATGGGCTCGCAGCGCTCCACCACGGCCTTCAGCTCTCCGATCTGCACCCCGTCGTATTTGCCCACTATGGTGGTCCACTGAGTTTCGCCGTTTGAGTAAGTGCGGCTTAGTCTGGCGGTGAAGGGAATGTCGGCGGTGATCTTCTTGCCTTCCATCTTCACCGTGCAGGAGTGGTTAGGAGGCGCAACTACCTCGATGGAGACCGAGTGGCTTATGGACTCCACCTGCGTGGTGCCACGACTGAACGTGAACGTCTTCTCTTTGGTGAAGTCCACGGATGCGGTTCCAATCAAAGGGATCTTGGCACTGATGCTCGACGACACCCCACGCATGGTGGAACGGCCAATGTCCCAGGTTGTCTCCACCTCGCTCTTCTTCTCTAAATGGACCGTCTTCTTCACGGTTTGGCACTCGTTGTTGACTACCGTAGACAAGCGCATGGTTTCAGGGGGATAGTGAAAGAGCTTGATCTGATCGATGCCGTACTCGACATGAGAGATGTGCTGACTGTAGGATTCCCGGTTGATCGCGAGCACCTGGTAGCTCTTGTACCAGTACTCCTTACCCTCCCATGGCAAGAAGAAGGCTTCGTGGATTGGGACAACCTTTCCTAAACCGTACTTGTTCTTCCCCACGTAGATGCCAGCACCTCCACAGGTTTTGACACCCATCTCGGGAACGGACCCATACGATCCCGACAGCCACTCTACAAACTCAAAATTGTCCCGGTTAACCAGAACATCGAAGGTGGTCGTATAATACTCTTTATCAGCGTAAGGGTACAGACAGTATGGGCCTTTACTCGGGTGGTAGAAGCCGGCCTCGCAGTTGAATTTGCACACGTAGTCCGCACGGGAAGTGTAGCCGTTCCAGATGCCCACCGCTCCATTGGGAAGGGAACCGTTCCAGGGGAGCCACTGCAGGTTTACATTGTCACCAAACATCGACTGGGAGGGGGCCGAGTGCGGCTCAGTCGGGGTCTTCAACGCCTGCAGGCTGGAGGCGGGGGCCAGTGGGGGGACTACGTCCTGAAGGCTTGGGTTGAGGACCGAGTCTGTGGGAAACACAAACAGAGGAGAGAAGGTGGCCGACTATTAGTTAATTTATGAATTACAACCAATAAAGAGGACCAAGCGAAAAAAAAGACATAACTCGGACCTGATTAAAGGTGGCTAATTAATCAATTACTACTGATAACCTTAAAAATAAATAAAGGAAAAGACACAAAGGGGACAATAAAAAGAAATAATTGAGGATTAAAGATGGCTAATTATTAATTCATTAATCCCAACTAATAAAAATGTCTAAACGAAAAAACATAACGTGGACCTGAAGTAGGAATAATTGAGGAGTAAAGATGACGAATTATAATTTAATGAATGGATGAAGTAATACGAAATGACCTTATAAAAGAATAAATGAAAAGACACAAAATGGACATTAAAAGGAAAAACTGAGGATTAAAGATGGCTAATTATTACAACAACAACAACAACAACATTTATTTATATAGCACATTTTCATACAAAAAGTAGCTCAAAGTGCTTTACATAATGAAGAAAAGAAGAATAAAAGACAAATAAGAAATTAAAATAAGACAACCTTAGTTAACATAAGAAGGAGTAAGGTCCGATGGCCAGAGTGGACAGAAAAAACAAAAAAAAAACTCCAGAAGGCTGGAGAAAAAAATAAAATCTGTAGGGGTTCCAGGCCACGAGACCGCCCAGTCCCCTTTGGGCATTCTACCTAACATAAATGAAATAGTCCTCTTTGTAGTTAGGGTTCTCACGGAGTCACTTGATGCTGATGGTTATACAGACTTCTGGCTTTTAATCCATCCATCATTGTTGGAACATCATGGTGCTTTGGGTAGATGGTGGTGGCACAAGCCACCACCAATAGGACACCGGAAAAGGAAACAGAAGAGAGAGTAGGGGTTAGTACAGATTTTGAATGGTTATTATAATGAATTGGATATACAGAGTGTCAGGATTAAATTACAGTGAAGTTATGAGAAGGCCATGTTAAAGCAATGTGTTTTCAGTAGTTTTTTAAAGTGCTCCACTGTATTAGCCTGGCGAATTCCTACTGGCAGGCTATTCCAGATTTTAGGTGCATAACAGCAGAAGGCCGCCTCACCACTTCTTTTAAGTTTTGCTCTTGGAATTCTAAGGAGACACTCAGTTGAGGATCTGAGGTTGCGATTTGGAATATAAGGTGTCAGACATTCCGATATATAAGACGGGGCGAGATTATTTAAAGCTTTAAAAACCATAAGCAGAATTTTAAAGTCAATTCTGAATGACACAGGTAACCAGTGTAGTGACATCAAAACTGGAGAAATGTGTTCGGATTTTCTTTTCCTGGTAAGGATTCTAGCAGCTGCATTCTGCACTAACTGCAAACGATTGATGTCTTTTTTGGGTAGTCCTGAGAGGAGTGCATTACAGTAATCTAGTCGACTAAAGACAAACGCATGAACTAATTTCTCTGCATCTTTCGATGATATAAGAGGTCTAACTTTTGCTATGTTCCTTAGGTGAAAAAATGCTGTCCTAGTGATTTTATTAATATGCGATTTAAAATTCAGATTACAATCAACGGTTACCCCTAAGCTTTTTACCTCCGATTTGACTTTTAATCCTAATGCATCCAGTTTATTTCTAATAGCCTCACTGTATCCATTATTGCCAATCACTAAGATTTCGGTTTTTTCTTTATTTAATTTGAGAAAGTTACTATTCATCCATTCTGAGATACAGGTTAGACATTGTGTTAGCGAATCAAGAGATTTAGGGTCATCAGGTGCTATTGATACATACAGCTGTGTGTCATCAGCATAGCTGTGGTAGCTCACGTTATGTCCCGAGATAATCTGACCTAATGGAAGCATGTAGATTGAGAAGAGCAGCGGACCCAGGATAGAGCCTTGTGGAACACCATATAGAATATCATGTGTCTTTGAGTTATAATTACCACAACTAACAAAGAATTTTCTCCCTGCCAGGTAGGATTCAAACCAGTTTAAGACACTGCCAGAGAGGCCCACCCATTGACTAAGGCGATTCTTAAGAATATTATGATCAATAGTGTCAAATGCGGCACTCAAATCTAAGAGGATGAGAACAGATAAATGGCCTCTGTCTGCATTTACCCGCAAGTCATTTACTACTTTAACGAGTGCAGTTTCTGTGCTGTGATTTGTTCTAAAACCTGACTGAAATTTATCAAGAATAGCATGTTTATTGAGGTGCTCATTTAACTGCATAATGGCTGCCTTCTCTAGAATTTTACTTAAGAAAGGCAGGTTAGAGATGGGTCTATAATTTTCAAGAGAAGAGGGGTCGAGATTATTTTTCTTAAGTAGGGGTTTAACTACCGCAGTCTTAAGACAGTCTGGGAAGACCCCCGTATCTAATGACGAATTTACTATGTCAAGAACATTATCAATAAGCACACCCGATACTTCTTTGAAAAAATTTGTTGGTATTGGGTCAAGGGCACAGGTGGATGGTTTCATTTGAGAAATTATTTTATGCAAATCAGGTAAATCTATCCTAGTGAAAGACTCTAATTTATTTATTATGGAGTACTGGGGTTTCGGGGGATCCTTAGTGTTGGGGAGATATACTATGTTATTTCTAATATCATTAATTTTTTGATTGAAAAATACAGCGATAGCCTCACAGGTTTTACTGGAAGTACTTAGGAGGCATTCCTTTGAGTTACCTGGGTTTAACAGATGATCAATTGTCGAAAATAAGACTCTGGGATTACTAGCATTGTTATTTATAAGCTTAGAGAAATAGCAGCGCCTCTCAAGACGGACTGTGTTATTGTATTCTGTTATTTTAACTTTTAATATCTCATAGTCAATAGTTAGTTTAGTCTTCCTCCATTTACGCTCAGCTCTACGGCATGTTCTCTTTAAATCAGACACTCTTTGGGTCTTCCAAGGTATAACAATGCTAGAAGATTTTTTAACTGTCTTTTCAGGTGCAACTATGTCAACAGCAGCCCTCACTTTAGTATTAAATCTTTCCACCTTACTATTTACATTCTCCTCGCTATTATAGTTGGCACTATAAACGGACTGATTGGTTAGAATGTTTGTAAGTTTTAAAGTTGCTGATGAGTCAAAGAAGCGTTTTTTAACAATATGCTTCTCATGAGTGTTTTCTATCATTATTTCTATATTAAAAAGTAGAAGAAAATGGTCTGAAAGACCCGTATCAATGACCTGCTTTATATCAACTTTTAGTCCTTTAGTAATTACTAAGTCTAACGTATGACCTGCTTTATGTGTAGGCTGATTAACGAGCTGTCTCAAATCAAAAGAGTCCAGGAGGTTCATAAATTCTTTTACTTTTTGGTCACATTGATTATCTACATGAAAATTAAAGTCGCCGACTATTAATTCATTAATCACAACTAATAAAAATGTCTAAACAAAAAAACACAATGCGGACCTGAAAGAGGAATAATTGAGGAATAAATATAGCTAATCAATCAATTAGTATTAATAACCTTACAAAAAAAGTAAAAGACACAAAACTGAAAATAAAAAGGAATAATTGAGGATTAAAGATGGCTAACTAACTAGTTAATTAATTAATCACTACTGATAAAAATAATTAAATGAAAAAACCGCAGACCAGAAAGAGGAATAATTTGGGATAAAAGATAATTAATCAATTACTTCTGATAACCTTAAAAAAGACTAAAGGAAAAGACACAAAGGGGACATTAAAAAAGAATAACTGGGGTTTAAAAATGGCTAATTAATTTATTAATTAATACTGATAAAGATGGATAAAGATGACTAAACAAAAAATATAAAGCAGACGAAGTAGGAATAACTGAGGAGTAAAGACGGCTAATTATTATTTAATGAATGAATGAATTAATAATGAATAACCTTATAAAAGAGTAAATGAAAAGACACAAAACGGACGTTAAAAAGGAATAATGGAGATTTAAACATAGTTAATTATTAATTAATCATTACTGATAAAAATGACAACGAAAAAATATAACAAGGAATAAAGATGGCTAATGAATGAATGAATGTATGTATTTATTTATTTAATAACTACTGATAAAAATGACTAAATGAAAAAACAAGCCATGGATCTGAAAGAGGAATAATTAAAAATTAAAGACGATTAATTAATCAATTACTTCTTATAACCTTAAAAAGACTAAACGAAAAGACACACGGCTGACATTGAAAAGGAAAAATTGGGGCTTAAAGATGGCTAATTAATTTATAATTTATTGATTAATTAATACTGATAAAGATAACTAAGGGCGACTAAAAAACATAAAGGGGACATGAAGGGGTAATACCTGAGGAGTAACGATTGCTAAGTATTAATGAAGGAATGAATGAATAAATGAATACTAAATAACCTTAAAAAAATGAATAAATAAAAAAACACAAAATTAACATTAAATGGAATTCCTGAGGATTAAGGATGGCTAATTAATTAATTAATCACTGCTGATAAAAATGAATGAAAAAATAACGTGGAACTGAAAGAGGAACAATAATAATAAATCCATCCATCCATTATCCAACCCGCCAGATCCTAACACAGGGTCACGGGGGTCTGCTGGAGCCAATCCCAGCCAACGCAGGGCTGTTCCTGCCTTGCGCCCTGTGCTGGCTGGGATTGGCTTCAGCAGACCCCCATGACCCTGTGTTAGGATCTGGCGGGTTGGAGAAAGACAGACTGACTGACTGACTGAAAAGACACACAGCAGAAATTAAAAAGGAACAATCGAGAATTAACGATGGCTAATTATTCACTAATTATTATTGATAAAGATGACTAAACGAAAAAACGAAAGTGGATCTGAAAGAGGCATACCGAAGATTAACGATGGCTAATTAACTCTTTAATTAATAACCTTAAAAAAAGAATAAATGAAAAGATAAGAAAATGGACATTAAAAAGGAATCATGGAGAATTTCATGAATTAACTAATCTTGAGGACGTTAAGGAGGACTGACTTAATGATTACGTAAAATGAGCATGATCTAAATACTAAGGATCCGCTTAAAGATTAAAGGTGTTTAAATGAAAGAATGTAACTAAATTTAAATTTAATTAAAAACATTTAATGGCTAATTAAGCTTACTTCATTTAATTAAAGGCATTTATGTCACATTAAAAAACAAATATGCAGCTTACTATTAATGACTAATGACTGATGATTTTAAAGAGTACTAATTTGATAAACGAATCACTGCTGATTACCTTAACAATTATTATGGTGTTTAAATCCAATGACATTTGATGTAAAATCTTTAATAGCTTATTAAATTCAATTAAACTGAAAAAAACTGTTAATGTAATCGTATGGAGTTCAGGCTCCACTACAGAACCGACCAGATACTGAATTACTAATCACTACTTACAGTAAAGAGGACTAATTTAATGACTTAATTACTGCCGAACACCTTAAAAGAGCCCACATTGCAAAGCTTAATTACTGTTGATTAATTAGGGATGACCAATGTACTGATTCGACACTAGCTTAGTACTTAATTACAAAATGCTAAATACTTTAAAGTGTACTAATTCAATACTTAATAATTAGAGTCTCTTAAACATTACTAATTTGAACATTTAATAATTGCTATTTAATTAAAGATGACCGAGTTACTTGTAAAACGCCTTAAAAATTAAAGATATTTAAATGAAAGAATGGATAATTAAATTGCGCTTGATTATATACAATGACTGATTTTACTTTATTAAATTTACTTCAGTCGATTAAATTAATTTATATCATCTTAAAGAGTAAATATTATACTAGGGACCAACTTGATATTAATGACTAATTACTCATTACCTCCAGGATACTAACCTGAAAAATTAATTATTACTGACTACCTTAATGATTGGTAATTTAATTGTTTAATTACTAAAGATTACCTTAAAGGTGACTAATTTAATTGATTTAGTATGGCTAATCTTAAAGATATTTAAATCGAAGAATTAAGTAATATTAAATTAAATCTAATTTAAAATTTTTACAGACTTATTAAAATTTTGCAAGGTGTTTAAATGATCTGAATGATTGCCAGAAACTTTAATACTTAAATGCTAAGTACTGCTTAGAAAAGAATACAGTGGACCCTTGACTTACGAACTCAATTCGTTCGCGAGGGCTGGTTGTAACTCAAGTTGGTTGTAAGTCAAGACTGTTTTTCCCATAAGAAATAATGGAAATACCCATAATGCGTTCCGAACCTCCCACTGCAACACTTACTTAACCCTTTCATAATAAAAAAAGGGTTGTATAATGTGCATAATTTACCAAAACACCAATAATTTGTCTAATGTACTAACCAAAAAGTAATAAAAAGTGCCTAGCCTACCAGAAACAACAATTTCATACTGTACTCACCATTTAATTTGATATCTTTGGGCTGCAGGAAGGGAGGAGGATGATAATGAAACTGAAGGCTTTTTAAAGGCTTTCTTTAACTTGCGCTCAGGCATTTGCAATCATTTCAATAGCTTCTTTTGCGTTAATTTTAATCTCTTCCTGCCTACAAGTTATTCTGACAAGATTTCTCAGCATTTCCTTGCGATGATACAAGGAACTGTTTCTGAACTCTTCTAAACCCCCCCACTCCCCACTCAATGGGAACGACATGCTGAAGTGCGTCCTGAAGCGCGATTGCCGCGACTGTGGAAGCTTGCTTGTCCATTGCCGGGCAGGGATATCACATGCATATCACCCATCGATATCTTTTCTGTTTGCTTTGGCTGAGAGACTCAGCACAGCTTTAAGCTGGCTTTTGCCCCAGCAACAGATAAACAGTCTTCCATACAGAGTTTGGACTTTGGCATGTCTTCTAGTTGGGGGAGGTCCCAAGAGAGTTTACAAACCTGACATTTTATTGAATGAGTGCCCCATTAATAGGAATGTTTCTGTTTGTTTACAATCGCGCAAGCGGATACACGTGACTGCATTCAGGTCGTAACGCAAGATGTTGGTCGTAAATCAAAATAAAAATTTTGGTCGTAAATCAAGTTGTTCGCATGTCAAGCCGGTCGTATATCAAGGGTCGACTGTACTAATTTGATTATTAAATTACTACACATTACCTTAAAAGTACCCCTCTGGATATTTAATTACTGATTAATGAAAAATTGACTAATGAGCCTCTAAAGGGTCATGAAAAAAATGCAATCTCATTTCTCCTGCACGTGACAAAGTTTCGCCTGCGCACGAAATCTTTTTTTTGCGCGCTCATGAGATCTTTCTCGCGTGCACGCCTTCAATGTCGCCTTAACCCTTTCGGTGAAACGAGCCTCTGGAGCTGCCAATTCGTTTCAAATGACGTTCTGAAATGACGTACCGATGCCGGGTTGCAAGCACAAAAACAACACCTGTATGGGAAAGACCCCGCTTAAAATATTGGTCTAAAATTCCATGTCAGCTTTCCAATGTACAACACAGTTGAACAGTTAAAGTTACGGAAGAAAAACCGAAAATCTAGGGAGCTCCTAATTAGGAAACCTGTATCCCAGAAACACTAGCGGGTGGACGCGCAAAAAAAGATCTCGCGAGTATCAGATAGCTTCACGTGCGCACAAAAAAAAAACCTTTAGTGTCTCTGTATATTAAAAACATTTAATATCTATTTAAATACATTAACGTTATCTTAAAGAATGATAATCTATACTAGTATAGATTACTAGTCATTTTTAATGTCCATTACAGTACACTATAGTTATATAGTTTCTGATTATCTTAAAGAGTAGTAATCGATATGTTAAATTACCGCAGATAAAGGCGACACATTTAATTACTTAATTATTTCTCATCCATTCAAAAATGAAGGATTAAAGATTTTGAAATTAAAGAATTAAATAACATTTTATAGAATTAAAGACTAAAGCTACCATGAAAATGATGAATGCAGTAGTTAAGTAGTTTGCATATCTTTAAAATGAAATATGAATTCCATTAAGCTGCATGCTGTCCAGGGCCGCTTTCCTTCTCGGGCACCTGCGCTGCCCGGGTTGGCTCTGCCACCTGTGATTTTTGAGAACGGCTGACTGACTAATTCAGGATGTTTTTAGGTAACCCTAAAGAATAAAGAGCAGCTTAAAATGTACTGATGTAACTACTACTGAGTAAGTTAAAATCTTCAACGTAACATTAATTTTATTAAGTTAAAGATGTTGAAGATTAAAGACTAACTTAAAGATTACTAATATAATAATTAACTACTACTCAATGCCTTAATATTGAATAACCTCAAATGAAACCTTAATTATCCATCCATCCATCCAGTTTCCAACCCGCTGAATCCGAACACAGGGTAACGGGGGTCTGCTGGAGCCAATCCCAGCCAAAACAGGGCACAAGGCAGGAACCAATCCTGGGCAGGGTGCCAACCCACCGCAGCATATTAAAATCACCTTAAAAATTAAAGAATAAGTTAACGATTACAATTATAATACTACACTACTCCTCAGTACCTTAATATTTAAGATCTTTAAATTAAATATTTTATTTGAATTGTTAAGCATTGCCTTAAATATTAAAGACCCCCTTAGAGACCACTAAATAAATACCTAATGATTACTGCCAAGATTATAACACAATTATTTAATAACTGCTGATTACCTTAACAGTTAAAGACCTTCAAGTTAAATTCCATCCATCCATCCATCCATCCATCCATTGTCCAACCCGCTGAATCCGAACACAGGGTCACAGGGGTCTGCTGGAGCCAATCCCAGCCAACACAGGGCAGAAGGCAGGAACCAATCCCAGGCAGGGTGCCAACCCACCGCAGGACACACACAAACACACCAAGCACACACTAGGGCCAATTTAGAATCACCAATCCACGAGGCGAACCCGGGTCCCCAGGTCTCCCAGCTGCGAGGCAGCAGTGCTACCCACTGTGCCACCGTGCCGCCCCAAGTTAAATTTAATTTAATAATAAAATCTTTAAGGATTCTGAATTTAAGACCAAAGATTACCAAACATCCTGAGAATTTCCTTTAAATTTCATTCATGTCTGCATATTGGAAATGTCCATTCAGCTGCTTAATGCAGTCGAGGGCCACTGCAGGACCAGAGCCCATCCTGGTTGTCTCGTATTTCTCAAACGTTTTTAGTTATGATAAGTGGACCTGCTGGGCTGTGCAGAAGCCACAGAGCCCCTCTTAGCCCCCCTCTCACATCGGTCTGGTGGTCTCACCTACCTGGGATGCCATTTTTTGGCGCCTGAACGATCTCCTTCAGATTTGTCGGAAGAGAAGCGGGTGAAGCGGAGTTCATGCAAACTTCCTGCAGCAGCAGGAAGGCAAAAATGGTCAGTGCTGTCGTCTTCATCTGCAAGAAAGACAATGGAAACCTTCATGGTGAAAGTGCACTAGATGGTCCAGCAGGACTCACTCACTGTCGCTCCACCTGTCTGATTTAGAGACCACCTTTGCACTCTAATGTGGGCAATAGGAATAGGTGACATGTAGGGAGCCACACTGTGAGGGTCTATTTCATTGCTTATTCACACACACACAAACACACACACACACATATTCACATTCACACCTGGTTGAATAGAAAGTCATCAGTAAACACGCTATGGGTGGACACCTGAGACTCCACACAAGACCCCCATTAGCTCCATACTATAACATACACTCTGGAGACGTCTTCTATGAAATGAAGTGCTGTTTGGTTTACAGGGTTAGGCAGCACATTCTGGTTGTGGCTCTCTCACACACACACACACACACACATTTTCAAACTGTAGTGAGCACTTGATGGTTTTGTATGCAGGATGGACTTGTCATTTAGTTCCTTTTGGAGAAAGGGACACAATATAAACACCCTAAAACAAGAATGGGGGCAAGGGGGCATGAAATGAATTGAATATGCAAATTACTACTCAATGACCACAGCTTGGGTGGCACGGTGACACAGTGGATAGCGTTGCTGCCTCACAGTAAGCAGACCCGGGTTCACGTCCTGCACCTTCCCTGCCTGGAGTTTGCGTGTTCTCCCCGTGTCTACGTGGGTTTCCACCAGCAGTCCAAAGACAAGCAGGTTATGTGGATTGGCATTCCTAAATTGGCTAAGTGTGTGATTGGTGTGTGTGTGTGTGTGTGTGTGTGTTTGCCTCTGATGAACCTGCATTTGTTCTCTAGCTAGCTGGAATGGGCTCCAGGAGACCCTCATTGATCCCAGTTCAGGACTAAATGGATTAGAAAATGACTGACTCCAGTTTGACTTATGAAATACTAAGACCCCGGAGTACGTCAGTATCCATATCAGTGTCAGTCCAAAAGCAACACCTCAGCTGTACAGATAGAAGAGACGATGTCAGGAATAACGACGTGTGTACCGGATGTGTGATTTCTCATATCAGTGTGGAGTATTTCTAACAACAACATTTTGTCATTATTAGGCAAATTAGCCCACGTGTATTTAATTTTTTTATATTAAATATATATAAATTATATATTATATACATATTAAATATACTGTATATATTTATATTATGTTTTATATTTCTTCATGGATATCTGACAACGTGATGTTACACTCTGCAAGACTTGCAAGACTTGCAACACCTGCAGACTTTATGGGGAGGACATCCATTATTAACATATCTTGGTAAATTCTAGCAATTATTAATAGTGGAGAAAAATCCCACCGCTGACACCATGCGACCGCGAGCAGGTCACTTGAACTACCTGCACTCCAATTGGAAAACCAAAAAAGGAAACACAACCAATTGTATCTCAGAAATTTGAATGTCACTTTGGTTAAAGACATCAAAGAAATAATTAAATTTGAATGGAAAACAGCATAAGAGTCCGGGTGAGGCATGGATTCCTGTCTTAAACACAATGACAGTGCATCGCAGAGTCAGTGAAATTCCCACACCAGCTAATTTTCACAGCTCACTACTTTAATAATAAGCACAACAAGGGATTCAAACAGATTTATCACGTGCTCTGATGTTTATCTTATTTTAATTCATGCTAATGTGTCACTTCACAGCAGGCGTTTTCTGTCCTCACTCCCATGTCCCATGGATGCTATTTATCCATTTCTGCAGGCTATGATTCACATTTCTTACTTTCACTTGTACAATGCAACAAGTCTCAATATTTCCCTTTACCAAATATATTAACTGCATAGATCCATTTGGAGTTAAGATATCAAAGATTGAGAGAAAGCCCATCTCAGAAGCAGTTGCCCACCCAACACAGAAACACCAAAACAACCAAACGTCAGTTACCTTTCACTAGTCCAGGACTTCACAGATGATTTCAAATGTTCCAGTAGTTTATATATCGTTAATTACTGTCATAAATCACACGTGACCGTGATGGGGACTGGAAGGTGTGTGTGCCGAGTAACACCGCAGCAGGGACGGCTGATTCAGCAGCTCTGGAGCAGATGGCCTTGTCACGTGAAATCTGCACAGAATGACAGCCAAAGCTGAAAATCACAAGAGCTGTCGTTTACGGGGTCTGAGGCATCAGATAAGCACGATGAAGATGAGGATAATTAATAACTCAGAACGGCAGTCCATAAAGTCATTAAGAAGAGGAAAGGTTAGAAAAACAATGTCTTGGCCTTAAATATATGGGTTTCTGCAGTCAATAATAATGTGAAGGTAACTGGGGTTTAGGAAGGCAGGGAATACTGGGGCAGCTCGAGGGAACTCCAAGAGGATTGTGCCTCAGGTCACACCCGAATATTTCTGGGAGGTCTCAGAAGTCAAACTGTGCTGTGACTTAAAGCCCTTCTGGCTAAGTGACATTTGGATTTGAGAGGAGAGTTGGATAATCTATCTATCTATCTATCTATCTATCTATCTATCTATCTATCTATCTATCTATCTATCTATCTATCTATCTATCTATCTATCTATCTATCTATCTATCTATCTATCTATCTATCTATCTATCTATCTATCTATCTATCTATGCCATTTAACAAAGATATTTGCCTTGTGTTTGTCATTCCAACAGGTGGTGCATCATAAACATTCGTAGTAATGCATTTTATTACACATAGTTTGGTTTTCATTTTAGATGCCCAAGTTGTTACTTTTACCAGAACACTTCACTAACAGACTGAAAGCAAATTTGGGGTCCAAACGATCTAAAACAAAAATAATTTCAGGCATTGTAGTTTTAATATAGTGCCTTTTCTAGTAGGATAGATAGATAGATAGATAGATAGATAGATAGATAGATAGATAGATAGATAGATAGATAGATAGATAGATAGATAGATAGATAGATGTGAAAGGTAGTATATAATAGATAGATAGATAGATAGATGTGAAAGGTAGTATATAATAGATAGATAGATAGATAGATAGATAGATAGATAGATAGATAGATAGATAGATAGATAGATAGATAGATAGATAGATAGATAGATAGATAGATAGATAGGAAAGTCACTATATAATAGATAGATAGATAGATAGATAGATAGATAGATAGATAGATAGATAGATAGATAGATAGATAGATAGATAGATAGATAGATAGATAGATAGATAGATAGAACTTTATTTATCCCGGGGAGGAAATTTGCCTTTTTACAGAAGCTCTTTAAATAAATAAATACATCAAAAGATAGATAAATAAATATACACACAAAGTATGGTATGAACACACACCAGAATGATGGAAAAGAAAGAAATGAAAACTCAGTTTCCCAGTGATGTGCTACACAGGAGTGTTGCTGTTGGTATAAAGGAGCCCCCATAGTGTTTCTTGACACACTTCTACTGAATGATTGTTAGTTAGTTAGTTTGTTTGTTTGAGAGAGGATGTGCAGCATTGTTCATAATGACTCTCCGTTTCTTCTTCATTCTCTTCTCCTCTATTACCTCCAGGAGTTCCAGAGTGCATCCTGTAGCTCAGCCTGTCCCTTTAATTAGCCTGTTGACCCAGTAGTCCTCTCTTGAAGTGATGTTACCAGCCCAGCACACCACACTGACCATTACAGAGTTGTAGAAAGAATTAAAGGAATGCAGTCTCTTAAGGAAAAGCCTGCTCTTCCCTTTCTTCTCCAGTTCCTTTGTGTTCCCTGACCAGTCCAACTTGCCATTGATGTGGATCATCAAGTACTTGTAGGAGTGGGTGACCTCTACATCCACTCCCTGGATAGTTACCAGATATAGGGGCTCTTTGGTTTGCCAAAGATCTATAAGCAGTTCCTTGGTTCTGCTGATGGTAAGTTTCAGACAATTTTCAAAGTTCTCCACCTGACTCTTCTCCCTTGCCTCATCCTCTTTATCATTACACGCCATTGGTGCAGAGTCATCTGAGAAGTCCTACAAGTCACATGACCTGCTGTTTGTTATATGTGCAGTCTAAGGTGTTAAGAGTGTAGAGTAAAGTGGACAGGCCTGTTCCTTCTGGTGCTCCAATGTCGCTGACACAATCCTTGAGTCTCAAACACTGGTGATCTGCCTAACAGATGGTCCATCATCCAGGACACCACAGGCTCATCCACCTGCATACCTCTGAGTTTACCCCTTAACAGGGATGGATGGATGGTATCGAAGGCACCAGAGAAATAAAAAAAAAACAGAATCTTCATAGTGTGGTCAGCTTTTCCCAGAAGAGAATAAGCCTTATGGTGCAGACGGATAATTGCATCCTCCACTCAAGTCTTTGGATTCTTCATCACTACTTCTCATATCCTACTCTGAGGTGGCACAAAGTCTTATCCTAGTCAGACTTTTCGTTCAGTTCCTAGGAATAATTCTGAGACCCTTGACAAATTCTGGCATAGATCTCAATCCAGTTGAGAACTTCTGGCTGGACTTGACAAAGGCTGATCATCCACGATCTCCATGCAACCCAGCAAAGTTTGAGAAGTATAGCATAGCAGAGCTGATAGAAAGAGAGCCGAGTGCACAGACTCAAGGCCGTCACAACTGCCACCTATGAAATACCAACTTTATGGGGGGTGAATACTTATGCAAGCAATTCTTTGGTGTTTTTATATTTGTTCTTAATTCAGACCACATTGCTGAGATCTTATTTGCTTTGACATTTCCTATTGATCAGGGTCAAAAAAGGCAAACTAAATCCTCTGGGATTCTATGTTGAATAATAATAAATTGTAAGAACATCTAAGGAAGTAAATACTTTTGATAGACACTGGGAAGATGGCTTGAAAACGTCAAGTTGAAAGTTGAAAACTTCACTCCAAAGATTTATAGTAAGCTTTCCAAGGAACTAATCTTGCTCTCAATGCCACTGGCAATATAAAAGTAGGTCGAGAATATGGACGATACCCCCCCACCCAAGTATCACCTGTTTGAATTCGTATGATAGTCACATAAGCTATGGGTTAGTGATCAAAGATAAAACCCAGCCATAATTCCGAGGCAAAGTCCAAAAAAATGATAAAGTAAGGATTTAGAGATGAGGGTTAAGTTCTGAGTCCAACCTCATTGTTTAAGGCCTCATCTCAACAGCAACTGATTGATTGTCTAATGAATTAAATAAATTCAGTTGATTCCAATTCAATTTATTTTTGTATAACCACAAATTCTCAATTGGATTAAGATCTGATCTCTGAGTTGGCCACTCCAGGACATTCACATTCTTGTTATGAAGCCATTCCCGTGTAGCATGGGCTTTATGCTTGGGCTCGTTGTCTTCTCCCAAGGTGCAAGTTTCTTACAGATTTCATCAGTTTTTGTCTCCAGGACTTCCCTGCACTGTGCTGCCTTCATTTTAACCTCCACAAGCCTACCATAGCCTGCTGCAGAGAGGCATCCCCACAGCCTGATGCTACTACTTTGTGAATTTCCCCTTGGGATTAATAAAGTATCTATCTATCTATCTATCTATCTATCTATCTATCTATCTATCTATCTATCTATCTATCTATCTATCTATCTATCTATCTATCTATCTATCTATCTATCTATCTATCTATCTATCTATCTATCTATCTATCTATCTATCTATCTATCTATCTATATTATATAGTGCCTTTTCTATCTATCTATCTATCTATCTATCTATCTATCTATCTATCTATCTATCTATCTATCTATCTATCTATCTATCTATCTATCTATCTATCTATCTATCTATCTATCTATCTATATTATATAGTGCCTTTTCTATCTATCTATCTATCTATCTATCTATCTATCTATCTATCTATCTATCTATCTATCTATCTATCTATCTATCTATCTATCTATCTATCTATCTATCTATCTATCTATCTATCTATCTACTACTTCCATATTTCACAATGGGGAAGGTGTGTTTGTGATAATGCACAGGTGTAAAAAACGGTAGGCAACCCAACCTGGCCGGGACGCCCCAGAAGTGGAAGGATTGGGGAAGGCAACCTTTTTAGGGCACTGCTTCCCCCAGAACACTAGTTGGCAGCTCCCCTGGATTGCAGTGGGTGCTCTAGGTTCCCACAGAGCACTATGGGACTTGGAGTTCTTTATCTCAGCCCTGTTGGGCACCGCCAGGGAGTGCTGTTAAAATGGCGGAGCCATATGGCATGGGATGTCCGTCTAACCCAGAAGTGCTTACAGACCATGTGGGTGGAAGAACAGAAGCACTTCTGGCTTGGCCACTATGGAAGGATGTGCCAGAGTCGGGAGGTGGAGGACAAAGTTTGCGAGGAGGAGTGGAGGCGAAGAAGAGAGAGAAAGAAGAAAGGACTGTGTGCCATATTATTTGGTGCTTTTGTACTGTTCTGTACTGTGCCTTGAAGTGGGGAGCAACAGAAAACTCTTCCTCAATGAAGAATAAAACATGTGCTGTGTTGAACTTGCATCTCAGCCTGCCTGTGTCAGGGTTTGGGTGGGTGGTACACCCCCTGGTGGTCCACAGGGGTCAATGTAGGGCTGCGTCAGCATACATCCGCAAAGGACAAAAAAAAGTTGAAGGTTATTTCTACTGTGGCCGAGCGCAGGAAAATTTGGGGTGCCAACCAGGTTGTCTCATTTAATTAACCAAAAGTTCAAAAATAATAGAGAACGCTCCAGAGGCATTATACTCTTAACTCTTGCCTTTGTGCTTTAAAAAACTCAGTAAAGGTTCTTCTCTGGCCATGGATTAGGGTCAGTGTGCTGGTGGGTGGCTCTTATGGTTGGTGAACAGGAAGGGGCGGAGTTAGGTTGCCTCACTGGGTGGTTTCGCAGTACTGCAGGGAGAGAAGGAGAAGACATTGTTAGCGATAGCGCCCCCCTTTTGCTCTGGCAGGTTATTACATATCTCAACAGAGCCCGTAAGGAGATCTTCTAACGCGCATGCATGACTCCACATTAAAAAGAAAAGAAGGTTAAAGAAACAACTTTTTGGCTCAGCTGTAATGTCTTTATCCACTGTGCAACTGAAAAGGAATAAGCAGGTAACAAAGCGGAGGGGCTGTGCCGGTCAAAACCCATTTGGAGCCCTAGACTGGGTTGACCACGGACCTTGTTGTATGTAGCAGGTTGTATGGAAAATAAAAATGTATTAGCACAAGGAGATATAAAACTTAGTATGAACTTTTATAAGCATTAAACGTAATGTGACCTTTAACACGAATCAGGTACAGTTAGGTCCATAAATATTTGGGCAGAGACAACTTCTTTCTCATTTTGGTTCTGTACATTACCACAATGAATTTCAAATGAAACAACTCCGATGCAGTTGAAGTGCAGACTTTCAGCTTTAATTCAGTGGGGTGAACAAAACGATTGCATAAAAATGTGAGGCAACTAAAGCATTTTTTTAACACAATCCCTTCATTTCAGGGGCTCAAAAGTAATTGGACAATTGACTCAAAGGCTATTTCATGGGCAAATCTGTTGTTATGACCTTATCAATTAAGCAGATAAAAGGCCTTGAGTTGATTTGAGGTGTGGTGCTTGCATGTGGAAGATTTTGCTGTGAACAGACAACATGCGGTCAAAGGAGCTCTCCATGCAGGTGAAAGAAGCCATCCTTAAGCTGCGAAAACAGAAAAAACCCATCCGAGAAATTGCTCCAATATTACGAGTGGCAAAGTCTACAGTTTGGTCCATCCTGAGAAAGAAAGCAAGCACTGGTGAACTCAGCAACGCAAAAAGACCTGGACGTCCACGGAAGACAACAGTGGTGGATGATCGCAGAATCATTTCCATGGTGAAGAGAAACCCCTTCACAACAGCCCACCAAGTGAACAACACTCTCCAGGGGTAGGCGGGCGTATTGATATCCAAGTCTACCATAAAGAGCATGAAAGTAAATCCAGAGCTTGCACTGCAAGGTGCAAGCCACTCAGAAGCCTCAAGAATACAAAGGCTAGATTGGACTTTGCTAAAGAACATCTAAAAAAGCCAGCACAGTTCTGGAAAAACATTCTTTGGACAGATGAAACCAAGATCAACCTCTACCAGAGTGATGGCAAGAAAAAAGTATGGAGAAGGTGTGGAACAGCTCATTATCCAAAGCATAGCACATCATCTGTAAAACACGGTGGAGGGGGGCAGTGTGATGGCTTGGGCGTGCATGGCTGCCAGTGGCACTGGCACACTCGTGTTTATTGATGATGTGACACAGGACAGAAGCAGCCAAATGAATTCTGAGGTGTTCAGAGACGTACTGTCTGCTCAAATCCAGCTAAATACAGTCAAATTGATTCATGATACAGATGGACAATGACCCAAAACATACAGCCAAAGCAGCCCAGGAGTTTATTAAAGCAAAGAAGTGGAAAATTCTTGAATGGCCAAGTCAGTCACCTGATCTTAACCCAACTGAGCAGGCATTTCACTTGTTGAAGACTAAACTTCAGACAGAAAGGCCCACAAACAAACAGCAACTGAAAGGCGCTGCAGTAAAGGCCTGGCAGAGCATTAAAAAGGAGGAAACCCAACATCTGGTGATGTCCAGGAGTTCAAGACTTCAGGCTGTCATTGCCAGCAAAGGGTTTTCAACCAAGTATTAGAAATGAACATTTGATTTCCAGTTATTTAATTTGTCCAATTACTTTTGAGCCCCTAAAATGAAGGGATTGTGTTCAAAAAATGCTTTAGTTGCCTCACATTTTTATGCAATCGTTTTGTTCCCCCCACTGAATTAAAGCTGAAAGTCTGCACATCAACTGCATCGGAGTTGTTTCATTTAAAATTCATTGTGGTAATGTACAGAACCAAAATGAGAAAAAAGTTGTCTCTGTCCAAATATTTATGGACCTAACTGTATGTCAAGTAAATAGTTAAATAAAGGCACATGCCATATTTATTTTTTAATTGACCTCAGTGAAAAAACACCAATATTTGATAACCTAAAAGGACGGAGTAGAGACGGCCCGTGGTCAGAGAAGGGGGCGCACCTAACGGTTGAGGGCCGGCTAAGAAATAAAGGAAGCAAGGAATGATAATGAGGGACAAGGTACGAGGAATATTGATGGTTTCTGAGAAGGCCTGGAAGGGGCCAGCTGGAGTGGGGAGTCAGAATGAGCAGCAAATGAGCTGTTTCAAAGCGAACTCGAAGTGACAAGAAATGATTATATAAACTGTAACGTTTGGCTTGTTCGGGGCTCAAATCAGTTGGCTTAATTGGGTTGAGTCCACGTTATTGTTTGGCTGTCCTCTGACTCCTAGAGCCTTCTTTCAAGCTGAGAATCTTTGGCATATTTTATGCTTCCACAGTTGTTGGTATCATTAGACTTCAATAATCTGTGCTGGGGGAGAGGGAGTTTCCCTTGGTGTCCCTTTAATAGCACAAACAGTACCCCTTTGTGCATTTACCACGGACTTTAAGGAGCGCGTGGCCCTTGGTGTACGGAGTGTAAACACTTTTATTGTCCTAAATGACACCAACTCAGCATCATCGGAGTGTTGTGACCAGAGGGGGTGGGATCCCTTGAATTTACTGTCATTAATAACAGTACCCACTTGTTATCATCATAGCTTTGACAACATGCAACACGGGAAAATTAATGGAAGAAATTATTAAGGATAAGATTGTGCAACACCTGGCAAGGATAGGAGTTATTAGAGACAGTCAGCGTGGGGTCAGAAGAGGGAGGTCGTGTTTTACTAACATGCTGGAATTCTATGAGGAGGCAACAAAAGGATACGATCAGAGTGGAGCAAATGAGATTATTTATCTGGACTTTCAGAAAGCATTTGATAAGGTGCCACATGAGAGGTTGGGCATCAAACTAAAAGAAGTGGGAGTTCAGGGTGATGTTTTTAGATGGGTGCAGAATTGGCTCAGACACAGGAAGCAGAGGGTGATGGTGTGAGGAACCTCATCAGAACTGGGTGATGTTAAGAGTGGTGACCAGCAAGGGGCAGTACTGGGGCCAGCTGCTATTTTTAATAAATATAAATGATTTAGATAGGAATATAAGTAACAAGCTGGTTAAGTTTGCAGATGATACCAAGATAGGTGGATTAGCAGATAATTTGGAATCTGTTATATTATTACAGAAGGACTTGGATAGCATACAGGCTTGGGCAGATTTGTGGCAGATGAAAGTTAATGTCAGTAAATGTAAAGAATTACACATAGGAAGTTAAAATGTGGGGTCTGAAAACACAATGGGTAGTCTGAAAATCGAGAGTCCACCTTATGAGAAGGATTTAGGAGTCATAGTGGACTCTACGCTATCGACTTCCCAACAGTGTTTAGAAGCCATTAAGAAGGCTAACAGAATGTCAGGTTATATAGCGCCTTGATGTGTGAAGTACAAGTCACAGGAGGTTCTGCTCAAGTCTTTATAACACACTGGTGAGGTCTCATCTGGAGTCCTGTGTGCAGTTTTGGTCTCCAGGCTACAAAAAGGACATAGCAGCACAAGAGAAGGTCCAGAGAAGAGCAACTGGGCTGATTACAGGGGTACAGGGGATGAATTATGAGGAAAGATTGAAAGAGCTGAGCCTATAGAGTTTAAGCAAAAGAAGATTAAGATGTGACATGATTGAAATTATGAAAGGAATTAGTCCAGTGGATCGAGACTGTTATTTTAAAATGAGTTCATCAAGAACACGGGGACACAGTTTAGGTTTAGGTTTAGGTTTAGGTTTAGGTTTCTTTATTTAGTCATGTATACACAGGAAAACATGAAATTTGCCTTCTCAGTTGCATCTAATAACAGGTAACAGACAGAATGAAATAAAACAGACAAATAGAAATAAGAAAGGTTAAGGTAAGGCAGTTAGATAAAACATATTTACACCAAAAAAAAAAAGGTAACAGGATATATATCAAAACCTTAAACATTATCTCCGATATTTCTTATTGAAAAGTCGTATGGCACTAGGAAGAAAGGAGTTTCTGGAGCGATTTGTGTGGGTTTTTAAAGCAACTATCCTTCCTGATTTACTGAAGTTTAGTTCTACATGTAATGGATGTCTGTCATCAGTTGAGATGATTTCCAGTTTCTTTAGCATCGCCCTCTGACACACACTAGTCAAATCATCTACATCAGCCCCAATAACTTTCGCTGCATACTTCGTAATCTGCTGGAGCTTTTTTGAGTTTTGGTTTGTCAGACTATTAAACCAGGCAATGAAACTGAAAGTGATCACAGACTGGATCATACTGCGATAGAAGGACAACATGAGGTCCTTGTCTACTTTAAATAGTTTGAGTTTATGGAGGAGAAATAAGCGCTGGTTGCATTTAGAAAATAATTTTTTTTGTATTTGTTGGAAACTTGTTAAGGGTAAATTTCGCACAAACATTAGAAAGTTTTTCTTTACACAAAGAACGACAGACCCTTGGAATAAGCAACCAAGTAGTGTGGTAGACAGTAAGACGTTGGGGACTTTCAAAACTCAACTTGATGTTTTTTTGGAAGAAATAAGTGGATAGGACTGGCGAGCTTTGTTGGACCGAATGGCCTGTTCTCATCTAGAGTGTTCTAATGTTCTAATGTTCTAACAAGGAGGTGGGGTGGTCTCCATTGGTGTCCAGAAACAAAAATGGCACCTCTTTGTGTGCGTACCGTGGACATTATTATCAAACCTCTATGAGCTGAAGAGGGCTCCCCCTTGGTGTCCGGAGCTCATGCCTCTTAACTCTAATAAATGACACCCCTCAGATAACGGTGCCCTAGGTGGCCACCTATGTCATTTAATGGATTGACTGGCTCTAAGGAGGGAACTAAGTCAGGGCAGAGAAAAAGTTGGTTGTAGGTAAGAAAAAGTTGCCATTAGAGAACTTGAATGAGTAGATTAATACGTCTGATGGTCATTAAGACCTGGAGAAATGTAGGACATGAGGTTTAGAATGAGAGGCACTTCTTGTGGTTTTCTTTGGAAAGTGTCTTTGAAGCCCTGTGAAAGAACACAATCAGTGTAGCTCTAATCAGGCGATGTGTAGTGCTCTACAGTATTCTTTGTAAGGTCATGGTGGACATCTGTTCTGAAATGATCTGATAGCTGTCTCCCTGTTGCACCTCTGTAGATGGCTGGACACATCCTACAAGTGATGCAGTAACAAAGATTTTTAGACAGTGGCCTTTTATGTAATATTGAATTTACGAGAGGGGCCAGATAGAAGGGTCTTGTTGATAACACAGTTACTTGTATAAAAGTGGAATCTTAAGTTTATTCCGATATCCAAAATGCTCCATTTTGGTCTCATCAGACCACAGGATTTTCTTCCAGCTGACTTCACAGTCTCCCACGTGTCTTCTGCTGAGTTGTCCTGTGCGTTTTTTTTTTTTTCTCTTTTCCCTTTTATAACCTTTGAAGCACCAGTTGATGTCTTTCCAGTCTCTCCAATGTGATTCACTGTAGCTTGTAACTCCGTTAGAGTTCTCAGAGATTTCCTGGTGACCTCCTTTACTCATCATGGGTTGCAACTAATAGACTTTTCATTTTTTATTAAATGAGAAGAAAAATGACAGTAGAGCAAGGTGCACGTGAAGTCATATTCCATACTAATTGAAAAAATTACAGCTGATTGTGTAAGAGTCACTGTAACCTTGGACTCTCTGATAAGGAATTAATTCTTTTCAGATATTTTTTAAGGCACCTTCAGTAAGCTGAATCCAATGCTTTGATAAAATTGTGTTTGGCCATCGCCCTCCTGATACGTACTGTGAACTACTGTGTGCAATGAATGAATGTGAGCCCGTGGCCTTGAGAAGATGTCCCTCAGCAAGGCCACCAGGTCAAGCTGTGAGATATGAAATTGGACACACATCAGCATAAGCGGAATGCAAGAAGTGCAAATACAATGACAGCCAGCAAGGTTTAATTTCATATACTGTGGATTTAGAGAGTTTTTGGACTCTTTTCACTTTCTTCACACTTTATGGTCCATCAATGCACATTCAATAACCCACAATTACAAAGTGAAAATGTGGGAACCCTAGGGAGCGAGGGTTAAAAGGAGTGTTGGGGTAATAGAAAAGACCCCAGTTAGAGGAGGTTTGGACCAGGGGTCTTCCTGAAGTCCTTTGACTTGCTTAAATGATATGTTGAGTCAAGGCAGCTCATTGAGGTGCATTGAGAAAATCCAAAAAGGTTTGCATATGCTGGTCATTGATTTGGAGAAGGCTTATGATAGAGCGCCACGTCAAGAGGTCTGGAGGTGCATGAGAGAGAGAAAGGAGGACCAGATGAGTTAGGGAGGATTGTCCAGGACATGTATGAGGGAGTGTAGACCTGGGGTCTTGGTAACAGACAGGATCCCAGTTAGAGGAGGTCTGCAGCAGGGAACTTCTTGAAGTCCTTGCAACTTTGATCTGGTTATGGATGTGTTGAGTCATGTGATAAAAGACCAATCCCCCTGGTGCAGGCTTTGTACTGATGACATTGTGTTGTGTACCACCAGAAATGAAGAAGTGGAGAGGAAGTTGATAGAATGGAGAAGATTGAAGATAAATAGGGAGAAGACAGAATGTATGATATTTCATAATGATGATCAGAATTCAGAAGTTAGCCTGCAGGGGGAGCTACTAATAAGAGTGGAGTAGTTTAAATATAAAAGATCAGTGGTAGGCCAAGATGGAACATTAGATACAGAGAAAACCCATAGAGTGCAGTGTGAATTGAACAATCAGAAGAAGGTATCAGGAGCATTGTGTGATTGAAGAATTAAGGACAAGGTAAAGGAACTGTTTATAAGACTAGCAATGACGTATGGAGCTAAGACATGAAGAGTAAAGGGAGTGCAGGAGAAGAAGCTGGATGTGGCAGAAATGAGAATGTTGAGATGGATGTGTGGAATTCCAACAAAGGACAGAATAAGAAATTAGACCACCAGAGGTACAACAGTAGAAATCTGAGAAAGTACAGGAAGGTAGGCTGAAGTGCTATGGACATGTGATGAGGAAAAACAAGGAATATGTGGGCAAAGAAGTGATGGGAATGGAAGTCCAGGAGAAGAGAAAGCGAGGGAGGGCAAAATGAAGGTGCAGATTGATAAAGTCAAAGAAGATCTGAAGGAAGAGATTCTGCTTTAGGAGGAGGTGAAAGACCGAACTGTTTGGAGAAGGTTGATCTAGCACATCGACCCCTACATAGAAGTGGGAAAATATGAAGAAGAAGAAGAAGAAGAAGAAGAAGAAGAAGAAGAAGAAGAAGAAGAAGAAGAAGAAGAAGAAGAAGAAGAAGAAGAAGAAGAAAATAATGATTTGTATTTCTATAACACTGTAATGGGCACCATGGGTTGGCTGGCATCTAGGCTGGGATGGATGAGTCCTCACCTGTTCGTGAGGTCTTTTTAATGGAAGGACGTGGGTGGGACAGGTATCCTGACCAGGTTGATTAGTTGTTCCTTTCCTGTTCAGGAAGCCGTTATAATGGATGGCCAAGGGGAGAATATGTATCAGGGCCATGTGCTTCCCCAGTACTGTACACTGGGCAGTGACATCCCTCTGGTGTGCAGACCATTTGGACACTCGCAGGGCTGCATATGAATTGTAGTTTTGGTGGGCAGCACTACTGGGGTTCTTTGGGTGCCACTAGGGGGAGCTGCTGGAGGCAGACTTTCCTATCACAAGATGATTCTGCCTGGATTGAATGTGGTAACTCCAGGACTACTCCTAAGTCTGGTATAAAGGAAGCTGCTCCATTTCACACTGGGGTCAGTAGGGGAGTAGTCAGATGAAACTCACCTGGGTGGAGTGAAGAAGGGAAGAGTCTTATTGTTGGAACTGCTGAATACTTTAAGGTATTTGTGGCAGTAGATCTCTTTATTGGAATCTGAAACTGTGTCTGTGCCATTGTGTCTGGGGTTTGAGATGCTGCAACACCCCCTAGTGGTTCACAAACACATTTGCAAACAAAATACTTTATAAGATCTATCCATTATCCATCCCGCTATATCCTAACTACAGGGTCACAGGGGTCAGCTGGAGCCAATCCAAGCCAACACAGGGCGTAAGGCAGGAAACAAACCCCGGGCAGGGCGCCAGCCCACCACAGTTAGATAAGAATATATTAGTAAATATTTATGTAACATAGATATGCAAGTAATAATAATAATAATAATAATAATAATAATAATAATAATAGTACATTGTATTTATATCGCACCTTTCTCATGCTATATAAAAAGAGTGCCCTTATTTTGTTTTTGATTCTAAAGAATAAATTTAAAGTCTTGATAGATAAATTTGATGGTGTGGTAAGATAGTTAGAGACGACAGAAAAATAAGGAGCAAAAAAAAAAATCTGTAGGGGCTTCAAGGCCAAAAAACCCCTCTGGGCATTCTACAGTCCATGATTGTGTCAGAATTGCAGGACACTCTGGTGGAGCTCTGTCTTCGTCTTCATCTTTCCAGCACATTGTTCTATCCCAGCCAGGGTTCTTCCTCCTGTATTTAGCTGCATTCGTCCTTCCCTCAATTCTGACCAGTTCTCCATGTCCCAGCACACCCCTAGTATGATGCTGCCACTACCATGCTTCATCGTAAGGATGGTAGTGGGCGGGTGAATGGCATGGCCTGGTTTTCACCAGACATCGTACATGGAGTTCTACACAATGAGTTAAATATTGTCCCATCTGACCAGAGAATCTTCATCCTCAGCTCTCAAAGTCCATTAAATGCCTTTTACTCAAGAGAGGCTTCTGTTCAGCCACTTTACCATGAACACCTGATTGATGGCTTGAAACTGAGGTGGTTGTCCTTCCCGTGGGTTCTTCTATCTTAGCAATGGACTTGTGAAGCTCTGTTAGAGTGACACCTCCCTGACCAAGGCCCTCCTTGCCCAGTTACTCAGATGGGATGGACAGCCAACACTATGAAGAGCTCTGAGCTTCTTCCATTTCACAATTCCTGAGTCCATTGTGATCCTTTGAACACTCAAAGCTGTACCGTAATTCATAGATTAAGTGCTGCTAAGGTTCTGACAGATTCTGCCATCTCAGCAGAGGACTATTGAAGCTCTGTGTTAGTTACCAGTGGGTGCTTGGAGACCCCTGTGACCAAAGTCCTTCTTGGCTGGTTGCTCGGTTTGACCAGATGGCCAACTCTAGGAAAACTCCTGGTGGTTCCAAACTTCTTCTATTTCACAATTCTGGGAACATGCAAAGCTTGAGGACTAGTTTGATCTCTTTGCCGTGGTCTATGCCTCACCACAATTTGAACTTCTTGGACTTCATGCTTTGGTTGTTGTCTTAACATAGAGTGTGAACTGTGGGACCTTCTATACACAGGTGCCTTTCTAAGCAATCTCCACTCGATTCAATATGCAACAGTTGTACTCCAATTAAGTTCTAGAAACATCCAAAGGAGAGTTAAAGCAATCAGCCACCCAACACCCCCATGCCAAAAGCACACGATACTCCTTGTTATGTTGCAATAGATAGCATCGTCAACTAGGAGTTCCAAAGCACATAATTCCAAAAGTGCTTAAAAAATTGCCTGGTAGAGGGGGATTTCACCATCAAACCCTGGCTAGCAATAATGGCAAACACAGAGTCGTCATCAGTAAATAGAATCATTCTTCATAAATCTGTTTGTAATAAGAATGAAGATCCATAGGAGAACAAAAGGCAAAAAAGGAGATGCATGTAACGCCGAGGCAATCCAAAGCAAACAAATTCAAATCCATATTTTTCAAAGAATTGTCAAAATACAGAGCAGAGGGTTGAAAACCTAGAAATCCAATATTATTATGATAAGAAATGCTTATTCTCGCCTGGACAGAGATGGTCGCAATGTGTGGATGATGTTTTTTGATTTCCCCGGTGTCTTCAGTACCATCCAGCCAACCCTGTTAAGAGGTCTCCTCTGAGATATGCAGGGGAATGAGCCTGTGGTGTCCTGCATGATGGACCACCTGTCGGGCAGACCAGAGTTTATGAGACTTAATGACTGTGAGGGCAACACTGGAGAACCACAAGGAACAGGCCTGTCACCTTAACTCTGTACATCTCTGACTAGAAATATAATAGCAGGTCAGGTCACTTGCAGAAATTCTCTAATAATTCTGCGTATTGATAAGGGGGATGAGACAAAGAGAGGAGTCAAGGGGAAAACTTTGAGAATTGTCTGCAAATATTGTCTTATTGACTTTCGCTGCACCAAAGAGCCTCTGTGTCTGGTCAGTTTTCAGGGAGTGGATGTAGGGGTGGTGTATTCCTACAAGTACTTGGTGGTCCACATTAATGACAGGTTGGACTGGTCTCAGAACACATAGGAACTATAGAAGAAAGGGCAGAGCAGACTCTTCTTCCTTAGGAGACTGAGGTCATTTAATGTGGACAGTGGCATCCTTCCAGTCATCTACAACTCTGTGATGGCCAGTGTGGAATGCTGGGCTGGTAACATCACTTTAAGAGAGGCCCACTGAATCAGCAAGCTATTTAAAAGGGCAGACTCACTTGTAGGCAGTAATGGAGGAGAGAGTGAAGACAAAACTGAGTGCCATTATGAACGAAGCTGCACATCCTTTCTGTGACACTCAGACACTGAGGATTTTCAGAAAACAAATCATTCAGCAGAATTGTGTCAAGATTCACGACTGGGGGTCCTTTATACCAAAAGCAATACATCTGTATACATCTGCCCAGTGGGGGCTGGGTGGTCTTGTGGACTCGGGACCCCTGCAGATTTTGTTTTTTGTTTTATTCTGTCCTCCTGGCCATCAGACCTTACTTTATTCTTTGCTACTTAGTATTGCCTAATCTTCATCCATCCATCCATTATCCAACACACTATATCCGAACACAGGGTCACAGGTGTCTGCTGGAGCCAATCCCAGCCAGCACAGGGCACAAGGCAGGAAGCAAACCCCAGGCAGAGTGCCATCCCACCACAGTTGCCTAATCTTATTTTTATATTTTCCTTTATTCTTTCTTCATCTTGTAAAGCACTTTGAGCTACGCCATTTGTATGAAAATGTGCTATAGAATTAAATGTTGTTATTGTATAGCACCTCACTGGGACTGGGATTGCCATGTCAGATGTTTCCTTTCTATTTAAAGTTTTTTCCTGTTTAGTCATTCAGGTGTGTGTTTAGACCATAATGTGTGTGTATATTCGTCACAAAAAATATATATACATATTGTAAGCACTCAGGTGATGGACTAGCATCCTAGCCTGGATGAAGAAAGATTTCCTACCTGGCCTGAAAACCATAATGGAGAGCTGGCCGGATTGCAGACACTGTCCAGCTGGGATGCTGTATAATTTCTTTCCTGGCTGGAATGCTGGGAGGAAGAATGGACTGGTGAGAGCTGGAAGCCGGGAGCTGTTCATCCCCCACATTAATAGGTGGCAGTGTTCTTCACCAGTAGTCTCAGATTGGACACTCACGGGGCTGAATGGGAATTGGAGTCCAGAAGTGCAGCCCTGTAGGGGTCCTTGGGTTATGGTAAAGGGCGAAGCTGCAGGAGGACCTCCCTGGTTTCCATATGACTCGGAAGTGCTTCCAGCAAGCCATGACATACCACCGGAAGTTCTTTCAGGTCCACCTTAAAAGTCTGGGGGCAGCAGGCAACACTCACTGGAGGAGAGAAGGAGAGAGAAAAGAGACAGAAAGAGGGAGAGCGTGAAAGAGTAACTGTTTAAGTCTATATATTGGCTGTACTAATTGTTACATTTGAGCTGTGTGGATTAGAAATCCTTTGTTTGAACCCAGAGTGTTGTTGGGTCTCATGTGTCTGGGGTTTGGGCTTGGTGGTGCCCCCAACTGGTGAAATATAAATAAATATATTGTAGGAGGCACACAGGATGGACGAGCACCCCAGCCTGGAGTCCAGAAGATCCCTTACCTGGATGGGAAGCCCCATGGAAACATAAAGGCATCCCGGCCAAGGGAAGGAGGTAGATCACACCTGAACTAGGCAGCCCTAATGGGTTGATGAATATCTCAGCCAAACTGAATGGATCCTTGCTTGGGCAGGAAGCCCCAAATAGATAGATAGATAGATAGATAGATAGATAGATAGATAGATAGATAGATAGATAGATAGATAGATAGATAGATAGATAGATAGATAGATAGATAGATAGATAGATAGATAGATAGATAGATAGATAGATAGATAGATAGATAGATAGATAGATACTTTATTAATCCCAAGGGGAAATTCACTAAATAAATAAACGGACAGGCGTCCTGACTGGACATGGACTTTATACTTTCCCTGACCACGACAGAAGAGGAGGACAGGGAAAGACTGTCCCTGGGGGATGTTTATTCCCCCCAGACGCTAGATGGCAGCAGACCCTATATCAGTGCCCATTCAGGAATCAGCAGGGAATGCTGGGAGTTGTAGTCCAGCTGCATAGCCCTGCTGGGGTCTGTGGGTGCTGCAAAGGGGGTGCTGTAGGGAGATGTGCTCCCCAAAATACGGGATTTCTGTATGACCAGGAAGTTCTTCCATTGGGCAGTGGCCCTGGCACTGGAAGCACTCCCGGGTCCACAATAAAAGGGACCACACTCCATTATCCAGACGAATCGGAGCTGGGAGGAAGGAAGGCAACACTCGAATGGAAGAGAGCAGTGTGTTGGTGAGAGGAAATGGAACTGTAAGGAGAATTGATTTGTGGAGAAAAGAAAACCTTTGTTTGTGCTACTTTGGAAGTATTTTGTAATAAATCTTCCATTATTTAAACCCAGGACTGGGCTGGTGTGTTCGTGTCGGGGTTCGGGGCTTGCTGATGCCCCTGTTTCCAATACAATATATAGTGAGAGAAACACAAAAGATAAAGCAAAAGGTATTTTGTTCCACCCCGTATATTATTAATAGTGTCTCAAAATAGTAGTCTTAAATGACTGCAGTCTATCTACTTTTTGGTGACACAGTGGCGCAGTAAGGAGACCAGGTTTCACGTCCCTGGTCCTCCGTGCATGGAGTTTGCATGTTCTCCCCGTGTCTGCATGGGCTTCTTCTCATAGTCTAAAGACAGGCAGGTTAGGTGAATTGGCAAAGCTAAATTGGTCCTGGTGTGTGTGTGCGTGTTAATCCCTTGATAGACTGGTGCCCTGTGCTGGGTCTGTTTCTGCCTTGCACCCTCTGTTAGCTGAGATAGGCTCCTGCGCTCAATGCAACCCTGGTCTGGATGGCACTGAGGTGGCTCAGTGGTGGCAGTAAGGAGTAACGAGTTTGCATGTAATCCTCGTGTTTAAGTGGGTTTCCACCCATGGTCCAAAGACATGCAGGTTAGGTGGACTGGTGATCCTAAATTGTCCCTAGTGTGTGTGTGTTTGTCCTGTGATGGACTGGTGCCCTGTCCTGGGTTTGATCCTGCTTTGTGCCCCATGCTAGCTGGGACTGGCTCCAGTAGACCATCTAGACCCTGTCAGGAGTAAAAGAGTTGGACTGACTGACAATAGGAATACTCCATCCAAAAATGGTATAAATACAGTCATATGAAAAAGTTTGGGACCCCCTCTCAGCCTGCATAATAATTGACTCTCCTTTCAACAATAAAGATATCAGTGGTCTGTCTTTCATTTCCTAGGAGTATGGCGGTGTTTTCTGAACAAAGATTTTTAGTGACGCAGTATTTAGTTGTATGAAATTAAATCAAATGTGAAAATCTGGCTGTGCACAAATGTGGGTCCCCTTGTCATTGTGCTGATTTGAATGCCTGTCACTGCTCAATGCTGATTACTTGGTGTGATGAGCTTGTTAAGCCTTGAACTTCACAGACCGGTGTGTGTCCAATCATGAGATATAAAGGGATTTAAGGTGGTCAATCACAAGTTGTGCTTCCTTCTCTTTGACTCTCCTCTGAAGAGTGACAGCATGGGATCCTCAAAGTGACTCTCCAAAGATCTGAAAACAAAGATTGTTCAGTCTCCTGGTTTAGGGGAAGGCTACAAAAAGCCATCTCAGAGGTTTAAACTGTCAGTTTCAACTGTAAGGAATGGAATCAGGAAATGGAAGGCCACAGGCACAGTTGCTGTTAAACCCAGCAGGTCTGGCAGGCCAAGACAAATACAGGAGCGGCATATGGGCAGGATTGTGAGAATGGTGACAGACAACCCACAGATCACCTCCAAAGACCTGCAAGAACATCTTGCTCGAGATGGTGTATCTGTACATTGTTCTACAATTCAGCTCAATTTACACAAAGAACATCTGTATGGCAGGGTGATGAGACAGAAGCCCTTTCTGCACTCACACCACAAACAGAGTCTATGTAAATGCTCATTTAGACAAGCCAGATTCATTTTGGAACAAAGTGCTTTGGACTGGTGAGACAAAAATGGAGTTTTTTGGTCAGAACAAAAAGTGCTTTGCATGGAGGAAGAAGAACACCGCATTCCAAGAAAAACACCTGCTACCTACTGTCAAATTTGGTGGAGGTTCCATCATGCTGTGGGGCTGTGTGGCTAGTTCAGGGACTGTGGCCCTTGTTAAAGTCGAGGGTCGGATGAATTCAACCCAATATCAACAAATTCTTCAGGATAATGTTCAAGCATCAGTCACAAAGTTGAAGTTACGCAGGGGTTGGATATTCCAACAAGACAATGACCCAAAACACAGATCAAAATTTATAAAGGCATTCACGGAGAGGGAGAAGTACAATTTTCTGGAATGGCCATCACAGTCCCCTGACTTGAATATCATTGAAAATCTATGGGATGATTTGAAGCAGGCTGTCCATCAAATTGAACTGAACTGGAGAGATTTTGTATGAAGAATGGTCAGCAATACCTCCATCCAGAATCAGACACTCATCAAAGGTCATAGGAGGACAGCGTCTAGAGGCTGTTAGATTTGCAAAAGGAGGCTCAACTAAGTATTGATGTCATATCTCTGTTGGGGTGCCCACATTTATGCACCTGTCTATTTTTGTTATGATGCATATTGCATATTTTCTGTTAATCCAAAAAAGTTAATGTCACTGCTGAAATCCTACTGTGTCCATAAGACATGTCAGATATTAAAAGGAAGTTGCTACTTTGAAAGCTCAACCAATGAGAAACAAAAATCCAAGGAATTAAGAGGGGTTCACAAACTTTTTCATGTGACTGTATATACTGTATATATATTCTTTTTTATCTGTTATAATATGTTGTTTGATGGCAGAGAGAAACCTTTCATCGCATGTTTTCATGGAGAGCAGAGATAACACTTGAGCGTGAGAGTCAGAGAACGGCGCTTTCATAAGCACTATAAAGCTATTACAGATATTACGTTTTAATTCCATTGTCCACATTTACATTTTTATATAACCCCGATATGAAAACTGTGCACAACTTCAGACTACCATAAAAAATTGAAATGACTGCTGCAGTATGTTTTCAATTTCGGCACTAAAGCCTTCAGCACAGAAGCACGTCACGATCCTCCAAGGAAGGGAGAGGTTATCAGCTCACCGTCACTCCGACGCTCGCTCCTCATTCGTCAGGGTCATGTAGCTGAAGCTGCCAGAAATGAACTGGACTGAACTAATCGCACGAGAAGATAAGGGCTGCATCTTATCTGATGTACGTGAGAAACAGAAATTTATTAGGCAGTGAACTTTGCCGGTAAATAATATCTTGAGTTTTATTGCAGTTAAAAGACATTGTGCTACATTTTCAAAAGCCTGCGCTCGGCATTTTACTAATTCAGCTGATGCTTTCATCTAAAGCAACACGCACATATCTGTATATAGCGCCTTTTTATTGTGATGACCACTAATGGCATTTCTACAGTTGGAGGTCCCGCAGACTGAGTGACTCATTCAGGAATCTTAAAAACCATCCATTTACTAACCCGCTGAATCCGAATACAGGGTCACAGGGGTCTGTGGGAGCCAATCCCAGCCAACACAGGGCACAAGGCAGGAACCAATCCTGGGCAGGGCGCCAACCCACCGCAGGACACGCACACACACACTAGAGCCAATTTAGAATCGCCAATGCACCTAACCTGCATGTCTTTGGACTGTGGGAGGAAACCCATGCAGACACGGGGAGAACATGCAAACTCCACGCAGGGAGGATCCGGGAGGCGAACCCGGGTCTCCTAACTGCAAGGAAGCAGCGCTACCACTGCACCACTCCCTTAAAAACCTTTTAAGTGTTATTAGCTACTTATTATGTGGTGTGACCACCAGGGGGCATTGCAGCACCCCAAATCCCAGACATAATGGGACAGACACAGTTTAAATAAATAGTTTAAGGTCACTGGATAGCATCCATGTCTTGCAACCATATAGTAAGACAGGAAGCACCAGGACTCTAAAGACTTGGACCTTCATTCTTTTGCATAGATATCAGGAGCACCACACACCCCTTTCCAGCGACTTCATGACCCCCCATGCTCTTCCAATCCATCTACTGACTTCATGGGAATAGTCACCAGAGACAAGAATGTCACTGCCAAGGTAAATAAACCTCTCGACGAGGTCGATACTCTCTACAGACAGACACACTGCTGATGGCCGTGCCCAACAGGTCATTAAAGGCCTGGATCTTTGGTTTTTATCAGGACCTTCACAAGCCCAGACACTCAGACTCCTCACTCAGAGTCTTCATTGACTCCGTGAAGATCACAGCATCGTCAGCAAAGTCAAGATCCATGAATCTCTCTTCACCAACAGATGCCCCACAGCCGCTGGACCCCACAACCCTGACCAACACCCAGTCCATAAAAGTATTGAACAGAGTAGGAGCAGAACACCCCACTGACGGACCCTTGAATCAACTGGGAAAAATATAGAGGTTCTGCCCCAAATCTGCACACCACTCACAGAACCAGTGTACTGGCCGGCCAAGATATCCAGCAACCTCGAGGGGATCCCGTGAACCCTCAGGATGTCCCACAGGGCAGCTTGATTAACTGATTTGAACGCTTTATGAAAATCGACAAAGGCTGCAAAGAAACTCTGCTGATATTCGCATTTGCGCTCCATGAGAAAGAGCGTTACAATGATAACAAGACCAGATGTAGCAGTACAATATTAATACAATTAATAAAATATTAATAAAAATCCATACTGCAGACATAACAGGAATGAGTGTGTGAGTGAGTGAGTGAGTGAGTGAGTGAGTGAACATTATTTGCCATGATCAGTTACTGTTAGCCAGACCTATCAATTAGTTATCATATGTTTATATTACAGTATATTGGAAGAAATTATTATATTATATATTATATATATATATATATATATATATATATATATATATATATATATATATATATATATATAATATATAATATAATAATTTCTTCCAATATATATATATATATATTTTCACAAACTTGCACAAGAGCCATAGCAAGGTTTGGGGCAGCCACCCGTATATTGTGTTCAACAAATGACAGCACTGATGTGCACAAACCAGAGTCCAAAACAGAACTGAGGGAATAGGGGAAAGGTGAAGAGTTTTAAAGGTCAGTATAGGAAGGGACATCAAAGGGGCCGGGACCGGAAGGGTCTTCAACCATAGGCTCGGGTCCAGACATGACATCAAGGGGGCCGGAACCAGAAAGGTCTTAATTCATTGGTTCTGAACCAGAAGTGACATCAACAGGGCCAGGCAGAATTTCCCATGAATGGTCTGCAGGAAAGTGAGAAAAAGAATCAGTGCATTCTGCAACATCCCGGTCTGATTCGGATTTGCCCTCATTCCAGCCCTTTAGCTCCCTCCCATGCGCACGTATGTGGTAAGATATATATCTATCTATTATATAAAAAAATCTTGGGTTGAGATGTGATCATCTCAGAGAGACACTTTGACGTCCCGCGAGACTGAACATTACAACCTTAGGAAGCAAGACCCGGGAGACAGTGACTTTTGCTCGTCATGCCCTACTTACAAACAATTTAAAACAAGCTCATGGACATCTAACCTCACAGTTGTTGGAATGCTTTTGGCAGACACACTTTATGCGCTCCCAGCTCTTAAAAATGTTATATGTTCTAGATGGCACGTGAACGACTAAGCGAAGAAGAAAGAGCAGCGCGTTGAAAAGACACACGAAAGCGCTGGAGGGAAAAGAAGGCAAAAAAGGACGCACAAGAGAACAATAATAATCTATGTGCAAATTCAGAAAATAAGAAAAGAAATAATCAGCCCGGACGTCCTGCAAGAGAAACTTTGACGTCCCGCAAGACAAAGCAGTGAGACCAAAGGACAGCTGCTGTGCGGGGTTTTAAATGATCGACGCTCAGCGCAACAAGCAGAACACACAGCTCAGCAGCTGATCTGTCTGCATCTCCTTAGCTTGCGTTCAGCTCCCCCCCCCTTCACAACGCGAGCGGCAGAGATGCGAAGTGGCAGGCGTTTAGTGTGGCCTGGATATTAAGTGAGTGAAGCGAGGACAGCTGCTGTAGAGGCTTTCAAATGATTGTTGCTCAGCGTGAGAAGCAGAACATGCAGCACGGCAGGAGGAGCAAGCAAGTGATCCGTCCGCATCCCCTAAGACGCTAAGTGTCTGGCGTGTGGCCTGGTTCGGGGGGGTGGGATGGGGGTTGGGCTCGCAAAGCAAGCAGAGGGCAAATATTATATATATTATATTGGAAGAAATAAGTGGATAGAACTGGCAAGCTTTGTTGGGCTGAATGGCCTGTTTTCATTTAGATTGTTCCAATGTTCTAATATAGTGCCTTTAACATTGTGCACAATGACATAATTTTTTATATTGCTATCAACATTATAATTGAATAAGAAATGTAAAATAAGTGCCATATTGACATTAAAACTGAGCAGATTAGATAAGAGGATTGAATGAATGGGTAAATGAATGAATTTAATTGGCCACATTTATGTACTGACCAAAACAGAGAGGGACTTCATTCATTCTTTATGTTTTATAACAACAATAACAGCACAGACCCCCTCAATGGGCTTTACATGGATAACAAGGCCAGTTCAAACTCAACTGAGCAGTACAATTTTAAGAATAAACATAACAGGAATGAATGAATGACTGCGGTGGGTTGGCACCCTGCCCGGGATTGGTTCCTGCCTTGTGCCCTGTGTTGGCTGGGATTGGCTCCAGCAGACCCCCATGACCCTGTGTTTGGATTCAGCAGGTTGGATAATGGATGGATGGATGAATGAATGAATGAATGTTATTTGTAACAATGTGATGAAAATGTACAGCCAGTCCGATCAATCAGTCATCATGTGTTCATATATAGTGCCTTTAACATCCTACACAATCACTGGGTGTTTTTCAGTGCTTCCAAAATTAGAAATTGATATGAAATATAAGAAAGGTGCAATATTGGGATTTAAACTAAGCAGATTAGAAAGAGGAATTGAATGAATGAATCAATCAATCAATAAAACTGGCCAGATTTATGTACTGACAGTGAGGGTCTTCACTTATTCTTTATGTTTCATAACCCCAGTGTCAGCACAGACCACCTGAATGGCTTTACATGGATAACAAGGCCTGTTCAAACTCAACAACTGATCAGAATCAGAATCCTTTTTATTCGCCAGTGCTTAATATACAGGAATTTGACTTGGTAGATTTGGAGCTGCTTATAACATAACAGAGCATCACATACAAATAACATAAATATCATAAATTTAAAAAAATAATGGAAAAAAATGATGATGTGCAAGTGAAAGTGTGAGAGTTGTGGCCACGTACAAAAATGACAGACTCAGCAAGGGAGCAATTTTGGGACACTAACTGGGTTATCCCCTTTAATGTGTCCAAGAGAGGTTGGACGTGTGCACTGACACAGAACGTTGCCACACCCACCACACAACAAACCACCTCAGGATCCCACATTAGGCCCCTAGTGCAGCCATGTAACGGGTGACATCTCAGCACCATATTAGTTTGAATGGAATCGAAGGACGAGGAAAAAAATATGAAATAAATGAACATAAATGGCTTGTCTTGGTGCTTATTCCCCTAAGCAGGCTTGAAAAGGTTCTCAGGCAGTCGGGCTTTGACTGAGCTCCGCCTCGCATCTTGCTTGGGCCAATAGTGACACCTCTTCCTGGGACGCCCAGAAGGGGTGGAGCTAATTGCCCTCAGTGGACGGCTTCTCCGCTCTGTAGGTGAAGAAAGAGAAGACAGTGTTAGCGGCAGCGCCCCCTCTTACATACCTCGACAGAGTGAGGGATTCCTCCGATGCACATGCGTAACAATGTGTAGTGTGAACACTCATGTACACACATCCACGCACATATACTGTACACACAGAGTGTGTAGTTTGAGCTGACCTGAAGCATTTACCAGAGAACAAGTGATGGGCTGGGTGAGCTGAGTCCATGGTGGTCCTTTTGTCAACAGTTAGTGACAAAAGATGTCACACAAGATGGAGGGGCACAGCCCATTCTTTCTTCAAGCAGACCTCACAACATGCTGTCATTTATTTTTGGAGTGCTGCTGAACCAAATAAGACAACAATGGAGACTGTGATTGCACTTTCAAGTATGGCTTTATAAAACCGAACTAGGATTGACTGGAAATGTTGAATTTCTTAAAAAGTACCATTGCTGCTGAGCCTTCTTAGAGTGAATGTGCCAGCTGAGTGTGTTTGTGGTAGTTGTGTTCACAAATTTGAAAGATTCCATCATAATGACTGGAGAATCATTCATTTCTAGTAGGAGAGGTTGTAACTGTTGTTTGCGAAAGTCAATAACCGTTTCCAGTGTCTTACTGGTGTTGAGGACCAGGTTATTGGAAACACACCAAGATACAAGACGAGATGCCTCCTTGTGGTAAGCTGTTACGTTACCATTAGTAATTAGTCCAATAATGGTGGTGTCATCAGTGAAAGTAATGAATTTTATGATTAGTGGACCTCCAGCCATTGGTGTACAGGGAATAAAGTAGATGAGTAAGTACACAGCCTTGAGGGGCACCTGTGCTAATATGGAGACTATCTGAGAGGTGGGAGCCCACACAAATGTATTGTTTCTGGCCTGTCAGGAAAGTGTCAATCCATTTGCAGATGGAAGGATTCAGTTCAGTCTGTAGACAATAGTTCATGGTGTCGAGGGGGTCCGGTTTGGTGGACTCAGGATTGGGTCACTGTTTTTTGCAGATGATATTGTCCTGTTTGCTTCATCAGGCCGTGATCTTCAGCTCTCTCTGGATCGGTTTGCAGCTGAGTGTGAAGCGGCTGGGACGGGAATCGGCACATCCAAATCCGAGACCATGGTCCTCAGCCGAAAAAGGGTGGAATGCCCTCTCAGGGTTGGGAGCGAGATCCTGCCCCAAGTGGAGGAATTTAAGTATCTCAGGATCTTGTTCACGAGTGAGGGAAGAATGGAGCGTGAGATCGACAGGCGGATCGGTGCGGCGTCTGGAGTGATGGGGGCTCTGCATCAGTCTGTCGTGGTGAAAAAGGAGCTGAGCCGCAAGGCAAAACGTTCAATTTACCAGTCGATCTACGTTCCTACCTTCACCTATGGTCATGAGCTATGGGTAGTGACCAAAAGAACGAGATTGCAAATACAAGCGGCTGAAAAGAGTTTCCTCCACAGGGTGTCTGGGCTTTCCCTTAAAGATAGGGTGAGAAGCTCAGTCATCTGGGAGGGTCTCAGAGTAGAGCCGCTGCTCCTCCGCATCGAGAGGAGTCAGATGAGGTGGCTCGGGCATCTGATCAGGATGCCTCCTGGACGCCTCCCTGGTGAGGTGTTCCAGGCACGTCCAACCGGGAGGAGGCCCTGGGGAAGACCCAGGATACGCCGGAGGGACTATGTCTCTCAGCTGGCCTGGGAACACCTTGGGATTCTCCCGGAAGAGCTACAAGAAGTGGCCTGGGAGAGGGAAGTCTGGGTATCTCTGCTCAAACTGCTGCCCCCGCGACCCAATCTTGGATAAGCGGAAGAGGATGGATGGATGGATGGATAGTTCATGGACAATGGTGTTCAAAGTCTACAGTTAGGACTCTGGCCTAAGTTCCTTTGCAGTCCAGATGCTTGAGCACAAAGTGAAAGCCCATGTTGATGGCATCTTCCACAGATCTGTTTGCTTGACATGCAAACTGAAGAGGGTCAAGATCAGTTAGCAGGAACAGACTTCAGATGGGTTAGGACAAGCCATTTAGATATTTTCATTGAAACTGATGGAAGAGCAAAAGGCCTGTAATCACTGAGGCAGCTTATTTTATCACCTTTGGGAATGAGAACAATAACAGAAGACTTAAAGCCATCTGCTATGGTACACTGAGCAAGAGACTGGCTCAAGATGTCTGTGAAGAGTCAAGCGAGCTGCCTGGCACAAGGTTTGATTGTTGCAGGCGAGACAGAATCAGCACCGGCTGACTACTAGCAGTTTTTCCAGACATTGCATTTCCTTGTTAGAAAAGAATGAAGATAAAAGGTGAGGCTTTAGTGAAGAAGTGGCAGGTGTCAAAACCAATTCAGAATTGGGAGAGCAGAGGGATTGTAGATACTCAGCGCCTTGTTGTTCAAATCTGCTGTAAAACTTTAAGTTTGTCAGGGAGGGAAGAGTCTGAGTCAGCAGGGGAAGACGTCCTCTTTCGGTAATTTGTAACACGCTGAAGGCTTCTCCACACTGAGGAGCTATTGTTTGCTGAACACCGAAGCTCAAGTTTCGTTTTTTGTGTTTCCATTTCGCATATCTGATTGCATTCTTTCCACAGTTACTGGCCTGTTTCTAAACATCCTTATCAGCAGTTTCAGGGGCTTTTTCTTTTACAAGACATAGATTCCTTAGTTCTTTGGTGAACTCTCTATTGTTGTACGGTCAGGTTCATAAGTATTTGGACAGTGACACAATTTTCATAATTTTGGCTCTGTACAACCACACAATGTACAGTGGTGTGAAAAACTATTTGCCCCCTTCCTGATTTCTTATTCTTTTGCATGTTTGTCACACAAAATGTTTCTGATCATCAAACACATTTAACCATTAGTCAAATATAACACAAGTAAACACAAAATGCAGTTTTTAAATGATGGTTTTTATTATTTAGGGAGAAAAAAAATCCAAACCTACATGGCCCTGTGTGAAAAAGTAATTGCTCCCTGAACCTAATAACTGGTTGGGCCACCCTTAGCAGCAATAACTGCAATCAAGCGTTTGCGATAACTTGCAATGAGTCTTTTACAGCGCTCTGGAGGAATTTTGGCCCACTCATCTTTGCAAAATTGTTGTAATTCAGCTTTATTTGAGGGTTTTTCTAGCATGAACCGCCTTTTTAAGGTCATGCCATAGCATCTCAATTGGATTCAGGTCAGGACTTTGACTAGGCCACTCCAAAGTCTTCATTTTGTTTTTCTTCAGCCATTCAGAGGTGGATTTGCTGGTGTGTTTTGGGTCATTGTCCTGTTGCAGCACCCAAGATCGCTTCAGCTTGAGTTGACGAACAGATGGCCGGACATTCTCCTTCAGGATTTTTTGGTAGACAGTAGAATTCATGGTTCCATCTATCACAGCAAGCCTTCCAGGTCCTGAAGCAGCAAAACAACCCCAGACCATCACACTACCACCACCATATTTTACTGTTGGTATGATGTTCTTTTTCTGAAATGCTGTGTTCCTTTTACGCCAGATGTAACGGGACATTTGCCTTCCAAAAAGTTCAACTTTTGTCTCATCAGTCCACAAGGTATTTTCCCAAAAGTCTTGGCAATCATTGAGATGTTTCTTAGCAAAATTGAGACGAGCCCTAATGTTCTTTTTGCTTAACAGTGGTTTGCGTCTTGGACATCTGCCATGCAGGCCGTTTTTGCCCAGTCTCTTTCTTATGGTGGAGTCGTGAACACTGACCTTAATTGAGGCAAGTGAGGCCTGCAGTTCTTTAGACGTTGTCCTGGGGTCTTTTGTGACCTCTCGGATGAGTCGTCTCCGCGCTCTTGGGGTAATTTTGGTCGGCCGGCCACTCCTGGGAAGGTTCACCACTGTTCCATGTTTTTGCCATTTGTGGATAATGGCTCTCACTGTGGTTCACTGGAGTCCCAAAGCTTTAGAAATGGCTTTATAACCTTTACCAGACTGATAGATCTCAATTACTTCTGTTCTCATTTGTTCCTGAATTTCTTTGGATCTTGGCATGATGTCTAGCTTTTGAGGTGCTTTTGGTCTACTTCTCTGTGTCAGGCAGCTCCTATTTAAGTGATTTCTTGATTGAAACAGGTGTGGCAGTAATCAGGCCTGGGGGTGGCTACGGAAATTGAACTCAGGTGTCATACACCACAGTTAGGTTATTTTTTAACAAGGGGGTAATTACTTTTTCACACAGGGCCATGTAGGTTTGGATTTTTTTCTCCCTAAATAATAAAAACCATCATTTAAAAACTGCATTTTGTGTTTACTTGTGTTATATTTGACTAATGGTTAAATGTGTTTGATGATCAGAAACATTTTGTGTGACAAACATGCAAAAGAATAAGAAATCAGGAAGGGGCAAATAGTTTTTCACACCACTGTATTTCAAACAAAGCAATCAAGATGCGATTTAAGTGTAGACTTTCAGCTTTAATTTAAGGAGTTTACCACAAATATCCTATGAGTCGTTTAGAAAAGGCAGCCATTTTCATACACGGCCTCCTCCATTTTCTGGGGTTCAAAAGTATTTGGACAAACTATCCATCCATCCATTATCCAACCCGCTGAAACCGAACACAGGGTCACAGGGGTCTGCTGGAGCCAATCCCAGGGCACAAGGCAGGAACCAATCCCAGGCAGGGTGCCAACCCACCACAGGACACACACAAACACACCCACACACCAAGCACACACTAGGGCCGATTTAGAATCGCCAATCCACCTAACCTGCATGTCTTTGGACTGTGGGAGGAAATCGGAGCGCCCAGAGGAAACCCACGCAGACACGGGGAGAACATGCAAACTCCACGCAGGAGGGCCCGGGAAGCGAACCCGGGTCCCCAGGTCTCCCAACTGCGAGGCAGCAGCGCTACCCACTGCGCCACCGTGCCGCCCATTTGGACAAACTAACATAATCATAAATATCCATCCATTTTCCAACCCGCTGAATCCGAACACAGGGTCACGGGGGTCTGCTGGAGCCAATCCCAGCCAACACAGGGCACAAGGCAGGGCACCAATCCAGGGCAGGGTGCCAACCCACCGCAGATAATCATAAATATAATTTTCATTTTCAATAAGTGGTTGAAAATTCTCTCCAGTCAAAGACTGCCTGAAGTCTAAACCCAAGTACTGGGTGTCCACCCCAGTGATGCTTTGCTAGGCCTTTACTGCTGCTGTCTTCAGGCGCTGCTTGTTCGTTGGACTTCTGCCTTCCTTTTTGTTCTCAGCAAGTGACCTGCATTTCCATTTAGGTTGAGGTCAGTCGATTGACTTGGCCATTGCAGAATATTCCATTTCTTTGCCTTGTAAGGCACTTGGTTTGCTGTCCTAGTATGTTTGGGCTCCTTGTCCATTTGTACTGTGAAGTGTCATCCTATCAGTTGTACAGTATTTGTCTGAATCCGAGCAGACAGTATGGCACCCTGGACACTTCAGAATTCATCCTGCTACTTCTACCAGCAGTCATATCATCAACAGACACCAGTGACCGACTCCTGTTGGCAGCCATGCATGATCTGGCCATAACACGGCCTCACCATGTTTCACAGATGATGTGGTATTCATCAGATCAGGAGCCGTTTCTTCTCTTCTCCATACTCTTCTCTCTTTAACATTCTGGTACATATTGATCTTAGTTTCCTTTGTCCAAAGAAAATTGTTCCAGAACTGGACTGGCTTTTTAAAAATGTTTTCTTTCAAAGTCTAATCTGCATTTTCTACAGTTGTGGTTGAAAGTTTGTGAACCCTTTAGAATTTTCTATATTTCTGCATAAACATGACCTAAAACATCATCAGATTTTCACTCAAGTCCTAAAAGTAGATAAAGAGAAACCAGTTAAACAAATGAGACAAAAATATTATACTTGGTCATTTATTTATTAAGGAAAATCATCGAATATTCCATATTTGTGAGTGGCAAAAGTATGTGAACCTCTAGGATTAGCAGTTAGTTTGAAGGTGAAATTCGAGTCCGGTGTTTTCAATGGATGGGATGACAATCAGGTGTCATCCCATCCATTAGAGTGAATTATTGGTTCATCAAATCAAACTTCATATTTACAGTTGTGGCCAAAAGTTTTGAGAATGACCCAAGTGTCGGTTTTCACAAAGTCTGCTGCTTCAGTGTTTTTAGATCTTTGTGTCAGATGTTTCTCTGGTATACTGAAGTAGAATTACAAGCATTTCATGAGTTTCAAAGGCTTTTATTGACAATGACATGAAGTTTATGTAAAGAGTCAGATGTTTTCAGTGTTGGCCCTTCTTTCTTTTTCAAGACCTCTGCAGTTCATCCTGGCAGGCTGTCAATCAACTTCTGGGCCAAATCCTGACTGATGGCAGCCCATTCTTGCAGAATCAGAATTTGTGGGTTTTTGTTTATCCTCCCGCCTCTTGAGGATTGACCATAAGTTCTAATGGGATTAAAGGTCTGCAGAGTTTCTTGGCCATGGACCCAAAATTTTGATGTTTTGTACCCCAAGCCATTTAGTTCTCACTTTTTCATTATGGCCCGCTGCTCCGTCATGTTGGTCACCAAACTGTTCTTGAATGATTGGGAGAAGTTGCTCTCAGAGGATGTTTTGGTCCCATTCTTTATTCATGGCTTGGGATTGGGGGGCACCACCAGTGCAGAGCTTGCTCAGGAATGGCAGAAGACAGATGTGAGTGAGGCAAAGACTTTTGGAGGATGGCCTGGTGTGAAGAAGGGCAGCAAAGAAGCCAAGAAAAACATCAGGGACAGGCTGATATTCTGCAAAAAGGACAGGGACTGGACTACTGAGGACTGCTGGGGTCAAGTCATTTTCTCTGATGAATCCCCTTTCCGATTGTTTGGGGCATCTGGAAAAAAGAAAAGGTGAGTGGCACTACCATCAGTCCTCTGTCATGCCAAGAGTAAAGCTTCCTGAGACCATTTGTGTCAGCCAAGGCAGTGGGCTCACTCACAATTTTGCCTAAGAACACAGCGCTGAATAAAGAATGGGACCAGGACATCCTCCAATAGCAACTTCTGCCAACCATCCATGAACAGTTTGGAGACCAGCAATCCATTTTCCAGCATGATGGAGCACCAGGCCATAAGGCAAAAGTGAGAACTAAGTGGCTCGGTGAGCAAAACATCGAAATTTTGGGTCCATGACCAGGAAACTTCCCAGACCTTTAATCCCATTGAGAACTTGTGGTCAATCCTCAAGAGGCGGGCGGGCAGGCGAACAAAAATCCACCAATTCTGACAAACTCCAAGCATTGATTCTGCAAGAATGAGCTGCCATCAGTCAGGATTTGGCCCAGAAGTTGATTGACAGCATGTCAGGGCGAATTGCAGAGGTCTTGAAGTCTGCATGACCATCATCGTCAAGTCCTTCCCTGAGAACCCTAAATACAAAGAGGACTATTTCATTTAGGTTAGGTAGAATGCCCAGAGGGGACTGGATGGTCTCGTTGCCTGGAACCCCTGCAGATTTTATTTTTTTCTCCAGCCGTCTGGAGTTTTATTTTTTGTTTTTTCTGTCCTCCCTGGCCATCGGACCTTACTCTTATTCTATGTTAACTAATATTGTCTTATTATAATTTCTTACTTTGTCTTTTATTTTTCTTTTCTTCATTATGTAAAGCACTTTGAGCTACTTTTCTGTATGAAAATGTGCTATAGAAATAAATGTTGTTGTTGTTGTTGAAAAGAAAGAAGGGCCAACACTGCAAATATTGACTCTTTACATAAACTTCATGTCATTGTCAATAAAAGCCTTTGAAACTTCTGAAATGCTTGTAATTCTACTTTAGTATACCATAGAAACATCTGACGAAAAGATCTAAAAACACTGAAGCAGCAAACTTTGTGAAAACCAACACTTGGGTCATTCTCAAAACTTTAGGCCACGACTGTACATTTCTCAGGTGTGCCTTATAATCGAGGGCAAGTTAGGTTGGAGGTGTCAGATTCATGTAATTACTGCGGCTCATCACTCATGAAGCTTTTGAGCTCAAGTTTTCCCTTGAGAGGACTGTGGGGAGGCAGAGCAAGTCCTAGAGGGACGCTTATAGGGAGAACACAAAATAACTGAGGAGACAACAAAGATAAAATAACCACCAAACCACCATTGAGTAGTTAATTCTGGGCCAAGCACAGATGACTTCTTTATTCAAAGTGGTCTGTTTAAAATTGAAGCCACTGCGTCACAGTGACATCTAGTGGGCAGTGAGGGAACTGCAAATGTGCACCTCAACATTAGTAAGAACTTCTGACAATAGTGACAAGACCACCCCATCAAACTTGACAATCCTACTCATCTTAGTTCTTTGTGTAGCAGCATCACTTTTAACTCAAGCAAGAGCTTTGTGCTGCCACCATTCAGGTTTAGTGGTCTCCTGTTTATCGTCCCGAGTCTCTTTATTTCTGGCAGTCTTAGAAAGACCATGTCCATGGCATAGCTGGCTCTTACTGCCCTCTGGTGGCCCTAAGTGTGAATGAGCATTTGGAAAAGTCAGAGGGAATCACCAGAGAAGATCTACTTGACTTTTAAAAGGGTTCAGGACTGAATAATATTGGAGGTCCAGAATATCTGCCTGAGAGGCTGATCCAAGTAGTGTGAGTGAAGACGTTTGACACCTGGTCCCAGGAGTTGGACTGACTATCTCTGCAAGTTCTTTAGCATGTTATGTGTGGATGTAAAACACTAAGAAATATAAATCAAGCATGGCTGGCATCAACAAAACCAATTAGGCCGCAGCTTACTTTGACCCTAGGAGTTTGGAAATGGATGGATGGATGGATGGATAGATGGATTGATGGGTAGGTAGATGAATGGGTGGATGTGTGGATGGACCAGTGTTGAAGTGGTTTTCAGAAAGCTGTGTTACGCTGGCACTGTTTTGGTTTTCCAGCTCTTGTAGTTTCAAATATTGTAAAAGAGGGCATGGATAGGTCTGGCTACCCGGCTGGGACTGTTGCTGTGCTGTAACCTCACCATGATACCAATAGAGCAGGTGGACATTAGGAGACCACTGCTGCAGTCCCGTGCCATGAGAGTTTTCAGTGCTCCAACTTGTGACACTTCACCTTCCCAGTTCAGTGAGTTTCTAGTGGGATGTTTCGAAGAAACACAAGGTGGCTGTTGATTTGTTTCATTGCCTGCAAATAAAAAGCAATTTAATGATAAAGTAAACTGTAGCCTTTTGTGGAAATGAGAAGCAAACTAATAGGATTTACAAATGATCTTCAACTGACCGGGACGCCAGAACAATGTAAGGCAAGTGGAAAGTAACTTGCTCTGGATATTTACTACCCTGAAATGCAAGATGGCAGTATCTCTGGGTTATGGTACCTCTATGGATACTATGACATATAGGGGGCACTGTCGTCCCCTTGAACCCTCAGACCAGACGCCAGACACCAGATGAAAATCCAAATGATGAATTTATTATAATAATAATGTGCACAAAGCACCCTCCACTCCACAATACTCCAATAAACAATTGATAATCAAACAAATAACAACAATCCTCCACTCCTAGCAGCTTAGTCACCTTTCCTCCCAACTCGGCTCACTGTTGGAATTTACCAGAGTCCTTTTAAAGCCCTTGACCCAGAAGTGCTTGTGATCCCCCCAGTCCATGTGGTTCTTAGCACTTCCGGGTCAGATCAAAACTCTACTTTTCTTCAGCCCGGAAGTATATCATCTCTTCCGTTCCCGTGATTGTGAAGTACTTCCGGGCTATATGGAAAGTACAAGTCCCTGGGCCTCCCTGCAGCGTCCTCTGGTGGCCCCCATGGTATCCAGCAGGGCTGTGAAGAAAAACTCCTGCTGGAATTTGGGGCACCTCCATGTTGCCGGGAGGGCTCCATCTGACGGCGTGGGGGTATTGGCCGGGAAGAACGGCCGGCCATATACCACAATACCCACAGGGCATGTTGGGAACTGTGCTGATATGAGGCAGCTCTGTTGCGTGGCATGGGTGCTGTTAGGGGTCGCTGAAGGGATCAATTCATGGGACGTATGCAGGGCCGGATTTACAAAGAGGCTAACCTAGGCCATTGCCTCAGGGCGCCACAGTTTAGACAAAAATTTTTTTTTTTTTTTAAGTAATGTGATTTCGCTTAAATTTCATTTTTATAGTAATAAATAATAAAAAAGGAGCACCAGAAGAATATTGCCTAGGGGCGATGAAAACTCAAATCCGGTCCTGGACGTATGCTAACCCAGAAGTGCCACAACACCCCTACTGGTCACAATGAGTCACTTCACTTTGTCCAAGTCATTTAAAACAAATCAGACTTTAGAGCAGGGGTATAAAAGCTCCGATCCTGGTGGGCCGCAGTGGCTGCAGGTTTTCATTCTAACCCTTTTCCTAATCAGCGAGCAGTTTTCACTCCTTTGTCCTTCATTTTAATAGCCCGGTTTTTAAGGACTTAGTCCTCTGAATTTATTAGCTTCTTCATTAAATGGCAGCCAAACAGAAATGAGAAGTGAAACGAGCCAGCAGATGACCAGCTAAACTATGACAACGTCAAACTCCAGCCAATTTAACTCCAACCAGTTTCTTCATGAGAAGACAATTCTTGCTGTTAATTAAAGCCATTATTGATTATAACAGAACTTCTTGCTGCTTTCATTCTGCCACAGCAGACTGCTGATTTCCTGTTTTTTCTAAGACCACCATCAAGATGTTTTGGTGACCTGAGCACCTTTCGCCTTTCTTTATTTTCAGGTTAGCTGGTCATGTGGTGGCTCATTTTGTGTCTCATTATTGTTTAGTTGCTCGTTAGTGGAAAAAGGAACAATTAAGGGGTCTGAGTCATGTCAATTAAAACGAAGGCAAAGCAAGTTAATCAGCAGCAGAAACAGCTCACTAATTAAGAAGTTGGTTAGAATGAAAACTTGCAGCCACTGCCGCCCACCAGGACTGGAGTTGGATACCTCAGCTTTAGAGTTCTGATTCAATACAAGATTTCACATCATAACACAAATGAAAATAACATGGATAAGAATGATGAGACCCTTAACCCAAGATTTGGTGTCACAACCTTTAGAGTCCCTGCACACAAGCAAGTCCTGGAGGTCTCCATGAGACCCTCTGTACCTGTCCACAGGTTGTTTGGTCCACTCGTCCTGAGCAAACTGCAGCAGTATGTAGCAGTACTACACCGATCCCTCTCCCACTTGGACAGAGGCAGTGGTGCTGTAAGAATTATGTTTCTGGACTTCTCTAGTGCCTTCAACACCATCCAACCTCTGCTCCTTAGGGACAAGCTGGCAGAGATGGGAGTAGATTCATATCTGGTGGCATGGATCTTGGACTATCTTACAAACAGACCTCAGTATGTGCGTCTCGGGAACTGCACATCTGACATTTTTTTGGTCAGCAGCACAGGAGCACCTCAGGGGACTGTACTTTCTCCGGTCCTGTTCAGCCTATATACATCAGACTTCAAATACAACTCTGAGTCCTGCCACGGGCAAAAGTTCGCTGACGACACTACTATCGTGGGCTGCATCAGGAGTGGGCAGGAGGAGGAGTATAGGGACCTAATCAAGGACTTTGTTAAATGGTGCGACTCAAACCACCTACACCTGAACACCAGCAAAACCAAGGAGCCGGTGGTGGATTTTAGGATGCCCAGACCCCTCATGGATCCCATGATCATCAGAAGTGACTGTGTGCAGATGGTGCAGACCAATAAATACCTGGGAGTGCAGCTGGATGATAAATTAGACTGGACTGCCAATACCGATGATCTGTGTAAGAAAGGACAGAACCAGTTATACTTCCTTAGAAGGCTGGCATCCTTCAACATCTGCAATAAGATGTTGCAGATGTTCTATAAGACAGTTGTGGCAAGCGCCCTCTTCTACGCGGTGGTGTGCTGGGGAGGCAGCATTAAGAAGAAGGACGCCTCACGCCTGGACAAAATGGTGAGGAAGGCAGGTTCTATTGTGGGCACGGAGCTGGACAGTTTGACATCCGTGGCAGAGCGACGGGCGCTGAGCAGACTCCTGTCAATCATGGAGAATCCACTGCATCCACTGAACAGGATCATCTCCAGACAGAAGAGCAGCTTCAGTGACAGACTGCTGCCACCGTCCTGCTCCACTGACAGACTGAGGAGATCGTTCCTCCCCCAAACTATGTGACTCTTCAATTCCACCCGGGGGGGTAAACGCTAACATTATTCAGTTATTGTCTGTTTTTACCTGCATTTTTATTACTCTAATTTAATATTGTTTTTTGTATCAGTATGCTGCTGCTGGAGTATGTGAATTTCCCCTTGGGATTAATAAAGTATCTATCTATCTATCTATCTATCTATCTATCTATCTATCTATCTATCTATCTATCTATCTATCTATCTATCTATCTATCTATCTATCTATCTATCTATCTATCTATCTATCTATCTATCTATCTATCTATCTATCTATCTATCTATCTATCTATCTATCTATCTATCTATCTATCTATCTATCTATCTATCTATCTATCTGTGTCCAGTTTAAAGGGGGTCTTCTCCAGACTGCATGTTTCAGGTCTTTCCATAGATGTTTGATGGGATTCAAATCAGGACTCACAGAAGGCCACTTCAAAACAGTCCAATGTTTCATTCTCAGCCATTCTTGGGGGCTTTTCGCTGTGTTTTGGCTCCTTATCCTAGACCTGCAACTGACGCAGAGATTTCTGACGCTGGGCAGCAAGTTTCACTCCAGAATGTCTTGATGGCCTTGACATTTCATTGTTCCCTGCACAAACTCAAGGCCCACCTATGGCAGATGCGGCAAAGCAGATGCAAAACTTTACAGAGCCTCCTCCAGTTTTTTCACAGTAGGTCTGCTGTTTGTAAGCTTCATTTTTTTCAGATGAGTTACAGTATAGAGCAGCTGTGACTTCCCAAAGAGTCCCAGGCTTGTCTCTTCTTTCCCAGTAGTCACTGTGCCTTGTCAATATGCATCTGAGCAAATTTCAGTCTGGCTTTTTTATGTGGGGTCCTCCGGGGACTTTTTCTACTGAGCCCACTGTCACTCAAAAATCGATGTATGGTGCGATCAGACCCTGACGAACCCAGACCTTGGAGTTTAGTTTTAGGGTGCGAGAGTAAAGCAATCCAGTGACAAACCTGGTGAGTCAGTCTCATCCAATGACAACACACTAAGATGATGTTAATGAGTGGTGGCTCTGAGGCTAAGGATCTGCGCTGGTATCCCGAAGGTTGCCGGTTCAAATCCCCGTCAGTGCCAAAAGAGATCCTACTCTGCTGGGCCCTTGAGCAAGGCCCTTAACCTGTAATTGCTCCAGGGGGCGCTGTACAATGGCTAACCCTGCGCTCTGACCCCAAGGGGTATGCGAAAAAAACTAACAAACACTGTTGTAAGTCGCTCTGGATAAGAGCGTCTGCTAAATGATGTAAATGTAAATGTTAATGAAGTCTACGACTAAACATCACCGGTAATGTGATGTGGTCTTTCCTGCAGGCTTCAAACCCCATTTCTGACTCTACTTGTGTCAACCAGGGGCTCACCTAAGTTCCAAGTACACCTTTGCCCTCAATTTAAAGACTGGGGTGGGGCAGCTGCCCTCATGTCCTCCCCAATATGGTTGCTTTATAAAATAAAAGAAAAGCTGGGCACACCAGTACACACAGATCTTGATTCCTATTTTTTATTCACAGCAGCTCAATGCAGATAATTACTTGGTGTTCATTTACGTTGAGATGTTTACAATACTAAATCTAGAAGCACGCACACCAATTATGGCTTATCATGTTTTCTCTGTGACTCTTCACATCAAGATCAGGGATTCTACTCCGTTGGGTTCTTGACCTGAAAATTGTTCAAAGGGAGCACTGTATAATGGCTGACCATGTGCTCTGACCCCCATAGCTCATGTGAAAAAACAAATATTCCCATCAGAGATGAACCAAGTATATAGAAAAAAAATCAAAATCACATAGATGGACAGGGTTGAGCATTGGTGTTTTGCTCGCAGCGCTCCACCTCGACTTTAACCTCCCTGATCTCCTCTCTCTGATATTTGCCCACAATGGTGGTCTGTTCTTTTCTGCCATTCCAGTAAGTGCGGCTCAGTCTGGCGGTGAATGGGATATTGGTAGTCACCTTCTTTCCTACCATTTTCACTCTGCAGGAGTAATTGGGTTGTACAGTTTCCTCAAATATAAAGGAGTGGTTGTTAGGTGTGCTTGATATTTCACCCAAAGTAGTGGTGAACGTTTTCTCTGGGGAGACCCTGACAGACCCAGAGAGGAATGAAGGAATTCCAACAGTGACGTTAATGGAGACTCCATACATTGCTGAATGCTGGACATCCCAGCGTCTTTCACTCATGGTTGTTGCCTCTAAAGTGACAGTTCTCTTTATGCTCTGGCACTCGTAGTTGTCCAATGATGATATCTTCAGCACTTCAGGAGGTTGTTCAAGGAGGTTTGCCTGATTAGTATCATAGATGAAATGAGAGATTTTCTGACTGTAAGATCCTGGGTTGATGGAGAGGACATCGTAACACTTTTAATAATACTCCTTACCCTCCCATGGTAGAAAGAAGGCTCTATGCTTTGGGACAACCTTACCTAAGCCGTACCTGTTTTTACCAACACAGGCGTCGTAATCTTCACAGGACTTGATGGCTAATGATGGAAGTGAGCCATATAATCCTATCATCCACTCTAGAAAATCAAAATTGTCCCCGTTGACCAAAATGTGAAATGAATACGAATAATACTTTTTTCCACCATAAGCATAAAAACACCTTGAACCTTTACTCGGGTTGTAGAATCCGGGCTCACAGTGGGCTTTACAGACGTAGTCAGTGCGTGAAGTATAATCATTCAAGATGGATATCGCGCCACTGGGAACAGAACCATTGAAGGGGACCCACTGCAGGTTAACGGTATTACCAACGACTGAAGGAGAATCAAGCGACCTCAACTGGCTTGACGTTGTGACAAAAATATGGAATTGAAACCTGGTGGGGAAACTACGTCTTTGAAATTTGGATTAACAGGCAAGTCTGTGGAGAAAAAGAACAAACAAAAAAGATTAAACCGAGTCCAGCGATTTTAATGCATCTGTCATCAAAGTTACTTGACATGAATTTACATTACAGCTCTTATGTTTCTGCTCTAAATTATTTCTGTGTGTTTTTGGAAATCAGTGTTTTCATTTTCAAGTTCTTGCCCATTGATATTGTTAAGAAAGACAACATCATCTTGCCACCATTTTGTAACAGCTATTTTTGCCTTTCAGGCCACCATTTTATACTCAGTTTGCGAGGTGTGACCATATTGTTTACAGGTGAATAAGTCACATGTTTTATTACATCATCTCACCCCACCCACATGTTGCATACTAATTAGCCCTTGCAAATGAGAATTTCACTGCTCTTTGTCGTGTGAGACAATAAGCTCCTGATAACAACAACAACATTGATAAACGTCCACTACTGGTCACAGGTTTTAGAACACCTCAGTTTTTCTACAGATGTAATCAGTTGAAATGCATTGAATGACCTAAAATGGTGAGAGAATGGTGAGTTTTTATCCTCATGGTGGAAAACAGCATTATTCATATTCATTTGACATTTTGGTAAACCAGTCCAGAGGTTTAAATTTAACATTTAGGTTAACAACAACTGAAAAAAGAAAAGAAATATTACAAACTAGTCGTCCCCCAACATGCCGGCCGCGTAGTAGCAAAACAGTACAAATTTTAAAAATCAATAAACTAAAAGGTATTGCTAGCTAAGTGGAGGCGAGGTACACTCCAAAACACAGAGGTAGACTGACTCCACACTCCTCATGTCATGCTTCCCCCTCCCCTCAGCCCGCAGCCTCTGTCTCGGATTAGCGCGAATATATCACTCGTGCAACTGAACTATGATTATTAGCGCCATGAGAGAAGTCACAAAATCAACCAGAATGTTCAAGCAAATTCTAGAATATAACCCGATTTAAATCCATTAAGTAGTTCTCTCATTAGCTAGCTAAGCGGATGTAAGATATGCCCCGAGGCTGGCGCGTGAGTTAGGAGGGCCCCGCCCCCCTCCCCTCGGCCTGCTGCTTGTCTCTCAGATTCGTGCAAATAAATCAGCACTGCAAATGAACTATGATACTTAACTATGAGAAAAGTCACAAAATGAACCGGAATGTTGAAGCAAATTAAAGAAAAAAACCTGTTCAAAATCTTTTAAGTAGTTCTGTCCTGAAAAGCGGACAGACATAATGAATTACAGACAGACTTTGGATTTTATATATAGACAGATGGGTCTTCTTCAGGGTACAAGTAATATGCTACAACCTACAGATGTTCTGCAGCAGCTATAATAAATGAAGCCTTACAAGTTGAAGCAAACAATTTGCACAGGTGTCCCAACATTTGGTGATTACTTAAAAACCCCTCTTTGTATCTTCAAACAGAATTGGAACTGACTACACCCTCTGAAGTGCGACTACAACAATATTCCAGTGATAATGGCAAGAAAATGGAAATTAACAAATGAAATGAGACAGAGCATGATTACCCTTTGAAGTAGGCCTTTCATTTTGTAAAAATGTCATTGGAGTCCAGTGGTGTCCTACACAATCCAAAGGCAATTGGAAACTGGATGAAACTCAGAAAGGAAGAGTCCTGGCAGAGCCAAAGTCACAACTAATCAGAAGACAAGTTTTTGAGGGTGACCAGCTTGCGTGATAGGTGGGCACCGCACAGCAGAACAGCTTCAAGCACACAGTGCGGGTCAACAATGCGAGGGTCAGGGTGTACTGTGAAGAGGAGACGTTGTGCTTCAGGTATGGCAGGGCAAGTGGCAGTGAGAAGGACAAAGTAGGACCTTGAAATAGTGGCAGTCTGGACAGTCTTAAACTGGGGAGTTGAAGGGGGACTGTGGGAAACTGCACACTGGCAGCTCTCACAACATCAGCAGCAAGTTAAAATCAAGACTGCGTGCATAGAGGCACAGTGTGCTCTTTGAAACAATGTGTAAATGAATGGTTCAGATTTTAAGAAGAGAGGCAAGTGGGTTTTAATCCTTTTTGGAGTGGGGCTCAACCTCAGCTATTGTGGGGGTCCTGTAAATTTTGTATTCCTCAAATGACCTTACTGCATATCACCGATTTAGAACATTTTATCTGCTTCTCATCATCTGGTGACTTTTCTCTCCTCTGCGTTCAGTGAGAATGAAGGAAGACCCCTTTTCAGAAAATCTGCCCTCTAGCTGTTATATACAGAAGTGGCCCTGCCATTGCCACAACAGCAAACCTCACCTGCTTTCGCTTCTGGCGCCTGTCTGGCGGGGTCTTCCAGATGTTTGGGAATAGAAGTCGAGGATGCAGAAGGCGAGTGAAATTCACTCAGGAGCAGAAATGTCAGAGTGGTCAACAGTGTCCACATCATCTGCAGGAAAGACCACAAACAGCTTACTGGAGAACACAGGGCAAAGCAAAATTCAGAATCTTGGAATTAGACATTTCATATTATAAAGGAAAAGATGAACACTGGTTGTGTCATGGCTCAAAAGGATAAATTTTAAGTTTCCAATATGATAAGTCAGGTTGATGCAAGTCTAGGACCCCTCTAAGGTTAATAGTCTGGGGAGTGGGGACAGTGTTGCTGTAGTCTAAAGATTCAAAATGTGTCACTCTTGAGTTTTATTGTACATTTCATTATTTTGACATTGGTAACTGAGGCCATTAACTGATGCAGCTAAAACAATTTAAAGTATCACTCTTGCCTTGTCAGCCATTGAAATATGTCGAAAAGAAAATACAGTGTTAGCAACAGTGACCCCTTTTGTTGTGGGGTGGCACTGCTTACCTTGACAGAGCCAGAAAGTTGACTGTGAGACGCTCATGTGTGACTATATAGTATATACTATGTCTGTCATTCCTAAAACATTTGTTGTAATAAATGCATTGCAGTTATCAATTCAACATGTGGCTCATCACAAACCAATCCTATACCAAATGTCATTTAATACAAGCATATGCATTGCAGTTGTCATTCCAACTGGTGGCACATCACAAACATTTGTATTTTATTACTACAAATATGTGTAATGCACCATCTGTTGGAATGAAAAATACAATGCATAATATTATTATAAGCATTACAAAGCATTACAAACTACATTCCACTAGGTTGTTGCACTGCATACACGGAGGTCTATCTTGATTACTTGTAGATTTCAACCTGGTGTAGACGGGTAGCATGACCTCCAAACCCCAGAGACATCTGCACTACAACAAGTCCCAAGTAATTTATTCTTCCAGTACCTTTGCAAAAGCTGTACCCTTCACAGTCCGGAATACAACTGCTTTCACTTCAATCCTTCCTATTTCTCCTGTCCTTGTGTCCTCTCTAGGTGAGTTTCATTATCTCCACTCCTGACTCTGATTCTCTGGACCCTGCAGTACTTTTGATGTGAACGATATGTCATCCAGGAAGCACTTCCAGGTCTGACTGTACTTCTTGGGAAAAAAGGAAGTCAGTACTCAGCAGGTTCCTCTAATGTCACCCAAGGACTCTGAGAAGGATGTCCACCTGAACTCCAATTGCTGCATGGCCCTGAGGATGTCCAAATGGGAGCCATACCAGCAGGATGCTTTCTCAGGAGGGAGTCTCACTCCGTCTTTCCATCACATCCTGCTTGCCAGGAAAGGTGCAACCAAGCAACATTGCTGGGAAGCTCGTCACACCAAATCCTCCTGTGCAGTGCCAGTACCCAAGCGGAGGCTCACACAGTGAGTGGCCTGTCCCATGATGGGAACACTCCAGAGGTTGGTTGGATGTGGGTCATGGTGTCCATATATAGGGCCAAAACTTCTCCTAATGGCCTCCTCCTATTCCGAGGAAAGAAATAAAAATCAGTCATGCTCTGGTACTGCTGGCAGGCAGACGGGTCCTGCAAATGCATTGGCCAGGGGTCACTATACTGCAATAAAAACACTTGTTCCAGTGTTTCTGTACTTACTTACTTGCTTCTTCTTTCCGCTGCTCCCATTTAGGGGTTGCTACAGTGGTTCATATGTCTCCATCTATCCCTGTCTATTACATCATTTTCTGCCTTCGTGTCCTCCCCTCACCTCATCCATAAACCTCCTTCTTGACCTTCCTCTTTACCTCTTGCCTGGCACTTCCATCCTCAGCTTTCTTTACCTGATGTACCCCTCATCTCTCCTTTGCATGTGCCCAAACCATCTCAATCAAGCCTCTCTCTCTGTCGCTCTCTCATACATACATACATATATACAGTATATATACAGTGGGAGAAATAATTATTTGACCCCTGCTGAATCTTGCATGGAGCTCTAGACCGAGAGCGATTGACGGTCATTTTTTATTTCTTCCATGTCCAAATTTATCCAACAATTATCACCTTCTCGCCAAGCTTCTTGCTGATGGTCTTGTAGCCCATTCCAACCTTGTCCCCAATGCCCTTTAACAGCTCTTGTTGTTGCCCACGATGGTGGAGAGGTTGGAATGTAAAAAATAAATTCTATGGACAAGTGTGCTTTAAACACAAAATGAGTTGAGATCAGGAGTATCTGTAATTGATTGACTGATTAATTGATTGTAATATGTGTGCCACATGGGCACACAGCCAATCTAGGGGAGCCCGAATTCTAGCTGTGTGGTAGGGCATCAAATACTCTGTCTCTCTCCATTGAATTGAAACTACCATAAAAATTAGAGGCTGTGCATTTCTTTGAAAGTGAGCAAACTTACAAATTCAACAGGGGATCAAGTAATTATTTCCCTCACTATATATATATATATATATATATATATATATATATATATATATATATATTCTTATTTTAATTAGAATGTAAGAGACAATACAAAAGCCCAGGGATATATTTTTTAAGTTTAATTTTTTCTTTTTTTTTTATTTTAGTTGAAAACATTGATTACCACCAACACCCCTGCCATGTAAATGGAACTTTCTGGCAGAAAAGAAAAGCAGATGAGATTGGGCGCGCTCTCAGTCCTGTGATTCCTGCTCTGAGGTGAGAGATTTCTTTTCTTTTTAGTGTTGTTTTCCATATAGTGTTTCATATTCTTATATTTTAATATTTAAATGTACATATTTTGTAGTACAGGGTATGCTGAGATCCTTTTTGAATTTTATGTTACAGGAATTTTTGTTTAAAACTTTATATTTAGTTTCTTTAAAATGAAAAGCAGTTCTATGGTTGGCCACTGTGAGGAGATTCAGAGGCTGAGACCTTTTTGTCTTTTATATTACAGCCAGAGAAATAAACTAACAAGAGAGGCGTGACTGAGACCGAGGTAACACTTCTTCCATTTCTGTTAACATTCCCTGTACTTAACTTATTGTTCTGTCTAGAGATTTGTTTTATTAAATTTCTAACATGGTAGCAAATCCGCTTCCTTTCAGTCTAAATTTCAATTTCATAAACAAAAAGACATGCGCTCCGACAACATTGATTCTATTTGAATGAAATAGAAAATTGGTTCCTGTTTATCAGTCTTTGCATTCCTTCATTCGCCTGTCCATTTAAATAATTTATCACATGAGGGTACAGGACCTTCAGTATATATGAAAAACCGACCGTACGCTTACGGCGGGTCAGTTTAGAGAATTCATTTAAAAAAGGAATCTGAGAGGATCTTAAACAGGGAGAACATGAAAGCTGCACATAGACAGCAGATGGTCAGTGAACATTGAGGCTGCAGCGCTAACCACTGCGGCACCATGTCACACTCCGAAATGATTTGTATTGCCTCTGATGACTGTATTTATGCTCGTTTTCCCAAATAAACGCACCTATTGAGGTTTCGTACTCTCGTCGCACTTTAAATAGCTCCTCTTGGACCAGTTTTATGACTTTATCGCGATTTTCTTCATATTTTTAAAGGCTTACTTTGCCTTTATAGTGCTCTATTCAGAATCCCTTTGGGGTCTATGGGGCGCTTTCTGTCGACCTTTCATCTGACACACTGGACCATAAACTGCGCTAGCATGGCACAGTGTGGACTCCGAGGCTCCGTCATTTCAATCAAAGCACATTAGAAGCTTCAGCGCGAGTCTGTGAAGAACGTGAGGAGGGTACAACGCGACTTGAGGCGCAGCTTATATGGGAGACATTCCCCGTACCTCCTAAAGGTGGATTTAGCGATCTTCCAGTTCCTTGATCTGATGTTAAATAATAAATATGTCCGACTGTCTGTCAGCTCAAACCTGCACGTCCTCTGTCGTGTCTGTATGTGAGTGCACTTGTCTCTTCGGTCTCAATGCTAGTTTCATTAAAACAGTGATTTTCTTTAAAAATAATAAATGCCGCACCGCAGAACAGGTCGAAGACAATTTGGAGCACTAAGGGATGTGGAGGGACATTACCACTCGGTGTCCCTAGTGGGTAGTCGGTGTTATGATTAGACTCGATGATCTGTCCAAACCACACTTGGTGTCCAGAGAGCGCACCCCTTCGTTAGCTCAAACTGCGCCTCTTTGTGTATAAGTTGTGAGAAGCAGATCATAGAATGGTTGAAATAGTTTTACTGTCAAATAATGCAAAGAGTACTTCTGGGCTCATCAGGCGTACACACTCACTGCATCCCCTCTCGGGAATCGAACCTCGAACGTCAGAGTGTGTATGCCTGATGAGCCCAGAATTAGGGCGAAACACGTGTCGCGTACTCTTTGCATTATTTGACAGTAAAACTATTTCAACCATATATATATATATATATATATATATATATATATATATATATATATATATATATATATATATATATATTATTTTCAGCTTTGTAGTCTTGGGTTTGTTTTAGTATAATTTTGTAATCAATATTTTAACACTTCCTTTAATATTTCTACCTGTTACTAGCGCCATCTATTGGTGAAATCTTTAACTATTCTTCAAATGAAAATTTCATTTCTTAACTAACATGAATTAATTGATCAATTAGTGAAACTGATTATTAATTCATGCATTGTCATCGGAAGTGAGTAAGTGTGCAGAATTTCAAGTCATTTGGACAATAGGAAGTGGGTTAAATATCGATTGCAAGATTTGTACCAGGTAACAAAGAGGTGAAGTTAAAAGAAGCGTGGTAATAAAAATAATAATAAATACTGTGAATTATAATAAGCGCACCCCTAGATGTATGGAGAGTGTGAACTTTTACTTTAATAAATGACGCTCAGCAGATAATGTCGCCCATAAGAGCTCGATGTCTGAAGCTGGGGTCAAATGACAATGCCCATGGCGGCTACCTATATTGCCTAATGCAGGGGTCCTCAATCACGGTCCTGGAGGGCTGCAGTGGCTGCAGGTTTTTGCTCCAACCCAGTTGCTTAATAAGAAGCACTTATTGCTCAAGTAACACTTCTGCTTCACTTTAGTTGTCTCGCTCATTAAGATTTTGAAACCTTATTGCTTATTTTAGTCTTAAACAGTTGTATTCTCAGTTTTTAATTGCTGCTAATTAGCAATAACCTGCAAATGACAAAAGTGACCAGCAGTTCTCCATTTAGCTTGTTACCATTTTCATCTGTGTGCATTTATCATGCACTAGTGGGTTTAATTAAATACGTGGATGGAAAGTGAAGAGAAAAAAGTGAAGCACTGAGAATTACTCATCCATTTTAGTTTTCAAATCATTTGGATGATATCCTTAGAAAAGGGAAGAAAATCCAGGATATGAGAATGAGCTGACATAGCAGAGTTAAAGCACTAACAAGCTATGAAATTAAATTATTGGAAAGAATTGCTTTCTAATTAAGCAACTGGGTTAAAACAAAAACCTGCAACCACTGCGGCCCTCCAGGAATGTGATTGAGGACCCCTGGCTTAATGGATTGGCAGGTGGTATGAAGATTTCGGTACCCATGGAATTAGGCATCCCATCTCATTTGGCATAGGCGCACAACGTTTTGATTGTCACTTGTCTTCCCGTTTTCGCCATCTTTGCACTCCGTTTCTCTTTTGATTTATTATAGTTTTGAGTAATTCTATTTGCCCCCAACACACAGCCTTAGCAGCGCACTTGGTACATTGTCCATAAATTTGCATTATGAACTGAAAAACTTCAGTATGTTTTTCAATACTTCATTGAATTTTAATAAACAGGTCAGTAGTGTTATAAAGACCTGGAAATAGTTCTCCATGCTTTTATCAGCACTCATCTTGACTACTGGAATTTCCTAAAAAATCAATCCTACTCCCAATTAAAAAATATTAAGTAACTGATTACAATATGCTTTTTGGGTTTGCTCAACATTACATTGACAAATCCTGCCAATTACAAAATTTGAGTTCACTGGATACAAGCTACACTATGCCAAACTAAAAAAAAAAAATTAGCTCAAGTAGAAATAACTAATATGTAAAACAGCATTAAGCCCATCAAACATAAATTTTAGAGCTGTGTCAATGTCATCTCTAATTGATGTAACTAAAAAAACTATGCTGAATACACGTAAGTAAATTTAAGCAACTTCAAGGTAGTAATTCAACAAATTAATATATTTGTTTTTTACAAACTCAAAAAGCACATTGTACTCAGTTACTTAAGAACTATATTGAAGTATATTGAGCAACATATTCTATTTTAACACAAAAGAAAAAACAGTTTTTTTGAAAATAATCCACTTTATTTTCCTAGACATGGCATTACATTATTATTACAATGTGAAATGTGAAAATCACGAATATAGATGTAATTATATTCAGTACGTTCAAATGTTGTCTTAATAAAATTATCATTACTAATAACCACAAGCCATGCCATCACTGATGTTGTGGAATCTTAATTTGAAAAGTGTTACATCAAGAATTCCAAAGTGTCTTTTTGAACAGAACCTGCACAGGGTAAAGGGATTCTGTCATAACATTAACACTAATGTGCAACTGAGAAAGAATTTTGTAAAAAGAAAAGTAGCTATAGCAAAGTTAATCTAAAATCAAAAGACAAACATATCCTATTCTGCAGATCTGAGACACATTAGTCTAACATTTATGCAGCCTATTTTTGAGTGACAGTACTCTATGTGAGTATGAGTCTGCAATATTTAGAAACACCTTCTGCACTGTTTCAAAAGTGTATTTCAGTTCTTTTGGGTACTGAATGTTTAGAGCATACAGAAGACCAACAAGTATGACAAATGCAGTTGTGAAGTCGGCAAGCTCTTCAATTACTACTCGACCTTCTATTACCACAGCCACATTCATTGGTGCAGCTCCAGGATGGGTCTCATGGTCCCTCACAACCTTGAATATTCCTATATTAATTTCATTTGTATATATTTGAAGGGAGTCTGTATCCTAAAAATATAGAACAATGATATAGTTAAGGTGTGATAAGATAAACCATAGTTGACTCTTTTCCGAAGCCAAGTGAAAGGTTGCCTACCAACGTAACTTTCTAGTTTGTTCATCATTTAGTTTGACATTTCCAACAGAACGCACATGACATGTTGTTGATAACTTCTTGTATTCTCTTAAGTACAGAGGTAGTCCTTGTAAAACTGTTGCCCTCTTTTGTGTGGTAACATCCATTGTCTGAAAAGTTAACAAGAATGATAGTCAGAGATACAATATACAAAGAAATAATGTTTGAACAAAATGACAATTTAAGAAAACTTTAAACAAAACAACTGCAGTACATATATTTGACATATTTTCTTCTATGTTATTGCACATACACAAAAGTCCATCTTTGTTAAATGAATCCAAATAATGAAAAGATGTTGCACACCTGCAAATTATTCAAAATATATGCAAACATCCAGACACAAAAAAATATGCTATTAACCTGTCCATCCATCCATCCATCCATTGTCTCCCGCTTATCCGAGGTCGGGTCGCGGGGGCAGCAGCTTGAGCAGAGATGCCCAGACTTCCCTCTCCCCGGCCACTTCTTCTAGCTCTTCCGGGAGAATCCCAAGGCGTTCCCAGGCCAGTCGAGAGACATAGTCCCTCCAGCGTGTCCTGGGTCTTCCCCGGGGCCTCCTCCCAGTTAGACGTGCCCGGAACACCTCACCAGGGAGGCGTCCAGGAGGCATCCTGATCAGATGCCCGAGCCACCTCATCTGACTCCTCTCGATGCGGAGGAGCAGCGGCTCTACTCTGAGCCCCTCCCGGATGACTGAGCTTCTCACCTTATCTTTAAGGGAAAGCCCAGACACCCTGCGGAGGAAACTCATTTCAGCCGCTTGTATTCGCGATCTCGTTCTTTCGGTCACTACCCATAGCTCATGACCATAGGTGAGGGTAGGAACATAGATCGACTGGTAAATTGAGAGCTTCGCCTTGCGGCTCAGCTCCTTTTTCACCACGACAGACTGATGCAGAGCCCGCATTACTGCGGATGCCGCACCGATCCGCCTGTCGATCTCACGCTCCATTCTTCCCTCACTCGTGAACAAGACCCCGAGATACTTGAACTCCTCCACTTGGGGCAGGATCTCGCTACCAACCCTGAGAGGGCACTCCACCCTTTTCCGGCTGAGGACCATGGTCTCGGATTTGGAGGTGCTGATTCTCATCCCAGCCGCTTCACACTCGGCTGCGAACCGATATTAACCTGGATAATTTAAATTGTCAATTTATAATAAACAGAATACCTTAGGAATGTTGTTGATTACACCACCAAATTGCTGGTCACACCTTAGGTTTAAAGAAGGAATTGTACTTTTATTTCTGGTAAAATATTGTTTGTGTAAATCTCACCATTAAAGAAAACTGTAAATTAATACATTATGAATCTGTAGTCCATGACATTGGAGGGAATATTTGCAGTGCCAATGACTCAGATATAAACATATACAGTATAATTTAGCTTGTTATATAAAATCATTTTGCATACATTTGGTAACAGTCTATGGGTTTGTCACATGCACCTTCATAAGCAAACAGTTTAAAAGCCTTAATTACAACACTGTCACATGCTACGTTAAGTTCATGCTTATGACTATATAACAATTCTTTCCTGATCCTTATTACGTTCCTGTTCGTCTAGTAATTCTAAAAGTGATTTCAATTCGTGTGCTGTCTTACCTCCTTGTGCTCTGTACATTTTGATCAGAACTGTCAAATACTTGTCCAAGGATATCAGAAATATTTCTTTCAATTGCACCTGGGTAATGCGATAAAATTCTACATATACCTGCACAAAATTCAGGAATTAATAATGTACTTATTTTCAAGATACCAGCATCGCTACTCGACAATTGAATTATAAGATTAGATAAAACTCATCTGTTACTCTATAAAAAGGTCTGGCCATCTCTGTTGGACTACAGAGACCAATGATTCATCCATGACAATATCCTTTCTTCTCAAGGAAAAAGTGAGGCCCATTTTGGTGTTGAATAGGTCCAGGTTCATATCTTTCTTCTTCACTTCATCCTCAAGCTGCTGCCTTTCTGTTTCAAGATCTTCATCTTTTTGACCACCAGGGTGATTTGGCAAGAAATTTACCTGAGATTTACGAGGTTTCTTAAGGCAACATCTGGGAGAACCAAATCCTCTTTTGTAAACATTTACCTGCACTTCTGTAATAATTCTATCACAAATGTCTAAGGTGTTATCTAAAAAAGAACACCGTAAAACTACACATCACGTTTACACATGAGCAGTCGCGTGGCGCAAATTATATTTATTAACATGTTTGTGAGTGCATATATTTTTTTTCCTTGAAGGAGAGAAGAATTGTTGTTGAGGTCTGCTCAGTGTGTTAATTTTACATCCGTCCCCCCTTATCGCTCGCTTTCTCCCTCTATGACGCACACCCCACTTTCCTCAATAAAAGAAACCTAGCATACATTGAATATACACAAGAAAGAAAGGAGTACTCCAACCAGTAATCGTGCGTCTGCCTTTACAAGCTGTTATGCGTATGCACCCCAGCGCCCGTAATAATTTACTAGAACATTTAGTTGTCAAAAAAGCCGTCATCGTGCGTGCGTGCACGCCATCTTTTAATTATTTTTTTTTTGACTGCATGAGATTTTACGAAAAAAAACGGTACAGAATATTGATGTCATTTTATTAATTCACCGTGTAAAAAAATTATCTAAACTTTGCTGTATACGCTCTTATTGTCCAATCCACTTGAATAAAGTATAATCATCTGCGTACAGTCTCTGCTCTAAACTTTAGTATGGTGCCTCAAAAGCTTGAGTCGGGCACCGCAGCTACTACGGGAATTCAGACCGCTAACTTTAAGTGAAAAAAGTGTCCTAATGTCGGGTTTTGAGGTATAAAAACACAAGAGTTGTTATAGTGGAGAAAAGGAAAAAGGGAACTATCGCAATGGCTTGGCTTTTGTTAAAAACTGTTTTGTTAAAAGCCACCACATAAGCACAACTGAGCTTTCATTTTATAATTATTCATTTTCAGATTCTGTTATAGTCAATAAAATCATCCGTAATTAACAGACCCGCCGTCATTACACGTTGCAAATAACACATTAAACACTTAAAAACTTATTTACGTTCGGCAGTAGTTATCATCGATGGTCGTCAAAGTTAGTAAGGTTACTCCCGTGGCAACTGTCAATAAATCGTACCCCGATTTTTTATGGTTTTCAACAAAGGAAAGTCCTACTCTTGTAAATGTATGTACTTACCTTAAATCGGGGCTCTCAAACGTTAGTAATTACAGATTGTGGAGTCGTGTAGTCATGCACGTGTCCAAATCTCATAAATCGAGAATATTCTCGCAGGACATGCGCATTTCGCAAAAGAAAAACTCGCACAAACAACAGATTATTCATTCTCACAATGATGATTTTTGCATTTGAACCCAAAAGAAAAACAGAACTCACATCTGCGCCATACAATGAAGAAACGATTGTTGAAGCTAAACATTTAACACAGAAATGCTGGAATAACAAACATTTTCGCACTGGGTCGACTATCACTTAGTTACATTTTTACAGTGTATATGGGGTTGTCCCGTTCCACAGCTCCTAGACTTCAAATGATTCTAAAAGCAGCTGCTCTATAGAGTTTTAGACAGCACAGCACTCCTGTTCTAGCTCATTTGCACTGGGCACCTGTGAAATACAGAATTGACTTTAAAATTTTGCTTTGTTTTTAAAGCACATCATGGATTAGCCTAACGCCCAATACATTTTCAGATTTGTTATTTCCGTATTCAGACCCCGTCACACCCTCACAACAGCTACTCTTAAGTTTTCACACACGTTTTAAAACCAATGACGACCGACTGTTCTTTCTCTGTAGCTTCCCTTTGAGTTTGGAATATGACTCCCTTCTAACATTAAGTTCTTCCCTACTATTAAATCTAAATTAAAGACCCTTGTCTTTTCTCTTGCTTTTGTTTCAGATTGAGGTTCTCGTTGTTTTTTTGTCAAGTCCACTAATATGTTTCTTTTAATTTAATTTTAATAACTTCTTCTTTATACGTTGTTTACTGTATTACATTTACTTTAATTTTAATTTTCTTACTTCTTACATTCGTTTTCATGTTATGTATTTTATATTGAACTGTATTATTCATGTTATTTTACTTATAAACTGTATATTTCGATGTAACAACAACAACAACATTTATTTATATAGCACATTTTCATACAAAAAGTAGCTCAAAGTGCTTTACATAATGAAGAAAAGAAGAATAAAAGACAAATAAGAAATTAAAATAAGACAACCTTAGTTAACATAAGAAGGAGTAAGGTCCGATGGCCAGAGTGGACAGAAAAAACAAAAAAAAACTCCAGAAGGCTGGAGAAAAAAATAAAATCTGTAGGGGTTCCAGGCCACGAGACCGCCCAGTCCCCTTTGGGCATTCTACCTAACATAAATGAAATAGTCCTCTTTGTAGTTAGGGTTCTCACGGAGTCACTTGATGCTGATGGTTATACAGACTTCTGGCTTTTAATCCATCCATCATTGTTGGAACATCATGGTGCTTTGGGTAGATGGTGGTGGCACAAGCCACCACCAATAGGACACCGGAAAAGGAAACAGAAGAGAGAGTAGGGGTTAGTACAGATTTTGAATGGTTATTATAATGAATTGGATATACAGAGTGTCAGGATTAAATTACAGTGAAGTTATGAGAAGGCCATGTTAAAGTAATGTGTTTTCAGTAGTTTTTTAAAGTGCTCCACTGTATTAGCCTGGCGAATTGCTACTGGCAGGCTATTCCAGATTTTAGGTGCATAACAGCAGAAGGCCGCCTCACCACTTCTTTTAAGTTTTGCTCTTGGAATTCTAAGGAGACACTCAGTTGAGGATCTGAGGTTGCGATTTGGAATATAAGGTGTCAGACATTCCGATATATAAGACGGGGCGAGATTATTTAAAGCTTTAAAAACCATAAGCAGAATTTTAAAGTCAATTCTGAATGACACAGGTAACCAGTGTAGTGACATCAAAACTGGAGAAATGTGTTCGGATTTTCTTTTCCTGGTAAGGATTCTAGCAGCTGCATTCTGCACTAACTGCAAACGATTGATGTCTTTTTTGGGTAGTCCTGAGAGGAGTGCATTACAGTAATCTAGTCGACTAAAGACAAACGCATGAACTAATTTCTCTGCATCTTTCGATGATATAAGAGGTCTAACTTTTGCTATGTTCCTTAGGTGAAAAAATGCTGTCCTAGTGATTTTATTAATATGCGATTTAAAATTCAGATTACAATCAACGGTTACCCCTAAGCTTTTTACCTCCGATTTGACTTTTAATCCTAATGCATCCAGTTTATTTCTAATAGCCTCACTGTATCCATTATTGCCAATCACTAAGATTTCGGTTTTTTCTTTATTTAATTTGAGAAAGTTACTATTCATCCATTCTGAGATACAGGTTAGACATTGTGTTAGCGAATCAAGAGATTTAGGGTCATCAGGTGCTATTGATACATACAGCTGTGTGTCATCAGCATAGCTGTGGTAGCTCACGTTATGTCCCGAGATAATCTGACCTAATGGAAGCATGTAGATTGAGAAGAGCAGCGGACCCAGGATAGAGCCTTGTGGAACACCATATAGAATATCATGTGTCTTTGAGTTATAATTACCACAACTAACAAAGAATTTTCTCCCTGCCAGGTAGGATTCAAACCAGTTTAAGACACTGCCAGAGAGGCCCACCCATTGACTAAGGCGATTCTTAAGAATATTATGATCAATAGTGTCAAATGCGGCACTCAAATCTAAGAGGATGAGAACAGATAAATGGCCTCTGTCTGCATTTACCCGCAAGTCATTTACTACTTTAACGAGTGCAGTTTCTGTGCTGTGATTTGTTCTAAAACCTATTTATGTATGTAGTATCTGTTATTCAATTCTTTTATTCTGGAAAACATTTTGGGTCAACTCCTGTTTTTTTTTTAAACGTGCTATAATCATAAATGACCTGACTTGACTAAACTTAACGCATGCTCCGTGAAAAATTTTGTCCTATTGGTCAGGAATCATGCAGGAGCAGCCGCCTTTCTGCCAGTAAACACGCACGCGCAGGCTCCAGAATGTGAGTAAACACGCACGCGCAGCCATAGGTCTGTCAGTAAACAAGCACGCGCAGCCGTCCAGTCCCTAGTAAACACGCACAAACAGCCATATGCAAACAGCCGCCTGTCTGCCATTAATACGCACGCGCAGCCTCCTGCCTGCTGCTTCCACACGCACGGCGATGTCATGAAGTCTGCGTACTAAGGTTGCAGGTGCATTACACGTTATTGGTGTTTTACTGGAGTTCTCTGTGATTTGACGACGGCAGTAAATTTTGTTAAAATGGTATCGAAAAATGTCGCTTGTTAGTTGTATATCCAGTCGTGTTGGCGTGCGCGTTGTATGTTCTGATGCCAATAAATTCTTCAACAGGAGCTCATCACCAAAGAAAAACGGAAAATAAGATTTAGCAAAATGTCAATAAAAATAATTTATGAATCGACACCCAATAACTATGGACAAGTACGTTTAAAAAACAAATCGTTAAAATAAATGTACTAATCCACTTTCACACTGTAAGTTTTCCCTTGCTCTTAAACATTTAGAAAGTTTTTTTTTTTTTTTTTGTATGGATTAAAAGAAGAAAGCAATCCACGGCAAAGGCTTTGTTGTTGGACCTCTGCCACGTTATTGATTAAAACTGTTTGAATGAAATCCTTTATTCCATCAAAGAATAAAATTCATTATCTCTCATGCCCACCGCTTCATCCCTTTAAATTGAGGAGTGATCTCATTTTCACAGCAGGTGTCATTATCCTATAAAACTCAGTTTTCCTGTATATTATATGCACAGTTGTTCATAGGAGATTAAATCTGATCAATTGTATTTTAAACAATTGTGAAAGCAGACTATGGCATTTGTTATCTGCTGTGCTACCTTGTAAAATGAACATCGGGTAGTTAAAATTGTGCATTTTTTCTTTAATATCAGGCAGTCAGCACTTTCATATCTAGTGTGGCCCTGCATCCCTTCAACCAGAAGGGGCACTCATTTCCTCATCTTGGCCTTTCATTTAGAAATGCGTGACACGTCTTCTGCTTGCAAAATGGAACACTGGGAAGCTAAAATTGTTCAAAATTTATTTTAAGAGACCATAGAAAGCCTTCTATGTCAATTTCATGTGTTATACGCCCCGCCATCCCATGCACTGGAGGGGATACTAATTTCCACGGTCTGAGCAGAGCTTTAGAATTGTGTGCCTTCTGACTGCTGCTTCAAAATGAGTACCGGAGGCCTAAAACTGGGCCAAATGTGCTTAAACTGATTGACTTCCACATCACTTTCATGTCTCTTTGCCCCATTATCCTCACCGTTGAAAGGGACTCTCATTTCCACGGCTGAGCCTTTGCTGCAGAGTTGTGTGCCCCCTTGTCTGCTGTTCACAAAATGAGCACTCCACAGCTTACATTTGTTTGTGATTGGTTGTTGTTGTTTATCATGATATGAAAATATTTATTTATTCATTGAGCTTCTTTAAAAAAAATCAAAATTACCATTCTGGGACAAATAAAGGGTATCTATCATAGTGCCTTTCATATCTATCTATCTATCTATCTATCTATCTATCTATCTATCTATCTATCTATCTATCTATCTATCTATCTATCTATCTATCTATCTATTATATAGTGCCTTTCACATCTATCTATCTATCTATCTATCTATCTATCTATCTATCTATCTATCTATCTATCTATCTATCTATCTATCTATCTATCTATCTATCTATCTATCTATCATATAGTGCCTTTCATATCTATCTATCTATCTATCTATCTATCTATCTATCTATCTATCTATCTATCTATCTATCTATCTATCTATCTATCTATCTATCTATCTATCTGTCTTTAGATGCTTCAAATGACTGATTTATAAATCTCTATTTTTATGTCTTTTGGTTAATAGAAATCACAAAATCCACATTTTAGCACACAAATTGCACTGATTACATTAATATTACATGTTCTTTGTAATAATGATTTTTTTTGCACATTGTTCGCTTTTTAAATATACTGTATTTGAATTTCATTTTAATTTTAAAAGACAGACGTCACAAACGTTTCATGTCCGTTGCTTAGTTAAAAAAAAAAAAAAGTTAAAAAGTTATCTGAGGGAAGCCATGCGATTATTATATGCAACACAATCATCTCGGTACTCAACACCCTTTAAACTGCCGATTCCACGAAGCAGAAACAAAAGCCAAGCGGGTTCTCGTGTATTCAGTACTCTGTTCACAGGTGACAGCATCTTGGTGTTTAAAATTCTGAAGTATCTCACTGTATATGTGGCCGATAGCGTTGATTTTCTCAGAGTTTGCGAAGAATGTCTTTATCTTGAAATATTCCAAACGGCATCTAATTTGCTGTAATATTTTTGAAGTTACTGATATTTTTTTTTTGTTTGTGCTCCTCAGTTTATTAGTGTGCCCTGCTAAAACTGACTTACACGTCGTTATAACCAATCGTATGTGATTGATAATATTTAGCAGTGATTTACTGTTTTCTGATTTATGATAAATGTTCGTTTAATATTTTGGTAGGCACAAATTTTTTTTTTCCTATTTTACAAGTTTTAAAATCGGGATAGTCTGTAATATGAACCGGCACCTCCGGTGAGTTCCTGCAGAGGATAATGTGTAGAAAGACGGCTTCGGTCGCATTCACTGATTGTTTATTTATTTATTTATTTTATTTATTTATCTGGTTTGTACAATGCTATATACTGTATATTCTGCCGTTCTTTATTATATTCTGTAAGTGCTTTGAGCATGGGAAAGGCGCTATATAAATAAAATGTATTATTATTATTATTATTATTATTATTATTATTATTATTATTATTATTATTATTATTCACTGATTGTTAGAGCGCCCCCTGTATCGAAAAATGATGTCGATATTGGAAACTTTACCTTTACTGCCAATCTACTGTTTATTGTAAAAGGTAATATTTTTTCCAGGCTATTTTGCACTAAGCGTTTGCAGAAGAGTGCTGTTTTATAAATGATTTTACGTTTGTATGATCGTATTTACTGTTTTTAACGTATTCTGTGATGCATTCAATGAAAAGTATTATTACTGAAGCTGGAGTTCTAGTACAAAGGGCAACCCGTAATGAGTTTTGATTATAAACTGGACTGAGCCGGATCATTTTAAATACACGACCCTGGAAATTACCCGAATGACCTTAAAGTGCTTCTACACGCAGATTGTCTGAAGATTAGTAATATGTTCGCCACTTAGAATATAGTAATAGAGTTCTGTACCATGTAAGCTATTTATGGATGCATTGAGTAGTGTAGCAAAAAATTAATAAAATAAAATAATAATAATAATATTTCTTTACACTTGTATAGCACTTTTCTCACTACTCAAAATTATCCTTTAACTTGCTAATTGAGTCGATCTCAACAAGTCGGCTTTCCAGGCAATTCAGGCTCCTTCTTCAGGCAAAGGTCCCAAAAGCTGACATATTGTAATCTCCTCATTAAATCCGACATTTAGCTTCACTTCTAATGACAAATAAGAAAAAAACCCAAACTCTTGCCAAAGCTTAATTGCACTGCGCTGTCTCATTTAAAAAATCAGTGTGAATAACTGTGTTGTAGCAGTAAAACCTTTCCATATTCTCTCCGTTTGTCAGGAATATCCCAGTTTGTTTGTGCCTGTCATTCTCACTGTGTGAAGGCAGCGGTCAGCCCTCAGTCTTGACCCCAAGTGTGGCTGTAATACCTTAGAACACCTGATAACTGGCAGACAGCTGACACGAATCAATGAGGCACAAATCAAAATGGAGCCACAGATGAACCTGCAACAGTCTGCTGTTTCAGTCACACTGCTGACTTCTGTGTTTCCTATTAATATCCACTAATGTCGCTTTCTTATACAGCTGGATAACAGAAAGAGCACACTGTTTAAGGAAATGGCATTTACTAATAAAAGTTCAAACTGCTTTTTAATTAAGAAGTTGCTTAAAACCAAAAACTGCAACCATTGTTGTTCTACATGAGGTAAATAAATACTTCAAATCCAACCATTAGTTGTAACGCTCTTATATAACTGTCCTCAACAACGTGCGTGTGTCGGTGATATAAACATTACTTTGAAATCAAGCAAATTGTAATAATTTGTTACAATGCACTGCACAACTCTAAGATTATTTTTCTTTTCACTTATCTGCCATACAACACAATTAAAACTAACTGATTTGTGAATTCTCCTTGCAGAAAGGTACTGACGTCCAAATAAATGTTCTCAATTTCTAAATGTAACTGTAACTTCTACAAGAGTATAGTGTATGTGTTTCAAGATGGCAGGTTTGTGTGCGCAGGTGTGTGTGTCTCATTTGTGTATCTATAGAAGATCTTTGTTCTGAAATGATGAGGCTGCCAACATGTCGGTGACTTCTATGAGTTCAGCCTGCTGCTGTCTGCGACCCCCACCTGACTTGGGAAGAACAGACATGGAATTCTAGGGGACTTGTTGAAGTTGACAGTAAGCTTCAAAGTGTTTTGCATTTTTGGAAAAGCCACAAAGCTGTAAACTTCTAACAGATATTGATCAAAACTATCGGAACTTTCATGCATACAATTAATGCTACAATCTACATGTTTATTTGTTTAAAATAATAAAATATTAAAATTACAGCCAACGTGGGACATATTTGACAGTTCAGCAGCATTATTATTGAGCAGTGCCTGGTTGTATTCACACATACCACTTAGAATTAAGGCCAACTCCCGCATGGAGTTTGCTAAAAGACACCTGAAGGAGATGGTGAGAAATAAGATTCTCTGGTCTGATGAGACCAAGATAGAACTTTTTGGCCTTAATTCTAAGCGGTATGTGTGGAGACAACCAGGCACTGCTCATCACTTGCCCAATACAGTCCCCACAGTGAAGCATGGCGGTGGCAGCATCATGCTGTGGGGGTGTTTTTCAGCTGCAGGGACAGGACTACTGGTTGCAATCGAGGGAAAGATGAATGCAGCCAAGTACAGGGATATCCTGGACAAAAACCTTCTCCAGAGTGCTAAGGACCTCAGACTGGGCCGAAGGTTTACCTTCCAACAAGACAATGACCCTAAGCACACAGCTAAAATAACGAAGGAGTGGCTTCACAACAACTCTGTGACTGTTCTTGAATGGCCCAGCCAGAGCCCTGACTTAAACCCAATTGAGCATCTCTGGAGAGACCTAAAAATGGCTGTCCACCAACGTTTACCATCCAACCTGACAGAACTGGAGAGGATCTGCAAGGAGGAATGGCAGAGGATCCCCAAATCCAGGTGTGAAAAATTTGTTGCATCTTTCCCAAGAAGACTCATGGCTGTATTAGCTCAAAAGGGTGCTTCTACTAAATACTGAGCAAAGGGTCTGAATACTTAGGACCATGTGATATTTCAGTTTTTCTTTTTTAATAAATCTGCAACAATTTCAAAAATTCTTTTTTTTGTCTGTCAATATGGGGTGCTGTGTGTACATTAATGAGGGAAAAAATTAATTTAAATGATTTTAGCAAATGGCAGCAATATGACAAAGAGTGAAAAATTGAAGGGGGTCTGAATACTTTCCGTACCCACTGTATATATATATATATATATATATATATATATACACATACACACACACATATATATATATATATATATATATATATATATATATATATATATATATATATATATATATATATATATATATATATATAGTGGAACCTGGCCTGGACACAGACAGACGGACATCTTTTAGTCACCCAACACACGTTTATTTACAAGTATTTACAAAGTTCAATCAAGCACAACCCAGTGCAGCAGTACCAATCACCCCACAAGTCCAGGCCCTTTTACAATGCCTTTCCTCTCTTCAGGCCGCCTCCTCGCCTCCTCCAGAGACCTCATCCTCTTCCACCCGACTCTAGCCACAATATGAAGGGAGGCGGCCCCTTTTATATTCCCCTGGATGTGCTCCAGGTGTGTTCCAGCAATCTTCCACCGATATGCCCCAGTGTGGCGGCTGCATCCCTGGAAGCACTCCGGGTGTCCCTGCTCTTCTTCCCCCAGCACTTCCGGGTGTGGCGGAAGTGCTGAGGTCCAGGGCTCCAAAGGCATAGGGGTGCCCCCTGGCGGTGACCATGGGCTCCTACAGGTTAGAGCTTCAAAGCCCTCTTCCCATCCTTCAGGGCGTCCCGGCCGGATCGCCCCCCCGGCCACCTGTGACAATATATATATAAAGTTACGTCTAACTTCTTACTTTCAAGTAGAATATTTTCGTCTGTTTAAGATGCCTTTTTTTTTATACAGGTATTGTCAAGCTTGGATCACAGACTTGCACGAGAGACACGAAGGTGAGTTCAGGTTTCTTTTTCTTTCGGCTGCTCCCATTAGGGGTCGCCACAGCGGGTCATCTTTTTCCATATCTTCAGGTTTCGAAGGAACAATACAAATGCTTCATTAGTAAATATAGAAGGTAGCTCAAGTCTCAAAGCTTCATTCAAAACAGGAGCCATTACTTCGGCACAAAACCACACAATATAGGAGCCATGACACGTTCAATCGTCCTACTTTAGCTCTCATCTTTAAATCTGAAGAACACCAGCAGCTCACAATGCCCGCTGTAATCAGACCAGGAGAGTGCGAGGAAGATCAGGTCAAAGCCCGGAGTTAAATGTTCTCACCATCATGCGACCAGCACATTAAGCCTGATGCTGCAGAGGACAATCAATTACTTTGCCCTTAGTTTACTGTTTACCAGTTGCGGAAGAGCTGCTATACAGAGCTGTCCTTGTCCTGCTGCCATTAGAGATGGTGAATTGCTGGCGGTCCTGCTCACAATAGTATACACATATTCGTCATAATCGGTTTAAAAAAATTTCTGTATTAGCAAAACAATTTAATGCAGTCCCATGAATTTCATTACAACAGTATTCCACCAATATATATATACTAGCCAACGCCCGCCGTTGCTTACGGCGGTGTAAGAATAGGAGCGGAAAATGGTGAGAAAGGAATTCAGAAATCAAGAAGAAATAAATACTTCTTGAAAGACGTAGTGTGCGTGTAGAATTTCCGGCCAAGCAGGACTACATGTGAAAGTGATAAATAAATCAGGCTTTTTGAATTTACGTACTATGGCCATGGCATCCTGATAGTTTTGTTGCATGTATTTTGGACTTCCTGGAAATGTGGATGGTAATATGATCATTTTGCCTACACGTACATTGTTATTTTCAGCGTTCGCTTGCAGTGCATCTGATAGTTCACGCGCACTCTGTTCTAACATACGCATCTACAACGTACTGTTGCAATAGTTTGCCGCTGGAGTGCTAAATATTAAATGTATTCCTCATTGCTAATCTGTACGCGTAAAATTGGCATCGAGTAAGCCTTATTCGCTTGGCGGTTCTTTTTATCGGGAACATGTTGTAAATCTTTGTGCCAGCCAATGTCTCTGTAAGGGAATAAAAGTGAGTAAACCATAGGATCGCAATTCATATTGAGTGTGGAAATTTGTTTACAAGAGTTGCCTATGGGATAGATGCAAATGTCCCTTTCGGCAGACGTTTTGTCATCTTCTCCAACGAAAATCGCTGCAAAATCGGTGTCACATGCCGGGGCATTGTATCGTCGTAAATCCTGCCTAGAGTTTTCCTTGAAAACCATTCGTACAGATGCTGTTGGATTGGACTGAGCAATTTCATGCATGTGTTTGTATGATTTAGCGAAGGGGTTGATGGTTCTGAGCATGGAATCCAGCTGGAGAAGTACATTTTCGCTGCATGCAGAATTTGCTTTATTTTGTAAGCATACTTCGGTAGCTTGCGCTGTGTCAAAATCATACAACTGTCCATATCCTGGAGAGGTAGAAGTGTTAGCATATAGTGGAGAGACTTGGTGATAAATTTGCCCGTGTATTTTAAAACAGTATGGTCTGTGGCCAGGAGGTTGAGTTATCTATGCGCCCATGGAAGAAAATGCTAGAGAAGAGTTCCATCCATCCATTTTCCAACCCGCTGAATCCGAACACAGGGTCACGGGGATCTGCTGGAGCCAATCCCAGCCAACAAGGCAGGAAACAATCCTGGGCAGGGTGCCAACCCACCACAGGACACACACAAACACCAAGCACACACTAGGGCCAATTTAGAATCGCCAATCCACCTAACCTGCATGTCTTTGGACTGTGGGAGGAAACCGGAGTGCCCGGAGGAAACCCACGCAGACACGGGGACAACATGCAAACTCCACGCAGGGAGGACCCGGGAATCGGACCCAGGTCCCCAGATCTCCCAACTGCGAGGCAGCAGCGCTACCCACTGCGCCACCGTGCCGCCCCTAAAGAAGAGTTGTATTCTCGAATGTCTTCACGATAATTTTTAGCTTCTGATGTTTGCTGTGTAAGAAGCTGTTGTAAAGACACAGGTGGCTCCTGCAAAAGTGGTAAAGCTACTTTACCGTCATGGCAGCACCTCGAGTACTTGTTGGATGTATTATGCTCAGCAGGCCAGTATAGTGCATGACATGGAAGAGGACGAATAGGAATCGAGAAATGCCATGTCGGCTGAGTGTGGGCGGGACCGGTTTTGAAGTGGAAGCAGGACAAACCAGAAGAGAAATATATATAAGAGATATACACACAGGGTTGGGCAAAACTAGATGCAGTTGTAAGTAAATGAAACATATAGTTTATTCTACAGTTGTGATTTAATTATTATATTTTTTACTTGACTTTTTGGCTTCTTTTATGTCTTCTTCTTCTTATTATTATTATTATTAAAGTGAGTTTAGCAATCATAACCTGCATGCCTTTTTCCATACAAACAATTGTAGACCTACTTTTGCCCACCTCTTTATTACATACATCTGCATACACCGATCAGCCACAACATTAGAAACACCTCCCTAAAATTGTGTAGGCCCCCCTTGTGCCATCAAAACAGCTCTGACCCAGCGAGGCATGGACTCCACGAGACCTCTGAAAGTGTGCTGTGGTTTCTGGTGCCAAGATGTTAACAGAAGATCCTCCAAGTCCTGTAGTTGCAAGGTGAGCCCTCCATGAATTGGATTTGTTTCTTCAGCACAGCCCACAGATGCTTGATCAAAGTCACATCTGGTGAATTTGGAGACCAAGTCAACACCTTGAACTCTTTGTCACGTTCCTCAAGCCATTCCTAAACATTTTTTGATTTTTCCTGCTGAAAGAGGTCACTGCCATCATGGAATACTTTTACCATGGAGGGGTGTAAGTGGTCTAAAGTAGTCTTTAGGTAGGTGGTGCATGTTAAAAGTAAAATCCCTATGAATGTCAGGACCACAAGTTTTCTAGCAGAACATTGCCAGAGGCTCACATTACCTCCATTGGTTTGTCTTCTTTCAATAACGCATCCTGCTGCCACATCTTCCCCAGGTAAATGACACACACACACACACCCAACCATCCATACAATCTTAAAGAAAATGGGATTAATCAGAGCAGGTCACCTTCTTCCATTACTCCATGGTTCAGCTGTGACATTCATGTGCTGGCGGCTCTGCTGTCCCACACACAGTAACCTGTGATGTCCTGTGTGTTCTGATATTTTGACACTGTTGACTACAGCGACGCTGTCCCCTCTCTCCTGGCTATTACCTCACACAGGTTCTGGACTTGCATTAAGCTGCCTTATCATGTTAGAATCTTTTTATTTGTAATTTTGAGCAATTTCTCTTTCAGTGTTCATTCATTTTATAGTAAGAATTATCCATACAAGTATTCTGAATGTTTTGTTATGCTGAAGCTTCACTTTCAGCACTTTCTCCAGTAAGCGGTTTGTGTTCTTTTCCCACAGATGATGTGGACACTTTTGACTGCTCTGACATTTCTGCTGCTGAGTGATGTCTGCTCAGGTTCTGCTTCTATGGCTTCTCCTGTCAAAAACCCAGAAAACATCACACAGGTGCCAGAAGCTGAAGCAGGTAAGGTTTACTGTAGTGACAATGCCAGGGGCACTTCTACACATAACAGCAGGAGTGTGGACTTTCTGAAAAGGGGTCTTGCTTCATCTTCAGTAAAGCTCCAAATAACATTGTGAAGCACAGGACAGAAAGGTCACTGGGTGATGAGACGTAGATAAAATGGTGCAGATCAGTGATACAGTGAGGTCACTTGAGGAGTGTAAAATCTGTGGTCCTCCCTGCAATAGCACAGGTCAGGTGCCCTCCGCAATAAAAAAAGCAATTTCTATAAACCCACCTTCCTCAGTCCTCTAAAATCAGGACCATTCAAGCAGATGGTTCTTCAAAGTCCACTCTGTGCCTTGATGTATGCTGTGTGTCACAGGAATGTAAGACTAGATGACTGGCGGTATCAAGGCCATGTCACATTAAATGACTTTTGTAGCTCTTTTCAGTTGTAGAGTTCATTAAAATAATCTCTGTAGGTTGGGGGCACTCCTGGCACGCTCCTGTGACCAGACGTCATGTAGTGTGACATCCCCAGCGTCTCAGTCCAACTACAATACTCTGCGTCTTGTCTTGACAAAGTCAATCAGGTTTTTGTGACATTCTACTGGTGGGCTATGTGTACGCGAGAGTTGACAACTAGTTAGCACTCAGCCAGAAATTCAATGCATAAAGTATGGCGCCATGAAATTAGAAACAAGGGTGTTTTGGACCTCACAATCCGAAGAAAGACTTGTCTCTTTTACATACCATGACACACAGGAATAAATGCAAAGAAGGGAAGAGCTTGTGGTTGAACGTACAGTGCCTGTAAACTCCTTAAACTTCTGGCCATCAGGAAAAGGGACGAGCAAGCAATACTTTACAAGTGTGACAAAAGGATCTGGGCTGGTATCTCAAAGGCTGCCAGTTCGAATCATGGCAGTGACAGAAGAAATGCCACTCCTTTGAGCCCTTGAGCAAGACCTTTAACCTGCAATTATTCCGGTGGTGCTGACTCTGTGCTCTGACCCTAAAACTCTTAAGTTGGGGTATACGAAAAAATTAATTCCATATACAAGAAATGGTAAATAAAGTGAATTAGTATTATAAACTGGGCTGGATATTTGTGATTTGACATCCTCAGTGATTTCTAGTCAAGTAATATGAAATGTTCAGGTGACGACTTCTGCTCTGACTAGAAGTCATGTAGTGTGACACTGGCATAAGGAAAAAAGAGAAATATTCACACACAGTCAGTAATACACAAAAAAGCCTAAACGATTCATAGGAGGACTGATGAGAAAATGCATCTTGTATGCCATGTGTTCTGTTTGAATTTGTGTATTTTTGACAAAACCTAATCAGATGCTCTCAAACTCAGCCTTTGGTGACCCCATGTATCTGCAGGATTTTATCCCTACTGACTCTTGTTTTTAACTGGACTCTTAGCCCAATTAAGTGAGCTGCCATTTCCCACTTTATTTGTTTTGGGGCCAAAGTAAGTTTGGTCATTTCTTATTAGCATACAACAAATATATATATATATATATATATATATAATATATAATATATTTGCAGCCGGATATCCACAAAGGGAGAGAATGAATCACATATCATAAAGTAGTTTTTATTCCTGAGCTTTCAGCCCCTTCATCAGAGGATAATGCTTAGACTTACAAGAATTAAAGGCAATATATAGCAAAAATTTCGTAGTTTGACAGGGCTAAGTCAGTGTGATCAGGAGGGGGGTGGGGGTTATTGGTTCTAAAGATTTTATTTATTATGAATACGTTCTTCTTAAGTTTGCATATGCTGGGTTAATGTCCAAGTGTCTGTTGATGGCATTCTCATTTGATAACCAGGATTCGGCCAGCTCTCTGGCACTTTTAGTATCCCCCAAGCTACGTAATGTTTTGCTATATATTGCCTTTGATTCTTGTAAGTCTAAGCATTATCCTCTGAAAGCTTAGGAATAAAAACTACTTATGATACGTGATTCATTTTCTCCCTTTGTGGATCTCCAGCTGCAAACCGTATCACAGACTTTCTTTCCCATACTAGGGGGCTCCGCCCCCTGCTCGCTTCGCTCGCCAACCCCTGGCGTTGGGGCATGACAAAGAGTGAGATGTATGAATTAGATATAGAATAGTGTGCAGGTTTGGATGATGCATATAGAAATTAAAAAATAGAGTGTTTGGCACAGAGTAATGTTTTATTGGAATATTTCTTTGTATACAACATTAGTAGTAAAGATGGTGTCCTGTCCTTGAATGAGTCTTCCTTGGCATGGAGCATTTATAACTTGACATTATCACCGTGGTGATGTCGTTTTCTCCAGAAAGTGCCATTGTCAATCCAAACATAGTGAAGAGGAATTTCCCAATATTTCCAACGGTGAGCGTTGGGATCGTTTTGATTGAGTTTAAACCACGCGGTTAGTTTAGTATCTTTTGTGGCTGCTCTCTTTGCCGCTTGTAGCTCATCACCTGCATGAAAACAGACAGTTTGTTCGTGCTCCAAATGAACTGGCAAGCGACATATTGTGTGGCTCTGATGGTGCATAGGAAAGCAAAATATTCTCCAAATGGCCTCTGGAGCACTGACATATCGTGAATGAACATACATTCGAGTTTCATCGTGAACATTCGTTTCAGATATGGAGACATTAGCATAATCGTGTCCCTTGTACACGTATTTGAATAGATATTTAACGCTTTTTACTGTAGCGCAGATCTCCACATTTATATGGCAGTTGTAGCGTAAACATAAATAAGGATTGTATGGTACGACCCAGCTATTGTCAATTGAATGACCTGGACGAATTTGTAAGTGAGTTGTCTTTCGTCTTCTATATTTAGGGTATCCATTTATATTACCAAGTGTAACGTCTTGGAAGTCTTTGGGGAAGTCTTTTGAACATTTGCCATTAAGCATACATGGACTGTTTGGATTTGTAGTGCCACATGGTGAATGAATCATATTTTTTATAACAATTTGAAAGAGGCGTGGAGAGGTGTCACGGTCTGGAATTTCAGTTTTGACTATTTTATCGATGTCAGATTCAGTGCGTATTTTGGAATCCTCATCAAGTATTATTAATATATGGGCGTGTGGTAAACCTCTCTTCTGAAACTCAATAACGTGGATAATGGCTGTGACAGTTTCAAATATAGATTTTTGTTTGATATCTTGTAGCAGGTTATTCAGTTTAAGTCTAAAGACTCTTGTAACTAAATCAGGACGATGTTCGACTCTCTGCCAGGGCATAAGATTAGTTGTAATTTCTGTCCATTTAGGATTGCAGGTCATAGTGATAAACAGATCAGGTTTTCCAAATTTTCTTACGATAGCCATGGCATCTTGGTAATGTTGTTGCATATTGCGTGGGCTGCCTTGAAAGGATGATGGTAGAATAACAGGTTTTCCAGCCGGGTGCTCCATGACGTCAGCATCCCGATTAATGTAGTCCAGCAGTGATTTGTATTTATCGGCTCTAAGTGAAGGCTGGTTGTTTCTTATCCACTGTAGATCATTTGATTCCGCTCGAACATAAACGTCAACGATGTATTGTTGAGTCAGCTTTCCTGCATTGAGTAATGGATTAAAGTCGTTTCTTTTTCTGGCAGTTCATATGCGCGTTGTAGACGTCGGCGTTCATTTATTCTGTCTCTTCGCTCCCTTTTTTGTATGTCTGAGACGCGAGCTCTTTCGGTTTGAACTCGTGCTTGTTTCGATGCAGCACTTTGAGACGTGCGCTGTATGCGTCTACGTTCATTGTGTCTGTCCATTTGGGCACGTCTCTGTAACGGGGTTACTTGAGCTTTGCGTTTTTTGAGCCGAGACATTTTTTCTCCCGGAGTTTCAGAAGCGCGTTGTATGCGCCGCCGTATATTTTGTTGTTTCATTCTGGTTCGTGTGGTCCCGTTATCCGAGCCGAATCGTTTTGTACCCGTGACTGTGTATTCATGACTTGTTTGTTCCTCAGCATGCGAAATATGGATAAGTAATAAGGAGGATCGCACTCACTGTTAATATGGAGCCTTTTCTGCAGTTGAACAGTTAATAGTGCTTTATTGTAAGGAGATCCACCTATGCTGACACCTATGCTGCCTAGTGTGAAGGTGTTGAGATGACGTATGTTTAATATGGACGGTTCCTTTAGAAATGGGGCTTTGGGTGTCACTTCTTATTGATGTGTGGGGGGGTGGGTGAGGATTGTTGGTGCGCGAGCGTCTTCTTTCTTTTTGTGTGCCAGTGGCTTGTTGAATCCTCCTCTTTGTGTGTGTCCCGTCCGTTGCATGTGTGGGGGGGGGGTGGTTTTGGGTTCTTTTTTTTTGTGTGCCAGGGGCTTGTTGAATCGTCCTCTTTGTGTGTGTCCCGTCCGGTGCCTGTGGGGGGGGGGGGGGCTGCTTGCAGGTGGGCGCGAGTGGCTTCTTTTTTTTTGTGTGCTAGTTTCGTGTGCAATGGGTTTCGTGCAGTGCTGTGCATCGCCTGCGTTTGACTCCTTTTTTCTGTGCTGACTCCTTTTTTCTGTGGTCGCGGGGCCTCATTTCTTTGACTCCTTTTTTCTGTGGTCTTGGCCGCCTCTCGCGGCCCCTCATCCGCCTCTCGCGGCCCCTCATTTCTTGGGGCGCCTGCGCAGTACGTCTTTTTGCGGCTACGGCCCATGGCCGGATGTCCCTGCGTCCATCCGGTTTAGCATTCTCGGTTAGTAATATGGAATCTTTCCTCGTCCCTGGGCCACTTGTCCTCTCTCTCCAGGAGCTTCATCCTGCTCCTGCTCCCGACTCCAGCTCAATGACAGGAGGGAGGCGGCCCCATTTATCCTCACCCGGATGAGCTCCAGGTGCCCTACCTGACGTCACGTCCTGGTGTGGTGGAAACGTCAGGAGAGCACCCGGAAGCACTCCGGGTGACCGTGGAAGGATCGTCCTCCATAAGTGTGGTGGAAGTGAATAAGTCCCGGGCTCCATGAGGCTCGGGGCGCCCCCTGGCAGTGACCAGAGGCCCCAACGGTCTTGAGCCTCCCTGCTCCCCTTCTGTGGGACTCTTCTACTCCAGGGCGGTTGCCCCCTCGTGGCCCGGAGGATAAATATGCCACCACCCAGTCCTTCCAGGTGTCCCGGCCGGGTCTGACCCCCAGCCGCGTACCACAATATATATGTTACAAGGGGATAACTTAGTTTTTTGTTTCTTTTTACTTGTTGGTTAAGATTTTTTTCATATCATCATGATTTTCATTCTTCTTTCAAGCTGTTTGGGTTGTTTAATTCACTATTTACCAGTGTACATGTTAGTGTATCTGACTCCAAAATAGTTGCAGCCCTTCAGCATTAAGTTTCATTTCCTTGTTTTCACTTGACATTATTAAGATACAATTAGAGGAAGCTTCCTGTGTCTGCGTGAGTCTCCTCCAGGTGCTCCAGTTTCCTGCCATAGCCTAAAGACATTCAGGTTGGGTGAATTGGTGATACTAAAATGGCTTGTGTGTGTGGTTGGAGTTGATGTGTGTGTGTTCACTTTGCAATGGACTGGCTGCCTGTCCAGAGTTTTTTCCTGCCTTGCGCCCTGTGCTAGCTGTGATAGGCTCCAGCAGATCCATGCGGCCCTGTTCAGGACTAAGCAGGTCAGAGAATGACTGATGACATAACAGACAGGTTGAGGTTGGGAGCTTGCGCTGATTACAGGGTGTTGCCACACCCACCACAAGACAAACCACCCGGATTGAGGTCCGAGTGCAGCCGTGCAGCAGGTGACACCTCAGCACCACACTGAAGAGTGTGAATGTTTTTTACGGTGACTGGAGTGCCAATTCTGCCACCAACCCCAAGGTTTACCCTGCAAGTTGGAGGACCTGCTGGTATTGCGGGATGCAGATTAACATCATACCTGGGATGGAACAATTAGAGGTTAAGCGCCATGCTCAGGGAGTAGAGTCACTTCTGGCGTTTTACGGGATTTGAATCGGCAACCTTCCGATCCTAGCCTCAGATCCACCACTCCGCCCATTACACACAGCTTGTTTAAATATTCTTTCAGGTGATACTGTGTACACCACAGGAGAGGAAAGATCATTGAAGGTGCTCCCGCATGTGACTGGTGATAGAATGTACCATTGGTTCAATAAAAGATAGGGAGTCGTGTTTGGATTTGTCAGGTGGGACACTGCTGTGCAGACCTACTAAGGTTTACTGCTTTGTGATGGCTTTTGCAGAAACATAAACGGCTTCACGATATCAACACAATGGCGATTCAAAGACGTTAGGATGTTATATGTTGAATCTAAAAGGACAGGTATTGCAATATTGGCATTTACTTTGGAAAAATGTTTTATTTTTTTTTACAAGTCAAATAAGAATGTTCTTAATATCTGCCAGATCTGCACATATCTTACCTTAGTTCCTCCTGCCCCTATTGGGTACATTGGGCAGCAAGAGATGACATTGAGCTCTACCAGTGGCCAGTTGAGTTGTTTCACGCTAAGTTATGCTCTGAGCTTGGAAGTCTTGTTGTAATGTTGCTTTCCAAGTTTTCCTAGGACGTCCTCTCTGCCGTTGTCCTTCGGTGGGCTTCCACTCCATCACAATGTGGGCTGGAAGGTTTTTTGGTTTGCTGAAAGATGTGCCCTGCCAACTTAAGCCTCTTTTTCCATGATGTCCTGTAGACCCTTTAGCCCTGTTCAGTTCAGTGTTTCCTAATTTGTCATGTGATCCAACCATGTGACCTGAAGGATTCTCTAGAGGCCTCTGTGATGGAATACATTCAGCTTGTGAGCTGTAGTCACTGTGTTGGTCTCACCGGCATAAATTGCAGTGGGTAAGACAATTGACTTGTACAAAACTTAATCTTCAACTTTAGTGTTAGTGTGGGTGAATCTGCGGATACAGCCTGCATTAATTCATGCTATGGACTGGCAATAATCTGGGCACTGAATGATGGCACATTACTGTTGCTCGCTCCACTCAGCTTTTGCCACTTTTCTTTTATCCCATTTTACTCCTATTGAGAGACCATCAAAAAGACCAACAAAAACAAAGGTTTTTGCACTGAAGCTTCATTTTCTCCCTTTTTCATCTGTTCTTCTATAGTTGGTGGTAAAGAGGCTGCTCAGGAACGTGGCCAAATTTATTTTATGATTTGATGTAAATATTCAAAAAAGGCATTTTTACACCAGATTTAATGTGACCAGTAGGAGGCATTGCAGCCCCCCAAACCTCATACACCACCACACAAACACAAGTCCCAGGTTCAAATAAATGATTTATTTTCTTTTATTCTCTCTTATATTCTTTTTTCTCCTCCACACTACCAGGTGAGCTTTGCCCCCCTTCCTTCCGTCTCTGACTCCCTGAGGTGAGGTCGAGTGGCTTCTTTTATCCTGGACCGAAGAGTACATTTGGTGCTAGGGCACAGCCTGATGGAAGTACTTCCAGGTCTAATGGAAGTTTTATAAAGTAGAATGAGAAATCTCTGTAGCACCCCCTAGTGGCCCCCACTGAACCCAACAAGGCTGTTCCAATGGACTACAATATTCAGTGTGCCTTGCAGGCTTCTGCACAGGTACAATTGCCCAGGGAAGTTGCCTACTATTGTATTAGGGAAGCCCATAGTCCTGCCAGTTTGCCTTCTCCTGTCCTTCCATTATACTGTCCTCCTAGCTAGGTGTTGTTCCTGGGTCCAACTCAGCTGGGGAGGCAGTGTACTCACTCTCGCACTGGCATTTTCTGCCTGTCTTCTGGGCGAGATATGAACTATCTTTGCCATTTCTTGTGGTAGCATAGGGCTTACCTCCTATCCAATTACAGAATCCTGCACCATCCTGGCTGGAATGCCTGCCCATGCACGTCATTCAGCTCAATGATTACTGATGGATGCTGATGGGGAGCAGTTAAAAGCGTGTGTATGAGCGCATAGCTTCAAAGTTATCAGAGATGTGTAAGAGAATTTGGCCTGGTATGTGGGGTATGTGCAATTTTATTAATCCAATCCAGGATGCCAGTGCAATGGACAAACCAGTGGAGATGAACATTGCTGAACATTTTCTCCCCCAGTACACCAGATGGCAGTGTCCCTGAGTTAGGATTCCCACACAGACACCCACATGGCATGCTAGGATCTGTAGTCCCATAGGGAAGTCCTACTGGGTTCTGTGGGGTCCACCAAGGGAGCAGTTGCAATTCATAGTCCTTACTTTCAAGACTTCTGGGAGACCTGGAAGTGCTTCAAATGAGCTAAGCCCTAGCACTGGAAGTACTCCCAGGTCATAGATAAAAGATGCCACTCAGTCTCATTCAGGCGAGTTGGAGCTGGGAGAGGAGGTGGACAGCACCCATCTGGGGTGAATCGAAGAGAAAGGAGAAGAGCATGTTTCATTTGGTGTGTTGTATTGGGCTGAAACAAAGAAACCTGTTAAAGGAATTTCTGGCAAATAAAAAATATTGCACTGTTTTCACTATTGCACTATTGGACTGTTTTTGTGTAGTTGTGTTTGGGGCTTGGTGGCACCCCCTGGTAGTCACAGAATGCTGGTTTTGACTGTTGAGTATAAGCTTGATGAAATAGGCTCCAGCTGCCCAAAGCCCCTGCTCTTGATAAGAGGTTTAAGATGATGGATGGATGTGTTTTGAGAAAAGCCAAGGAAATCCCACAAAATAAAAAAATAAAGCAGCTGATTGTGATAATTTGTAGTCAAGAAATTTTAGCAGGGCTCTGTCAATGTGAAGGCCAAAAGTCTAAGATCAAAATCAAAAGACAAATTCTAAAGTCAAAAGACTATCTTAAAATTCAGAATTTAAAACTAGCAAATTAATTACTCTAACTAAAAAAATAAAACAGATGGCATGCAAGAGGTTTGTTTTCCCATAAAAATCTGGAAGCTGGGATGCAAGGCATACTGTGCCGCCATCTTTTATAGGTGTATCAGACACTTATCGTCACACATACAGAAGGCAACTAAATTCCTATTTAAAAGTGCTAATTAACACACAATTTGTTGGTGGGCTGAGATGACCTAATAAATCATGTGACATACCATCCTGTAAACAATATGGCCACACCATGCAAATATAAAAGTATAAAATGTCAGCGCAAAAACTCGAGCAACATGGCAGACAAATTGACGTCAGTTTCTTAATAATTAAAGTACTTTACAGCCAAAATTAAAATTTTCAAAACAATGATTTAGAGCAAAAAAAAAAACAACAGCCATAATGCAGATTCATGAGAAGTACCTTTGATAAAATTAATTAAAATTTCTTCTATTTCTTCTTATCTCCACAGTAGACTTGCCTGTTATTCCAATTCTCATTGAAGTCAATCCTCCACCAGATCTCAATTCCAGCTTTATGTTTAGGAAAGCATCAGCTCAGCGGAGTTCACTTGATTCTTCTTCAGTCGTTGACAGCACCGTTAACCTGCAATGGGTCCCCTTTACAGGTTCAGTTCCCAGTGACACAGTATCCATGTGGAATTATTATGCTTCACGGACCGACTATGTCTGTAAAGTCCACTGTGAACCTGGATTCTATAGTCCGAGTAAAGGTTCAAGATGTTTTTATGCTTATGGCGGAAAAGAGCATTATTCGTCTTCATTTGACATTTTGGTAAACCGGGACCATTTTGAGTTTCTACAGTGGGTGTCGGGAAAATATGGTTCAATTCCATCATTACCCATCAGGTCCTGTGAAGGTTACGACGCCTTTGTTGGTAAAAACAGGTATGGCTTAGGTAAGGTGGTTCCAAAGCATACTGCCTTCTTCTTGCCATGGGAGGGTTATGAGTACTTTTATAAGGATTATGATGTCCTCTCCATCAACCCAGGATCTTACAGTCAGAAAATCTCTAATGTCATCTATGATACTAATCAGATGAACTTTCTTGAACTACCTCCTGATGTGCTGAGAGTAGCATCTGTGGATAACCACGACTGCCAGAGTGCAAAGAAAAGTGTCACCCTAGTGGCAACAACCACGAATGAGAAACGCTGGGGCATCCAGCGTTCAACAATGTATGGAGTCTCTGTTACCATCACTGCTGGAATCCCTGAATTGTTCACTGGGTCTGTCAGTGTCTCCACAGAGAAAACGTTCACCACTACTTTGGGTGAAACCTCAAGCACGTCTGACAGTCACTCCTTGTCTGTTGCGGTAACTGTTCAACCCAATCACTTCTGCAGAGTGATGATGGTAGGAAAGAAGGTGACTGCTGACATCCCCTACACTGCCAGGCTGAGCCGTACTTACTGGAATGGCAAGATAAGAAGCACCACTGTTGTCGGCAAATATCAAGGAGTGAAGATTGGGGAAGTGAAAGCTGTGATCCAGCGATGCGAACAAATCCCTGATGCTCAACCTTGTCCAACTGCATGATCTGACTGGGAAATATCACAGTGACATTGGGGCAACTCTTAATTGGTGTACTTTTGTTCAGATTTAGTTTGGTAAACTTTTAAACATAATTCAGCATAAATGAATTGTCTGCACTGAACTGCAGTCTGTTTAAGCTGCCAATAAAAAACTATGAATCAAGATCTAGATGTACTGCTGTTGTTGGCTTTATTTTAGAAGGCAACAATAGGCACAGTCTTTGGGGGGCATGAGGGAAGTTGCCCCACAGTCTTAAACGTGGAGGAAATCTAAGAGCAATGGAGTGCTTGTAAATTAAATGACCATTGAGGTCACAAGAAGAGTTAGAAGTGGGGATTGAATCTTCAGGTAAAGACCTCATCACATGACATGATGATTCCAGTGGTTTTCAGTCGTAGACTTTATTAACATAATCTTATAGTATGTCATCATTGGATGGGTGAAACTCACTGAGTTTGTTATTGGATTGTTTTACTCTCGTGTGTTAAATATTAAATGTGCGAAAATGTACACACATACAAAAAAACCCCAAAAAATATAAGAACCAATGAAGAATGATGCTTGCACAGCTTATTGCTTCTCAGTCAGTACTCCACATAGGGAGTCTCTAACTATGGCATGAAAAACACAAGTATCATGAGGTTCACCCTACTGGGTCATCCCCCTCAGCCTCCGAAATCTTGTGAGGAAAAATGGTGCTAACCTCCTCACGGTGGGTACCCTGTATTTACTTTATTACTAATAGCAGTAGAAGAAAATTTATCAAAGTCTGGATATTCTGGTCCTCCCTGCGGAGAGTTGTCATGTTCTCCCTGTGTCTGTGTGGGTTTCCTCCCACAGTCCAAAGATGTGCAGGTTAGGTGGATTGGCCATCCTAAATTGGCCTGAATATGTGATTGGATTGTGTGTGTGTGTGTTCACCCAGTGATGGACTGTTATTGTGTAGATGGTTTGTTCCTGCCTTGCACCCTGTGTTAAGTGGGATTGGCTCCAGCACACACCCATGATTCTGTTCAGGACTAAGTGGATTGGAATATGACAGTTGTCTGACTGGATATCCTGCATATACTTTCAGAATGTTTACTGAAAATTACCTGTAATGTCAGAAGAGGACATTATCCTGGATGTGTTTAGATCAGCAGTCTGACTGATGGATGAGTTGTGATCTTCGACGTCCAGATGAAATGGTCTCCCTTTCTGTCTTTGATGGCTGTCACTGGGATGGTGTATTATTTATGTCGAAAATACATGTGGGGATTCAGACCTTGTGACAGTACAAACATATGATTGGTTAGCCATCCAAGTGAGGGCTGGCTCTGCTGAAAAGCTTTGATCCATCTATTTATCTGTGCAATCTCTTGCTGTCTCCAGTTCTTTATATATTATCAATTTTCTAGCTGTCTTAAAATAAGAGTATCATAAATTACTTAAATAACAAGACACATACATTAAAATTTATAAGTTATTGGTAAATTGTTGGTCAAAAGAACACACAATGTACCATTCCTAATCAAATGGGTTCAATAACATAAATTACCTTTGTACATTAGTTAGGTAAGTTACCTTCTGGGGTCTGTAAATGCCTTTGTAAATTATTTGGCTCCATTACAGTTCACCATACTTTGAGGAAGTTTAAAAAAATTGCAAAAGAGGTTGTCTGCAACAGATGGAAGAGCACCTCACATCATGCTGTCATTTAGTTTTGGAGTGCTGCTAAACCAAACCAACAACAATGGAGAATGTGATTACACTTTCAAGTATAATTTTGCAAAACTGAACTGGGATTGGCTGGGAAATCTTGAATTTCCAAAGTTGCCGTAAAAAGTGGAACCACTGCTGAGCATTCTTAGTGGTGGAAAGTGGAGTTAATGTCCCAGCTGAGCGTGTTTGTGATAGTTGTGCTCACAAATTTGAAGGATTCTACCATATTGAGTGTAGATTCATTCATTTATAGTAGGAGAGGTTGTAATTGCTGTTTGCGGAAGTCAATATCCATTTCCAGTGTCTTGGTGGTATAGAGGACCAGGTTATTGGAAGCACACCAAGATACAAGACGAGACGCCTCTTTTCGGTAAGCTGTTTCATTACCATTAGTAATTAATCCAATAATGGTGGTGTCGTCAACAAACATAATGAATTTTACTGAGGGATCAGTGGACCTCCAGCCATTGGTGTACAGGGAATAAAGTAGAGGAGAAAGTACACAGCCTTGAGGGGCACCTGTGCTAATATGGAGACAGTCTGAGAGGTGGGAGCCGACACAAATGTATTGTTTCCAGTCTGTCAGGAAAGTGTCAATCCATTTGCAGATGAAGGATTCTGTTCAGTCTGTAGAAGTTTAATTAACAATAGCTCATGGACAATGGTGTTCAAATCTGAACTGAAGTCTGCAGATTTAAAGCCATCTGCTACAGTACCCTGAGCAAGAGACTGGCTCAAGATGTCTGTGAAGAGAGGAGTGCACTGCTTGGCACAGGGTTTGATTGTTGCAGGTGTCACACACGTGCAATTACGAGATAACTAAAGAGCTTGAATAATAGTAATTCCATGCCTGGCCAGGGGACAGCGAGGTGCACTAATTGTCTCTCTCAATCCCTTACAGACCATTCTCAGGAAATCCAGCCCAGTTCTGGCACTGCCAATAAGGTCACTTACAGGACCGGCACTACTGATGACATCACTTCCGGTTCTGGCCCTGATGACATCACTTCCTCCACTTGTATTTAAAAGCCGCCATTTTAAGGCAACAACTCAGTTCTGTTTTGGACTCGCATGAGTAACGAACACTGACTTATTTACCTCTTTGCAGCCAGGATATAATATACGGATGGCTGCCCCAAACCTTTACATGTCTCATCATGCTTTTTGTGACACAGACAAGACAAAATCAGCACCGGATGACTTTTAGCAGTTCTGTGTTGGAAATCTAACTGATTGGAATGCATCCTCCTTCATGTTGAGTCGGAAAGAACTCAACTCAGAGGCACATAGAAGTGAAACAGGAATTTATTTTCTTTTCCTTTCCAGAAACAAAAAAAAAATGGCAGGGCGTTACACAAACAGCTTCTCCTCTACTGCATGTCTATTAAAATTGATTGATAATTATTGTAAACCCTACTATAAATAAAAATAAATCAATTAAGAGTAAAAAAAAAAAAAATAAAATCTAAAATATACACATGCCCATGTTGTACACCCCTCTGAATTTCATTAAAATGCTGTGGCACCACACTAAAAGAAAAAGACTATTTTAAAATTATTTTTCAAAAGTAAACATACAAACAGTACATGTAAAAACTTGGTGAAAAAAACACATGACTTATTATACACTTGAGCGTTTCCAAATAACATTCAGTGCACCCTGAAAGTTAGTGAACCTTTCATAATTTTCCATATTCCTTCCTAAATGAGATCGAGAACATTGTCAGATTTACACACTTCTTTTATCCGACAAGCAAAGCACACAACCTCCGTTTATGTGAATTGGGGTATTACCATTGGTGCTTTATATAATATATATATATATATATATATATATATATATATATATATATATATATATATATATATATATATATATATATATATATATATATATTTATATATATTTATATATATACATATATAAAATAATTGTTACATACATGCGCATGGGAGGCAGATAAAGGGGGCCGGGCCAGGGGGTGGCAGAGTGCACTAATCCTTTCTCTTTTATCCTTGCATACCAAGCAGTTCCGACTCCAATGACATCACTTCCTCTGACTGACCTTAAATATCTCAATTTTAATTCTTTTTGTCAGTTCTATGTTGGACTCTTGTCTGTAAAGACCTACTACTCACATTTTTGCCTTTTTGCAGCCTAACATCAAGTGTGCAGGGAGACTGCCCCAAATCTTTTTGTGATGTCAAGTTGTTACATTTCACTATATATATATATATATATATATATATATATATATATATATATATATATTCACGGCATTCGTAGTCTGTGTCACAATCTGATTGTATGGGTGGTTACCTACCAGGTAACGCTTGTGGTTGGCCAGCAATCTGCTAACATCCGCCACGGTGCCCTCAGTTTGTGAGGAGCAGATCATAGAATGGTTGAAATAGTTTACTGTCAAATAAATGCAAAGAGTACACGACACGTGTTTCGCCCTCATTCTGGGCTCATCAGGTGTACACACTCCACTGCACTCCCTCTCGGGAATCGAACCTCGGACGTCAGCGCCAGAGACGGGAGTGCAGTGGAGTGTGTACACCTGATGAGCCCAGAATGAGGGCGAAACAGGTGTCGTGTACTCTTTGCATTTATTTGACAGTAAATTATTTCAACCATATATATATATATATATATATATATATATATATATATACATACAGTGGAACCTCGGTTCACGAACGTCTCGGTACACGTACAACTCGGTTTACGACCAAAAAGTTCGCCAAACTTTTGCCTCGGTTCACGACCAAACACTCGGTATACGAACAAGCCAGGTTCCCTTTTGGTTTGTTGATGTTCATTCTCTCCCTGTGCATTTCCTGTGCAGCGAGCGAGAGAGAGCGCGCACGCACACGCACACACACACACACACACACACAGAGAGGCAGCGCAAGAGACAGAGGGCTGTACACACACACACACACAGGAACACGCGCGAGAGAGGCGTGTGCGCATACACACAGGAGCGCTCTAGACAGACACACTGTGAGCTGCAAAGCTGATCGCACCCCCAGAGAATACAGACGCCCCTGGGAAAACCCCTAAGAAACATGGACAGACTACCTTCACATTCCTCCTTTCCCTTCTTGCCGGCTCTGTCGCGTAATATGCCTCTCGTGCGGTGCTCCGCCTTCTTAAAAAGCCTGCACGGGCTTCTTTCAGTTTGTTAAATTGGTTGCTTGCTTCTCCTTCTTTCTCTCTCAGACAATCTGTGCTCCTGGTGGAGCTGTCATCTCTGACTTGTCATGGAGCACGTTTAAACTGTTGAAAAGAGACAAATGTTTGTTTGCAGTGCTTTGAATAAAGTTCCTTTTTTTCTACAACCTCCTGTGTCTCTGTGCAAATCTGTGACCCAAGCGTGACAACACACACAGGCGCTCCAGGCTCGCAAAAGAGAGACGCACGGTGGGGGAGAGAGAGGCGCGCCCTAGAGAGACACACACACAGGTGCTCCAGGCTCGCAAAAGAGAGACGCACGCACACACACACAGAGCGATGGAGGGACGCATAAGTTAGAGAAGGCTTGTTTTTGTTTTCAGTTATGTTTCCGGTGATCGGTTCGTAGCCTGCATTGTTGCAGTGTTACTTTTCTTGGTGGTTTATTAAATTACGGATTTTTCAAATGTTCCTTTTTTCCCCTGTGCTTAAAACTCATTAAAAAAAGTGTTTTTAGCGAGAGCGGTTCCTAGCACTATAGCGCGAACTATTGCAGTGTTAGTTTTCTCTGTTGTTAAAGGTTTTCTCAGTGTTATTCAATGTTTTTACATTTAGTTTACCATCACGCTGTGCATTCTATGGTATAATTAACTATATTTGTGCTTAAAAACTGAAAAAATGTATATATTTACATACAGTTTCTACGGTCTGGAACGGATTAATTGTATTTACATACAATCCTATGGGAGAAATTGCTTCGGTTCACGACCAACTCGGTTTACGACCAGAGTTGTGGAACGAATTATGGTCGTGAACCGAGGTTCCACTGTATATATATATATATATATATATATATATATATATATATATATATATATATATATATATATATATATATATATATATATATATTAGGGGGCTGTGCCCCCTGCTTGCTTCGCTCACCAGGTTAACCGGATATACAATTTAAACTGATTATTTTCATTTCATTCATTTTCATTCATTTTTTATTTCTTGATATTAGCCAGTAATAAAGCTGCAGTGACTGAGTTATTAGGGTCTCCTTTCAACAATAAAGATATCAGTGGTACGTCTTTCATTTCCTAGGAACATCTGAGTACTGCGGTGTTTTCCGAACAAAGATTTCTAGTGACGCAGTATTTAGTTGTATGAATTTAAATCAAATGTGAAAAACTGGCTGTGCAAAAATGTGGGTCCCCTTGTCATTGTGCATGAGACAAAAATAGAGTTATCTGGTAATAACATAAAGCGCTTTGCATGGCGTAAGAAGAACACCGCATTCCAAGACAAACACCTGCTACCTACTGTCAAATTTGGTGGAGGTTCCATCATGCTGTGGGGCTGTGTGGCTAGTTCAGGGACTGGGGCCCTTGTTAAAATCGAGGGTCGGAGGAATTCAACTCAATATCAACAAATTCTTCAGGATAACGAATAAATCGCTGCCGCCACCAAACTATGATACTTGGCATGAATATTCAAGCAAATTATAGAACAAAACCCGATCTAAATCTGTTAAGTGGTTATCTCGTGAAAAGCGGACAGACATACATACAGACAAACATTGGATTTTATATATATTGTGATGTTTCTAAACTCTTTTGGGACTCTCCCCAATGGGACGACATGCTAAAGAGTGTCCCAAATCACAATCGCCACGTCTGTGGAACACTGCACTTTGGTTGCCGGGGCTCACCACGGAAGCAACTGTGAGCCAACTGCAGTCGTGCTACAAGTGCCTGTCGCCGATGGGTAATGCAAGGAACATTATAAATGCAGGGAACAGTATTACTTGGCAACTAGCCTGGTGCCTCATGCATAACGCCGTGTGTAGTATTCACACTAAAACTTGGGTGTACAGACAAAAGCGGAAATGTGCGTACGCACAAAAAAATCCAGATACATAAATGTGTGTGTATGCCAACTTCCACATTTTTCCACTACATAAATCCTGGTCAGCATGAAATGTAACGCATGTGCAAGCAACGTTGTACGTCCTGCAAGAAAGAGATTTAACCACGTCAGGGGCCGGAAGTAAAGGAAAAGTACAGTATTGTTTTAACAAAAGTTTTAAGGTAAAAATGAAAATAATGCATATGTTACAATTCCCATGATAATAACAATCTCTTTAAATTGTATATCCGGTAAACCAAACTCGGGGTTGGGCGAGCAAAGCGAGCAGGGGGTGAAGCCCTCTAGTTTATAAAAAAAATCAAGGTAGGCTTGGAAGGAGACGATACCTGATCTTCTCAGAAGACAATTTGATGTCCCGCGAGATAAGGCAGTGAGACAAAAGGACAGCTATTGTACTGGTTTTTAAATGATTGACGAGCAGCGCGACAAGCAGAACACGCAGCTCGGCAGCAGCAGGAGGAAGACAGCAGATGATCAGACCGCATCTCCTCAGCGTGAGTCCAGCCCCCCCTTGACAACACAAGTGGCAGAGATGCAAAGTGGCTGAAGCGTAGTGCACCCCTCGATATGGGAGGGGGTGGGCAAGCGAAGCGAGCAGGGGACAAAGCCCCCTAGTTTTCCTACAAAACGGAAAAATAACAACAACAATAATATGATAAAAATACAATGAAAAATATGCAATATGAAAGCATAAGTGGCTCATGTTGTGCAATATTACAATTGTAATGCAAATTTACAGTTTACACTTATAAGTAGAAAAAGTTCTAGAAGGAGCACTTGATGGACTGATTGAGTGCATTTAGAGCTCTTGGGATAAAACTGTTTCTGAACCGCAAGGTCCATACAGGAAAGGCTCTGAAGCGTTTGTTGTATGAGAGAAGTTCAAGTAGACTGTGTGCATGGCTGAGGCAGCATGTGCTAGAAGCTCTATCCAGATATGTCTCCTGCTCTTGACACAATTTGCCGTAAAGCTTTCCAATCAGCTGCTGCACAGCTGTGGTTCCACACTCAGATACACTGGGTAAACCGAGTGGTGCACTGAGTGTAACAATGTTAAAGTGGCTATGGTACTTGGAATAGTCTGGCCATTCGGTGCACCATTATACGGTTACAGGTTGATTACAATGAGATGCCTTGAACTAAAAAACGATATGAGTTTAATTTTAGTGTATTTGATAAAGCCATGTCAGGGATGTGAATCAAATAAATAAAGGGAAACCACACAGGAAGGAACAGTAGCACTGCTTTGAGGCTGGGTGCTGCCAGTTTGCAAAACTAAGTGGAGAACTTGCATATGCTATGGTTTGAACTGGCTTGAAAATGTGTGAGGCTTAGTTTAGTTTTTATACATCATGATGTTAGCGTGGAAACGGATGTACACAACATTTTTGTGTGTACACAGTGTTGATACATGAGGCCCCTGGTCACTGCCTGCCTGAATGCTGTTTCTGTGCATAGGAGTGTGGTAGATCGCGCTACAATAAATAACCGTGTTGTTCTCGTTTCCAGCCGAATAAAGCTGGTTTTGCTAAAGTACCGAGACTCAGCTTCATGTTTTGGGGTGCAAGACAGGGACTCACATGTCACATGGTACCAGGAGTGGGGTCCATGTGGATTCCCAAGAAGTACAGCAAACTCCGGAGCAAGATGAGCCACCGGCGGCCACCAGAGATGTGCACGAGATGTGCTGCCGAAGATGGCTCCTTCAGACGACCCAGAGTGTTTCCTCTTTTGCTTTGAACGCACACCAACATTGATGATCTGGGACAGGGGAGCCTGGGCAGCTTTTCTGACCTTGTTTAAAACCGGACAAGCCCTCCAAGCCATATGGAATCTCCCTCCCTAAAGGCTCGATGATTATGACTGCCTGAAGCAACAGATCCTCCTCCACACGGCTGAGAACCCAGTGGTCAAGGGGCGCAAGTTTTAGTCATCCAGATCGCCCAGTATATGCACAGACCCAGGGCTTAGTGGACCTGATTCAAAGTTGGATCCGCAGAGACCCTTTTGAGCACATTGTGAAGAAGCTCGCTTTCGATGCAGTCCTGTCAGGGACAGACAAGAACCTTTGAGATTAAATGCTACAGATCCACTCGCTGCTGGATCTGACCTGCAGACTAGAGGGTGCACAAGCCACCTGGAAACAACAGGGCTACCCAGGCTTGACCCCGATTTCGATCCACCCAGCACAGACCTTCAAGGTTGCCAGCGCCATGGGTAGAAGACACCATAGTGTGAACACCATAGTGCGGACTGAACACAGCTTCTTTCGCTGTGATCAAGTGGGATATCTGGCTCGGAAGTGCCACCTCCCACCTATGAAAACAATGCCAATCAGTCTCGCCCAGGTATGCGTCTCGCAAGATTCCCCTAAGATGTTAAAGGAGGACAATTTTAAGGTCTCTATTACATTGGCTGGATGGGAATTCTCTGCACAGTTGGACTCTGGTACTCTTCACAGCTAGATCAGGGATTTTACTCGTTTGGGCCCTTGACCTGAAAATTGCTGCAGGGGAACACTGTACAATGGCTGACCCTGTGCTCTGACCCAAAAGCGCATGCAAAAAGACAATTTTCCCTCAGAGATTAACAAAGTATCTCTCTATTATAATAAAAATAATCCTGGGACGAAATGAGACTTTTTAGCCTGAGACAAGACTGACTCTTTCAGAGAGATACTTTCAAATACCGTGAGACGAAACTTTGTGCCAAGAGATTTAGCCATGCCCGGGGCCGTAAATAAACAACAAAGAGTAGATGACAGAGTAGAACGTCGTAAAGAGGTTCAAAAACGTTGGTGCGATATGTCACAAGCTGTCTACTAAAGCAGATGGCCTGCTAGTAGTTTGGGACCGATCAGGACCGAGGGGGTAATAAAAGAGGCACAAGAGAGACAGATGTTAAAAAAAAAATGGTAATTTTATTACTCCACGATAGAGAAGAGGAAAAAAAAAGTTGCTGATGTAAAAGGATGCAAAAAAAATGTATAAATAATCCTGTGACAAAGCAAATCTAATTATGAAAAAAAAGGAAAGACGAAAAATAGAAATTGTAAAACACAGAGGCTCTTACCCTAATATCTTACCCTAATATATATACAGTCAATTCTAGTCCATGTAAGAGCATCAGAAGCCTTAGAATAAAACAAAACTGGACTCTGTTTCAGTCCAGGTTAAAAATACAAATCCTTAAAAAAAAAAATTCTCAGGAGTCATTTTGGTCCTCAGCAGCCTAACCCACTCTTTTACATCAACCAGCAGCTCAGCCACCAGGCACCTCTTAGTCTGGTGTGCCTCGCACTACCTAACCCTTCTCAATTCTCTCCGAATGATCGTTCCTCCTCTTGCGGCCACAATTGACCATATAAAGACTTCTCCATTCCCAGGGTCGGCTTGCCTAAACATAGGGAGATACCATTTCGGGCCTGCTGGGGAAATCCTGCTCTTCAAGTAAAAAACAAAATATCCAACAACAAAATACAAATAATAAAACACTAAACAACAAAACATTTATACCTAACCTCAAGGTTCCTAAGATACAAACGGAAACATTATGGTACACATACACTACTAGTCCAACCTGGACTCCTCCTATAGCTGTCTTTTGACCTTCCCAGGCACCCGTGACCGTGTTTAGCTTTGGCGCCACCATTAAAACACCGACCAGTTAAAGTAGAATGTTATGCGAGAAGCTTGTACCTGAAACAAATGGCGGAACATCCAAAAAAAAAATGAAACAAACAACCTGATCATCTTCTTCTTCTTCTTTCGGCTGCTCCTGTGAGGGGTTGCCACAGCGGATCATCTTCTTCCATATCTTTCTATTCTCTGTATCTTGTTCTGTTACCCCCATCACCTGCAGGTCCTCTCTCACCACATCCATAAACCTTCTCTTAGGCCTTCCTCTTTTTCTCTTGCTTGGCAGCTCTATCCTTAGCATTCTTCTCCCAGTATACTCAGCATCTCTCCTCTGCAAATGTCCAAACCAACGCAATCTCGCCTCTCTGACTTTGTCTCCCAACCGTCCAACTTGAGCTGACCCTCTAATGTTCTCATTTCTAATCCTGTCCATCCTCGTCACACCCAATGCAAATCTTAGCATCTTTACCTCTGCCACCTCCAGCTTTGTCTCCTGCTTTCTGGTCAGTGCCACCGTCTCCAACCCATATAACATAGCTGGTCTCATTGCCGTCCTGTAAGACCTTCCCTTTCACTCTTGTGATACCCGTCTGTCACAAATCACTCCTGACACTCTTCTCCTCCCACTCCACCCTGCCTGCACTCTCCTCTTCATCTCTCTTCCACAATCCCCATTACTCTGCACTGTTGATCCCAAGTATTTAAACTCATCCACCTTCTCCAACTCTACTCCATGCATCCTCACCATTCCACTGACCTCCCTCTTATTCACACACATGTATTCTGTCTTGTTCCTACTGACCTTCATTCCTCTCCTCTCATATCTGCACCTCTCCAGGGTCTCCACAACCTGCTCTCTACTATCGCTAGAGATCACAATGTCATCAGCAGACATCACAGTCCACGGGGACTCCTGTCTAATCTCGTCTGTCAACCTGTCTGTCACCATTGCGAATAAGAAAGGACTCAGAGCCGATCCCTGATGTAATCCCACCTCCGTCACTCCTACCGCAGACCTCACCACTGTCACACTTCATATTCTGTACAACTCTTACATACTTCTCTGCCACTCCCGACTTCCTCATACAATACCACAGCTCCTCTCTTCTCACCCTGTCATATGCTTTCTCCAGGTCCACAAAGATGCAATGCAACTCCTTCTGGCCTTCTCTCTACTTCTCCATCAAAATCCTCAGAGCAAACATCACATCTGTGGTGCTCTTTCTTGGCATGAAACCATCCTGCTGCTCACTAATTATCACCTCACTTCTTAACTGATCTTCCACTACTCTTTCCCATAACTTCATGCTGTGGCTCATCAATTTTATCCCCCTGATGGTAAGTCCAAAAACCTTGTTAAACTATTTTATTTTCCTGTTGTAAACTTGCTGGCATATTGCTCATTGCGATTCATACCTAAAGCTTATTGAGAATCTATATTATCGTCACGGTGAGTCTATAGAGTCACACGATACATTTTCAGAGCAGGTTAGAGATAATAAAAGTACTAAAATTCAAAAGTCTCTAAAAAATGATAGTAAAGATCGTATTAGTACAAACAAATGGAAATTATTACTCTGTGAAATAACAGAACAGCAAAAAGAGATTGAATATATTGTTCGGATTTTAACTTAAAGTTGGAGACTTGTAGATCGTCTAATTTGTGTTGCCATCAGGGAAAAGTAGTGTTTCTTCCCAAAGAAGAGGCCTATCCGTGAAAATTAAAAGATTTGTTGTTTGGTGAAAGTGAAATCCACATATGCGAGCGGCAGAGACGGGAAGTGGCTAGCGCGTAGCACAGGCCGGGGGAGTTGGCTAGCGAAGAGAGCAGGGGGAGCTAAGCCCCCTAGTATAAAAAAAAAATCAAAATCACACAGATGGACAGGGTTGAGCATTGGGGATTTGCTCGCAGCGTTCCACCTCGACTTTCACCTCCCTGATCTCCTCTCCCTGATATTTGCCCACAACAGTGGTCTGTTCTTTTCTGCCATTCCAGTAAGTGCGGCTCAGTCTGGCGGTGAACGGGATATTGGTGGTCACCTTCTTTCCTACCATTTTCACACTGCAGGAGTAATTGGGTTGTACAGTTTCCTCAAATATAAAGGAGTGGTTGTTAGGTGTGCTTGATATTTCACCCAAAGTAGTGGTGAACATGTTCTCCATGGAGACCCTGACAGACTCAGAGAGGAATGAAGGGATTCCAACAGTGACGTTAATGGAGATTCCATACATTGCTGAATGCTGGACGTCCCAGCGTCTGTCACTCATGGTTGTTGCCTCTAAAGTGACAGTTCTCTTTATGCTCTGGCACTCGTAGTTGTCCAATGATGATATCTTCAGCACTTCAGGAGGTTGTTCAAGGAGGTTTGCCTGATTAGTATCATAGATGAAATGAGAGATTTTCTGACTGTAAGATCCTGGGTTGATGGAGAGGACATCGTAATACTTGTAATAATACTCCTTACCCTCCCATGGCAGAAAGAAGGCACTATGCTTTGGGACCACCTTACCTAAGCCGTACCTGTTTTTACCAACAAAGGCATCGTAATCTTCACAGGACTTGATGGCTAATGATGGAAGTGAGCCATACAATCCCATTACCCACTCTAGAAACTCAAAATTGTCCCTGTTGACCAAAATGTCAAATGAATACGAATAATACTCTTTTCCACCATAAGCATAAAAACACCTTGAACCTTTACTCGGGTTGTAGAATCCGGGCTCACAGTGGGCTTTACAGACGTAGTCAGTGCGTGAAGCATAATCGTTCATGATGGATACCGTGTCACTGGGAACAGAACCATTGAAGGGGACCCACTGCAGGTTAACGGTGTTACCAACGACTGAAGGAGAATCAAGTGACCTCAACTGACTTGACGTATTCTGTGACAAAAATCTGGAATCGAGAGCCTGTGGGGAACGAACTTCTTTGAAATTTGGATTAACAGGCAAGTCTGTGGAGAAAACAAACAAACAAAAAAGATTAAACCGAGTCCAGCGATTTTAATGCATCTGTCATTAAAGTTATTTGACATGAATTTGTTTTATAGCTCTTACATTTCTGCTCTAAATCATTTCTGTGTGCTTTTGGAAATCAGTGTTTTGTTTTTCAAGATCTTGCGCATTGATATTGTTAAGAAAGACAACATCATCTTGCCATTGATTTGTAGGAGTTAAATTGCCATTCGTGCCGCCATTTTATGCTCAGTTTGCGTGGCGTGGCCATATTGTTTACAGGCCGGTGAGTCACATGTTTTATTACATTATCATGCAAATGAGAATATCACTGCCCTTTGTTGTGTGCGACAATAAGGTCCTGATAACAACATTGATCAACGTCCACTACTGGTCAGAAGTTTTAGAACACCTCAGTTTTTCTACAAAAGTAATCAGTTGAAATGCAATGAATGACCTAAAATGGTGAGAAGGTAAGGAGTAAAAGATTCAAGATGTTTTTATCCTCATGGTGGAAAACAGCATTATTCATATTCATTTGACATTTTGGTAAACCAGTCCAGAGCTTTAAATTTAAAGTTTAGGTTAACACAACTGAAAAAGGAAAAGAAATATTACAAACTAGCCGTCCCCTGGTACTCCGCCCCCGCGTAGTAGTGAAACAGGACAAACTTTAAAAATCAATAAACAAAAAGGTACCGCTAGCTAAGTGGAGGTGAGGTACACTCCAAAATGCAGAGGTAGACCGACTCCACACTCCTGACGTCACGCTTCCCCCTCCCCTCGGCCCTCAGCCTCTGTCTCGGATTAACGCGAATATATTACTCATGCAACTGAACTATGATTATTAGCACGATGAGAGAAGTCGCAAAATCAACTGGAATATTCAAGCAAATTCTAGAATATAACCCCATCTAAATCCGTTAAGTAGTTCTCTCATTCGCTAGCTAAGCAGATGTAAGATACGAGGCTGGCCTTCTTCAGGGAACAACTAAAAGTTTACAATATACAAATGTTCTGCAGCAACAAAAGTAAATGAAGCCTTGCATGTTGAAGCAAACAATTTGCACAGGTGTCCCAACACCTGGGGCCTCATGTATAACGCCGTGCGTAGAACTCACACTATAACATGGCGTAAGCACAAAAGCGGGAATGTGCATACGCACAGAAAAATCCAGATGCAGGTATCTGTGCATACGCAAACTTCCACGTTCTTCCGCTACATAAATCCCGATCAGCGTGAAAGTAACGCACGTGCACGCGCCTTCTGTCCCGCCCCAACTCCTCCCAGAATTACACCTCTTTGAATATGCAAATCAATATAAATAGCCTTCTGTGAAAAGACAATGGGAAAAGCACAGGGGAAAATATAAGAATTTCAGTGAATACCAAGTGGAGGCAAAGGAAAAACATACTATTTGTTGGTTTAAACAGTGATATAATCAACAAAAGGAAGTTGATCGACTGACATAGTGTCGGAGAAACTTGAAAGCTCAAGTTCACAAAGTCGTACAGTGCCCAAAATAAAAAAGAAATCACATATCAAAGTCGGCGTGAAAAGGCGAGTCGTAGCCCACCGTCTGAGTGTCATATGAAATATTAGGGTACAGAGAAAAAAAATAGGCACACAGTGGGAAAAAAAGCACGAAATGTCAACTTTAATCTCGAAATTTCCACTATAATCACGTAGTTTATTTTGTCATTAAAGTAGAACATCATAAACTTAATCTTAAAATCGTTTATTTTACTAGTTTCTCAAATCCCATCGTAACTAAAGTAGCACGTTAAATGCTTTGTTCTGTATTTGATCTTCTATATGCTCTGTGTGTGTGAATCACTACGTGCTTCCGTTCTTTCTCTTTCTCCGACAGCACACAGAATCCATTACACTAGTGATATTACAGCTCTATGAATAATTAAAATACTGAGATGTATACGTGATATCTTTTTCATGATGATAGGAATGAAAGCATGTTATTAAATATGGGAACACGGTGGCGCAGTGATTGTTCATATCTCACGCAAGAGGCTTGCTGCGCCATGTGCGACCTTCGATGAAATAATTTATTACAGAAGTACTGTCTCTTTCAAACGTACTAACCTCCAATTCCTGTCCTTACTTTTCTTTCTCCAAATACCCAATCGCCACACAATCAGCTCTGTAATAGACGTTAAGCCATCTGTAAGCTTAGAATGCCGATTCTTCAGAACTTTTAAGGAACATTGAAATATCTTCGTAGTACGTGTTTAATTATTCTATCCATCTATCTTTCCAGTGTCGCGTCAGCACCAGCAAGAATACAGCGCAAGGCAGGAGCTATCCGTAAACTAGGTAGCACTGCGGCACCGTGTCCTCACATGTTTAATTATTAACAATACAGATTATTTAAATGAAGTTAAAGCTTTATCTGTATAATATAATCAACATATTTTGCCGCATTTCATCTTAAAAATGATATCATCATCATACGCGCTTTATAAAGTGGCGCAGGTTGTGCAATATTATAACTAGTGCAAGTTTACAGTGAGGTAATTGTACTTACAAGTACAAACAGTTCTACAAGGAGCACTTGATTGTGTGCGTTTAGAGTTCTTGGGATTAAACTGTTTGTGAACCGCGAGGTCCGTACAGGAAAGGCTTTGAAGCATTTGCTTGATGCTGTATACTGATAATTCTCTTTCCGATCAGCTGCTGCTGTGATTCCCCACTCAGATACAGTGATATAAATACTCCGAGTGGTGCAGTGAGAGTAATATGAAAAAAGATGATCTGCTGTGGCAACACTTAACGGGAGCAGCTGAAAGAAGAAGAAGATGCAGTGAGAGTAACAACGCTAAAGCAGTTATGGTATTTGGAATACTATGGCTATTCCCTGGACCATTATATTGCTGCAGGTTAATTACAATCAGATGCATCACACTAATAAACAATATGCAGTTAGTTTCAGTGTATTTATAAAGCCGCATCAGGAATGTGAGTCTAAGAAAGAAAGGGTGACCACACAGGAACAGTAGCACTGCTTTGACGCTGGGTGCCGCCAGTCTGCAAAACCGAGCGGAGAAATTGCGCACGCCAGGGTATGAGGTACCGTGGAAATGTGCATGGCTTTACGCCAAGTTTAGGTTTTATACATCGCGATTTGAGTGTGGAAATGTTCGTACGCAACATTTCTGTGCTTGATTACCCTTAGAAGTGTAGGCCTTTCATTTTGTAAAAATGTCATTTGAGTGTAGTTTTGTCCTACACAATCCAAAGGCAAATGGAAACTGGAAGAAACTCAGAAAGGAAGAGACCTGGCAAAGCCAAAGTCACAAGCCAATCCGAAGACAAGTTTCTGAGGGTGACCAACTTGAGTGGTATGTGGGCACCTCACAGCAGAACAGCTTCACACACACAGCTGAACAGTGCAGGTCGACAAAGCGAGTGTCAGTGTGTACTGTGAAGAGGAGACATTGTGCTGCAGGTTTGGCAGGACGAGTGGCAGTGAGAAGAACATCTCTCTATTATAAAAAAATAATCCTGTGGGAGGGAATGACTAGGAGACGATACGTGATCTTCACGTTAAGATGATGGAAGACAAATAGAAGACCCGCGAGACGAAAGAGAATGGCCACTGAGCGTCTCGCGGGGATATAGAACATGAGATTCTTGCAAGACACACCCTACTTACAAGCAATATCAGAGTACGGCCAGCAAAAAAAAAAAATCAGTAGTGCAAAGGCACGCAGCACACACAGATACAGGGGTCGCAGTGCATATAAAGCGTATAAAGGACAATACGTTATAAATGAAACGTTGACGACTAAAAAATCGCATTAGCGCAAACAAAAGGAAATTAATCATCAGGACCAGGTGTAATTGAAAAAATAACAGGAAAAAGCGAGGTCAGAAATAAAAGGTAAAGAGCAGAAAACGTAGATTTACACAATAATGGACCATACGCTATGAGAATCTGTGGTCCCGCAACAGTTAAAGCAACGACAAGTTTAATTTCAAAGACAACATATTATATATTTATGATCACGGAGAAGCGATCACAACACTAGCAGTATAGACACGAAGTAGCATAAAGGACAGCGGCTGTAAAGGCTTTAAAATGATCGATGGGCAGCTGCCCCTTCACAATGCGAGCAGTGTTATACGTCCTGCAAGAAAGAGATTTAACCATGCCCGGGGCTGGAAATTAAGGACAATTATTGTTTTTACAATGTCACGTGAGACAAGGCAGTGAGCCATCATTTAAAACAAGTCCACAGACATCTAACCTACCAGTTGTTGGATTGCTTTTGGCAGACACGCATCATGTGCCCCCAGCTCTTATACAACGACATGCAACAAGCAGAACACGCAGCTCACTAGCAGCAGAAAGACAGCAGATGATCCGACAGAATATCCTTAGCATGCGTTCAGCTGACCCCCCCCCCCCCACAACGTGAGCAGCATTATACGTCTTGCAAAAAAGAGATGTAACTACGCACGGGGCTGGAAATAAAGAACAAGTATTGTTTTTACAAATGTTTTTAAAGTAAAAGTGAAAATAATGCATATGTAACAATTCTCATGAAAATAACAATCTCTTTAAATTGTATATCCGGTAAACCAAACATGGGGGTGAGCGAGCGAAGCGATCAGGGGCCAGAGCCCCCTAGTTCCATAAAAGACAAAATAGGACCTTGAAATAGTGGCTGTGGACTATGGAAGTCTGGACAGTCTTAAACTGGGGAGTTAAAGGGGAAATCAAGAAGAACACGGGTGCTTGTCCCAAACATTGTGGAGGGCACTGGAGGACTGTGGGAAACTGCACTGGCAGCACTCACACCGTCTGCAGCAAGTTAAAATCAAGATAGCGTCCATAGAGACACAGCGTGGTCCTTGTCACAATGTGGAAATGAATGGTTCAGATTTTAAGAAGAGAGGCAAGTGGGTTTAAAACCTTTACAGAGTGGGGCCCAACCTCTACTATTGTGGGGGTCCTGTAAATTTTGTACTCCTCAAATGACCGTACTGTAAATCACCGATTTGAACATCTTATCTGCTTCTCATCTTCCGGTGACTTTTCTTTCTTGTGCATTCAGTGAGGATGAAGGAAGACCCCTTTTAAGAAAATCTGCCCTCTAGCTGTTATATCCAGAAGTGGCCTTACCATTGTCACTACAGCAAAACTCTCACCTGCTTTCGCTTCTGGCGTCTGTCTGGCGGGGTTTTCCAGATGTTTGGGAGAAGAAATCGGGGAAGCAGAAGGCAAGTGAAATTCACTCAGCAGCAGAAATGTCAGAGTGGTCAACAGTGTCCACATCATCTGCAGGAAAGACCACAAACAGCTTACTGGAGAACACGGGGCAAAGCAAAGCTCAAAATCTTGGAATTATAAAAGTGGAGTTTGCATGTTCTCCCCGTGTCTGCGTGGGTTTCCTCCGGGCGCTCCGGTTTCCTCCCACAGTCCAGAGACATGCTGGTTAGGTGGATTGGCGATTCTACATTGGCCCTAGTGTGTGCTTGGTGTGTGGGTGTGTTTGTGTGTGTCCTGCGGTGGGTTGGCACCCTGCCTGGGATTGGTTCCCTGCCTCGTGCCCTGTGTTGGCTGGGATTGGCTCCAGCAGACCCCCGTGACCCTGTGTTCGGATTCAGTGGGTTGGAAAATGGATGGATGTATATTATAAAAGGAACACGGGTCGTGACATGGCTCAAAATGACAAATATTAAGTTTCTTATATAAAAAGGAAGGTTGATGTAAGTCTAGGACCCTCTAAGGTTAATAGTCTGGGGTGTGCGGACAGTGTTGCTGTAGTCTAAAGATTCAAAATGTGTCACTCTTGAGTTTAATTGTACATTTCATTATTTTGACTTGGTAACTGAGGCCATTAACAGAGGCAGCTAAAACAATTTAACTTTTTGAGGGCTGAATATTATTTCTGAAGTTTTCTGAAAAGCATGCAAAGCAAGGGTGTCACACATAAATCAGCATAAAACGTCTGCTGCTGCGTGAGACGCCTGTCTCTCTCGACGGCCATTAGGGACGCACAGTGGCCCGGCTGCCTGTCTGTCTTTACGTGGAAGGTGGGCGATGGTGGCACTCGCAGTGAGACGCAATCTGTCATTGTAAGCAGCTGTCCTGAAGGTGCATCAGCCTACATGAAGGTGTTCAGCACCACGATGAGCTGGGGACCGATCAGCTGATGCTGGGACCCCTTTTCATTTTCATTATCCACCTCCAGATCACTTGCATCAAAATCAGTGATAATCTCCAAACCTTGTCTGCCTAGTATTTCACTTTGGTCGATGTCGTTTTAGAGGCTGTTTGCTCTTTGCTACTCTTCTCACGCACAGGGAATCGAGGTCAAGGCAATGAAGAGAACGTTCCTTTTGACAAAAAGGGTCCAACTAAAACGTAATGGCGAGTTTTATTAAAGCTTACAGCTGAATACCGTCCTCTACCCCTGAATGTTGACAAAAGTTGACATCCGCCCTGGAAGAGTTAAAGTAAATCTCTTGTCATGTCAGACATTATATCTCAAAAAAAAAAAAAAGAATAATGGCACTTTAAAAACATTTGTGGTAGTAAATGCATTGCAATTATCACTTACACACATGGCACATCACAAACCAATCCTATACCAAATGTCATTTAATACAAGAATATGCATTGCAGTTGTCATTCCAACAGGTGGCACATCACAAACATTTGCATTTTATTACTACAAATATGTGTAATGTGCCATCTGTTGGCAAGACAAATGCAATGCATATCATTAATACAAGCATTACAAAGCATTACAAATTACGTTCCACTAGGTTGTGCACTGCATACTCGGAGGTCTATCTTAATTACTTTAAGATTTCAACCCGGTGTAGACGGGTAGTATGACCCCAAAACTCCAGACACATCTGCACTACAACAAGTCCCAAGTAATTTATTCTCCCAGTATCTTTGCAAAAGCTGCACCCATTGGGATTAATAAAGTATCTATCTATCTATCTATCTATCTATCTATCTATCTATCTATCTATCTATCTATCTATCTATCTATCTATCTATCTATCTATCTATCTATCTATCTATCTATCTATCTATCTATCTATCTATCTATCTATCTATCTATCTATCTATCTATCTATCTATCTATCTATCTATCTATCTATCTATTATATAGTGCCTTTCATATCTATCTATCTATCTATCTATCTATCTATCTATCTATCTATCTATCTATCTATCTATCTATCTATCTATCTATCTATCTATCTATTATATAGTGCCTTTCATATCTATCTATCTATCTATCTATCTATCTATCTATCTATCTATCTATCTATCTATCTATCTATCTATCTATCTATCTATCTATCTATTATATAGTGCCTTTCATATCTATCTATCTATCTATCTATCTATCTATCTATCTATCTATCTATCTATCTATCTATCTATCTATCTATCTATCTATCTATCTATCTATCTATCTATCTATCTATCTATCTATCTTAACCTTCACAGTCCACAATAAAACTGCTTTCACTTCTCTCCTTCCTTTTTCTCCTCTTCTCATGACCTCTCTAGGCGAGCTTCATTATCTCCACTCCTGACTCTGATTCTATGGATCCTGCAGTACTTTTGGTGTTAATGATATGTCTTCCAGGAAGCACTTCCAGGTCTGGCAGCACCTTTTGGAGACAAAAGGAAGTCAGTACCCAGCAGACCCCTCTAATGGCACTCAAGGACTCTGAAAAGGATGCCCACCAGAACTCCAATTCCAGAGCCTTACCAGTAGAATGCCTTCTCAGGAGGGAGTCTCACTCTGTCTTTCCATTTTGGCCTGCTTGCCAGGAAAGGTGCAACCAAGCAACATAGCCGGGAAATTCTTAACACCCAATCCTCCTTTGCAATGCCGGTACCCAAGTGGAGGCTCACACAGCGAGTGGCCTGTTCCATGAGGGGAATACTCCAGAGCTTGGTGGGATGTGGGTCATTGAGTCCACATATAGGACCAAAACCCATCCTAATGGCCTCCTCCAATTCTGAGGAAAGAAAAAAAAATCAGTCGTGCTCTGGAACTGCTGACAGGCAGACGGGTCCTGCAAACGCATTGGCCAGGGGTCACTATACTGCAATAAAAACACTTGTCCCAGTGCTTCTGTGCTTACTTACTTTTTATTTCCATTACTCTCATTTAGGGGTTGCTACAGTGGTTCATATGTCTCCATCTATCCCTGTCTTTTACATCATTTTCTGCCTTCATGTCCTCCCCTCATGCACCACATCCGTAAACCTCCTCTTTGACCTTCCTCTTTACCTCTTGCCTGGCACTTCCATCCTCAACTTTCTTTGCCTGTTGTACCCCTCATCTCTCCTCTGCATGTGCCCAAACAATCTCAATCAAGCCCCCCTCTCTTTCTCTCCCCCCAATATGGGGGAAATAATTTTTTGATCCAGTGCTGAATCTTGCATGGAGGTCCAGACCGAGGGCAATTGATGGTCATTTTATATTTCTTCCATTTCATACTTAAACTGGTTTGTCTTCTACATCACTTTCATGTCTACTGTGCCCCATTGTCATCTCCACTGGAAAGGGACTCTCATTTCCACAGCTGAGCCTCTGCTGCAGAGTTTTGTGCCCCCTTGTCTGCTGTTCCCAAAATTAACACTCGACAGCTAATATTTGTGTGTGATTGCTTGTTGTTGTTAATCATTATATATGAAAATACTAGGGGGCTTCGTCCCATCCTCGCTTTGCTCTCCAACTGCGCTGCGTGCCAACAACTTCGCATCTCTGACGCTCACGTATGTGGATTTCACTTTCACCAAACAAAACTTTTAATTTTCGTGGATACGCCTCTCCATTGGGAAGAAACACTAGTTTTCTCTTATGGCAACACGAATTAGACGATCTACAAGTCTCCAACTTAAAAGGTTAAATCCGAACAATATATATTCGATCTGTTTTCGCTGTTCCGTTATTTCATCGAGTAAGAATTTCCATTTGTTTGCGCTAATGCAATCTTTACTATCCTTTTTTGAGACTTGAATATTCGAAAGTCTCAAAAAAAGGATAGTAAAGATCGCATTAGCACAAAAACATTTTTAACTCTTATTTATTAAGAACTTCAAAACATCACTTTTCTTCATAATCACCTTCCTTTGTGATGCAATTTTCCCAGCGTCGTAAAAACTTTTTAATGCCCAATTACTACTCCTCACGCCTTAACCGTTTCCAACGAAAATATGAAAGTGCGGAAACTTTCTGAACGTCCCTCGTATATATGACAATTGTGGCGCTCTGGACCTCAAACCATGACGGATGTGTGTTCAAATCCCTGTGTGATCCTAAGTAAGTCACTTGATCTGCCTATGTTCCAGTTGAAAAACCAAAAGAAACTAAACCAACTGTATTTCAAATTTTGTAAGTTGCTTTGGCCAAATAAATAAATAAATTTAAATAAACTGCAGACTTTAAGGAGCGCACACCCCTTGGTGTACGAAGTGCGCGCATTTTACTTTAATAAACGGTGCTCACTCAGTATCATAAGAATTTGACAACTGAGGTTGGGGTCCTCTCGGTGTCCGGAGTGCACTTTCTCAAGTGGTGCCCATTTAGATGACGGCACCCTAGGCGGCACCTACACTTCGTAATAGATTGACAGGTGTTGTGAAAATATCTGTGCCCCATGGAATTCAGTGTCCTTTTGAGCTATACATATTTGTATGAGCTATATAAATAAAGATTGTTGTAGTTGTTGTTACGATTTGGCACAGGCCCACTAAGGTGGGATCTCCTCGTGTTCCAGGCGACATGCAGCCTACACTGTAAAAAATAAATCTTGCATGTATGAAAAATAATAATAAAATATAGCTAACTATACGCAAAATAATCCATCCATCCATCCATCCATTGTCTCCCGCTTATCCGAGGTCGGGTCGTGGGGGCAGCAGCTTGAGCAGAGATGCCCAGACTTCCCTCTCCCCGGCCACTTCTTCTAGCTCTTTCGGGAGAATCCCAAGGCGTTCCCAGGCCAGTCGAGAGACATAGTCCCTCCAGCGTGTCCTGGGTCTCCCTGGTGAGGTGTTCCGGGCACGTCCAACCGGGAGGAGGCCCTGGGGAAGACCCAGGACACGCAAAATAATCATTACTTTAATTAATAAAAATGAGTTTTACCCTTTTTATTTATTATTTAGTTCTAATTCAATAAAAAAATTATGAATAATGTTAACTTATTATTTTTCTGAAAATGTAAACATTTTTTATATCTTATTCTAAGTAAAAAAACTATACTGTGAATTAAACACATTTAAGTTAAGTTAAATTTAATGACACGGCACTTCCTCTCACATCGGTTTCTTGGTCTTTACAACAACGCATTCAGCTGTAACGCTTATCCATAACAAGAGTTATTTTACTACGAATGTGTAAGTATAAAGCATATTAATTCCGTAATGAATAACTAGTATTTCATTTCGTATAGTTACAGATGTAAGCATTTGTTATTTTCACGAAACCTTTCCCTTCATGTGGGAAACATGGCGGACAAGGTAGCATCTTTCTAACAACCTACCTCGTTGGTTTGCTTTAAAAAGCAGGCACAGTTCTCGGATAGTTACATATGTTCATATTTTTTTTTTATCGTTTAAAATTTTATTTTACACAGAAAAAGAAAATGACACTTTGAGATAAGTTTGAGAACGCTATGGCGTTTGTCCTAAACTACGACCTGTAAACAACATAAAAAGACATTTGCCTAACCGTCACGGTACTTCTTATTTAATTAGTGTTCTACATAGGTAATGTATTTACTGGTTAATTTTTAATACTGTGATTTATTTAGCGATGTTTGATTTCCTACATCCTATTTTATTTCAGGATTTTCGCTATCGCATACTGAGAAGTAGTGGAAAAGGCGGCCATTGATTTAAGCGGATATGTTGGCGTAAATGCAGGAAGTGTTTGAAGAGCGCCATCTGCGTCAGGATTTCACTCTCTACGTTTCCTTCCCGTTTAGCACTCATTTCTGGGACATTATTTGATTGAGATATACTTTTTGAAGAACGTTTAAATAAAGAAATATAGAATAAGTTATAAAAAATGTTTACATTTTAAGAAAAATAATAAGTTAACATTATTCATAATTTTTTTTATTGAATTAGAATTAAATAATCAATAAAAAGGGTAAAACCCATTTTTATTAATTAAAGTAATGATTATTTTGCGTATAGTTAGCTATTTTTTTAATATTTTTTATTTTATTAATTTTCATTGTAATCATTCCATACAAACAGATCAATTTATAACCCAACAAATTTGAAGACAAATCAAACCCCACCCCTGAGAAGGAGAGCTTAGCTAAAGGAAAATTGCTTTAAGCTTTTTAATAAGGCAACATTAGACAAAAGAAGGGGAGAAGTAAATATCTATATTAAAATAATATTGATTAAATCCTGCCAAGTTTTGAAAAAATTTTGTACAGATCCTCTAACTGAAAATTTGATTTTTTCCAATTTCAAATAATATAAAACATCAGTTTCCCACTGACTTATAAGAGGAGAATTAGGATTCTTCCAATTTAACAAAATAAGTCTGCGTGCCAAGAGTGTAGTGAATGCAATCACCGTTTGTTTGTCCTTCTCCAATTCAAGTCCATCTGGAAGGACACCAAACACAGCTGTTAGTGGGTTAGGAGGGATTGTGATACTAAGGCTGTCTGAGAGGCACTTAAAAATTTTTGTCCAAAATGATGTTAGTTTGGTGCAGGCCCAGAACATGTGACCCAGTGAGGCAGGAGCTTGGTTGCAGCGCTCGCAGGTTGGATCCTGGCCTGGAAACATTTTGGACAGTTTTAAGCGAGACAGATGAGCTCGATATATAATTTTTAGTTGAATAATTCTATGCTTTGCGCATATAGAACTCGAGTGAATTCTCTGCTTTGCTACCTTCCACTCCTTTTCTGATATATTGATTAAGAGATCTTCTTCCCAATGTCCTCTTGGATCTTTGAAAGGTAGGGACTCTAATAAGATTTTATATATTGCGGAAATAGTGTTTGTTTCCTCGGAATTGAGCAGTATTTTTTCCAGCATTGTGGAGGGTGCAAGGTGGGGGAAATCGGGCAATTTCTGTTTAACAAAATTTCTAATTTGAAGATAGTAAAAGAAATGTGTAGCTGGGAGGTTAAATTTTGAACGTAATTGTTCAAAAGATGTAAATATGTTGTCTATATAAAGATCTCTGAGCATTTTAATCCCAAAACTTTTCCAGGTATTAAAAACTGGATATACTTGCGAAGGTTGAAAGAGGTGGTTCCCTTGCAGAGGTGCCACTGATAAAAGATTTTCCATCTTAGAATGCTTCCTAATTTGGTTCCATATTCTGAGTGAGTAAAGCACGATTGGGTTATTAGTATATTTGCGATAACTTTCATTTATTGGAGAGCAGAGCAGGGAATATAAAGAAGTACTACAGGATTTTACTTCTATTGCAGACCAAGCCTGTGTATGTGCATTTATTTGTGTCCAGGTTTTTATGGCTTGTATGTTTGCTGCCCAGTAATAAAACTGAAAATTAGGTAAAGCCATGCCACCTTCTGCCTGAGGTCTTTGTAGGGTCGCTCTTCGGATACGTGGGTGTCTTGAGTTCCAAATGAATGAGGTTATTATTGAATCTAACTGTTTAAAAAACGATTTATTGATATATATTGAAATGTTTTGAAATAAAAAGAGAAGTTTAGGAAGGATATTCATCTTAACGATGTTAATTCTTCCGGCTAGAGTGAGATGAAGGGTTGACCATCTATGCAAGTCTTGCTTAATTTTTTCCATACAGACGCCAAAATTTTGTTGGTAAAGAGCTTTATGTTTACTTGTGATATTTACCCCTAGGTATTTAAACTGATCTGCTATGGTAAAAGGTAGGGTGTCTAATTTATTATTATATGCTTGTGAGTTCACTGGAAAGAGTATACTTTTATTCAGATTAATTCTAAGACCAGATATCTTTTGAAATTCTGTTAGTGCTGTTAAAACAGCAGGGACAGTGTTTTCTGGGTCCGATATATATAAGACCATATCATCTGCATATAAAGAAATTTTCTGTTCCAGTCCTTCTCTGACAATCCCCTTTATCTGATGAGAATTTCGGCAGTGAACCGCCAGTGGTTCAATAGCGATTGCAAACAACAGTGGCGACAAGGGACATCCTTGTCTGGTACCACGTTCTAGTTTAAAGTAGTCTGAGCAAATTTTATTAATACAAACTGAAGCTTCTGGACTGGTATACAGTAGTTTAATCCAAGCACAAATATTCGGGCCAAACCCAAATTTCTCCAATGCAGTGAAAAGGTAATTCCATTCGATCAAGTCAAATGCCTTTTCTGCGTCTAATGATAGTAATATCTCTGGGGTGTTTGATTTTGCTGGTGAATATATAACATTAAACAAGCGTCGGAGATTTGAAGATAGATGTCGGCCTTTAATAAATCCAGTTTGATCTTGTGATATTACCGAGGGCAGCACTTTCTCCATCCTTCTAGCTAGGATTTTTGAGAGTATCTTAACATCATTATTCAGGAGTGAAATTGGTCTATATGATGCACATTGTAACAAGTCCTTATTTTGTTTAGGAAAGACGGTGATTAATGCTTGTCGAAATGTTTGAGGTAGTATTTGGTGGTCTTTAGCTTCTGTAAATGTTACCAATAAGAGTGGAGCTAGCTGAGTGGAGAATTTCTTATAAAACTCTACGGGGTAACCATCAGGGCCTGATGATTTCCCGCTTTGTAGTGACTTTATAGCGTCTAGTAATTCTGTTAGCGTTAGAGGTTTATCTAGTTCCTCAGCACTTAAAGCATCTATTTGTGGTATTTGTGAATTATCCAGAAATGCATTAGATTGCGTGTTGTCTTCTTTGGGCTCAGTGGAATATAAAGACTTATAGTAATCTCTAAATGTGTGCATTATTTTATTATGGTCGATGATTTCTTCTCCATTCTTGTTGGTGATTACTGGTATTGCATTGTGAACTTCTTGTTTATGAATTTGTTGAGCTAAAAGCTTATTAGCTTTTTCTCCGTGTTCATAGTAATGCTGTCTAGACTTATAAATAAGTTGTTCAGTTTCTTTAGTTGTTAAGATGTTAAGTTCTGTATGCAGGGCCTGCCTTTTCCTGTGAAGAGCTTCACTTGGACGCCTGGCTTGTTCTTCATCTATTCTAGTAATTTCATTTCTTAGCTCTGACACTTTCTTGGTTTCTAATTTATTTCTATGGGAAAGATATGAAATAATCTGGCCTCTTAGGAAGGCCTTTAGAGTTTCCCAGAGTGTTCCTGCAGAAACTTCTGTAGACGTGTTTGTCTCTAGGAAGAAGCTGATTTGTTTGGATATAAATTCTGTGCAGTTCTCGTCTGCCAATAAAAGAGGGTTAAGACGCCATCTGCGAGGTGAGTACGAGGGGCTTATTGATTTTAGCTCCAAGACTAGAGGGGCATGGTCAGAGATAACAATTGTGTCATATTTGCATGATTTAATTGTAGGCAGGAAATTATTATCTATAAAAAAATAATCAATTCTTGAGTAGCTATAATGCACTGGTGAGTAGAACGAATATGTTCTTGAGTTTGGGTTAAGAAACCTCCAGGGGTCTGATAAGTTGTGATCATTTAAAAACTGTGTAATTATCTTTGCAGTATTAGATGTCGTCCCCCCTGTCACGGGAGTCCTATCTAAGAGTGGATTTAAAACACAATTAAAGTCCCCAGCCATTATAATTTTATGAGTGTTCACATTGGGAATGGATGCAAATAGATTTTGCATGAATTCCTTATCATCAACATTGGGTGCATAAACATTTATCAAAATCATTTTACTGTTATATAAGTTGCCCATGACCATCACATATCTCCCTTCAGGGTCCGACACTACCTCTGATGCTACAAATGGAACTGTTCTATGTATGAGAATTCCCACCCCTCTAGTTTTCTTTATAAAGCTAGAATGGAACATTTGGCCAGTCCAGTCTTTTTGTAATCTGAACTGATCCTTGGTTAGTAAGTGGGTCTCCTGTAAAAATACTATTTTAGCGTTTAAGCCTGTTAGGTGAGAGCATACTTTCTTTCTCTTTAATTCGTGATTCAGGCCTTTAACATTCCAGCTCACAAAGTTAACTGTCCCATCATGGAGACATTGATTCTGAGTTTTTAATGTCATTTTATAGTTTTAATTGGTAATATGGCAGTTTTAATCTTAGTTTCAAGATTCCCCAGGAGTTGTTGCATGTTAGCCTGTTGCTGCATTGATATTTATAATTATAAGGATTATAAGAATAGATTAAATATAACCTGCTCTCCTTCTCTCCCCCCTTTATCCCCCCACCCCCCCATTTTGCCTCCCCACATGAGGCTAGACCCCACTTCGCGATGTTCCAGTCCTCTGACATACGAAGAGACAGAGCACGTCCAAAACAAAACAAACCCCACCCTGCAGCGGCGTTACAGAATTAGTTAGCTATTTTTTATTATTATTTTTCACACATGCAAGATTTATTTTTTACAGTGTGGGTTCGCTTCCCAGGTCCTCCCTCTGTGGAGTCTGCATGTTCTCCCCGTGCCTGCGTGGGTTTCCTCCCACAGTCCAAAGGTTAGTTGCATTGGCGATCCTAAATTGTCCCTGATGTGTGTGTGTGTGTGTGTGTGTGTGTGTGTGTGTGTGTGTGTGTGTGTGTGTATATATATATATATACATATATATATATATATATATATATATATATGTGTGTGTGTGTGTGTGGGCTGGCACCCTGCCCAGGATTTGTTCCTGCCTTGTGCCCTGTGCTGGCTGGGATTGGCTGACTGACCTTGTATAGCACAGTTCCCTTAACTCAGGTCCTTTCCATTTTCTGTTATATGGAGTGACTTCAGCTGGCAATTTTCTGACTTAAAGTGAAGTGGAGCTGCATTTGTCCCAAATATTTCAAAATGAAACTACCAGTAAGGTAATAAAAAAAAAATTAGTAAGCCTCCTAAGTACAATAATAATGCAGTTGATAATACACACAAAAGAGAAAACTGTGAAATTTTGTTTAAGACTTAAGTGTCTTGGATAAATTTCTTAAAATATTTAACGTTTCCATAGGTTATCACATACCCTTGGAGCCAAGTACATAAGGTCAGGATATTCCGGTCTAACAGGTCTTACTTCTGTCTTGCTGTCCAACTACAATCTGAGATCACTTTATTGTAACACTGGAGGTACAGCTGAACAACTAAGAATACTCCATGTTAGCTTATAGAGGGGTATGATAGAATCATCCATTACTTATGTAGGTATGTGAATTCTACTATAAAGCAAAAAAATAAAACCCGCAGGAATTTACTATTATTTGACTAAATAGGGTTGGCTCATACATAAATTAATATCAATTGGCCAATCCAACTTCCTTAGGCTTCCATGTTATCAAAATTCATCAGTTGTTGAACAAATGCAGTTCTTGATGAGAACTGCCATCTTCAGGTCTAAGTGTTAAAAGTCTGGGCCACTCAAGGGGAGTAGGAGACTTGACCCAAAGCCATTTTGATGTTGTTTTGGCTGCATGGTTCTGTCCACTGTCATGCTGAAAGGTCAACCGTCAACCCCAGTCTGTGGTGTTGTTTTCTTGCACTTGGACAGTACAAACCCCAAAGGTGTGGAAGAAATTATGAATACAGACACCTCCCACTGGAATGCCCCGATTTAAGCAATAAAACACAGGCAGGAGAAAGCACCAATTGTTATTCTTTATCTAAAACTCCAAAGAGGTAACAAGTGCATTACATGTTAGCCACATGTTAGCCACAGGCTACAAAGAAAAAAGTGTCCATCCATTGATTAGGTCGCTACTCAAAAAAAGGAATTCATTATATAATCAGAAAACTTTTAATATGATTGGTTACACCCAGTTGCTAGCGGGACATGGCAGATGTTGATACCTTAAATGACCACAATGCGATTGACAGTCCTGTTTGCTTAGGACGTACATGACATTTTAAATGTATTATTTTTATTCTTATTTTAGGAGATGTGTGAGTTTCTCCACATACACTTTGTTTCTTATGGTTTAAAAGAAAAGAACAATGGCCTGTATATACTGTATATTATGATCCAGCTGGGTACAAAAACAGGAAACTTAGTACTATTGAACAACAACAACATTTATTTATATAGCACATTTTCATACAAAAAGTAGCTCAAAGTGAAGAATGGTTATGCCATAAATACAACATATTTCTCTTAAGGGGTTATATAAAATAACAAGAAATATATTTATCATTGTGAATAATAAAATAACAGCATCGGCTTTTAGGTATAAGCTCAGAAGGATATGAGACTCAGACACATGGCGGGTGCGCATTGGAGCAGGGATCAAATTCAACTCTTACACAGGACCTCTGTGATTCTGGCTGCCTTCATCCTTCCCGCAATTCTGACCAGTCTCTCTATCCCTGCCGCTGAGAGCCATCCCCATACTTCATCGTAGGGATGTTATTAGGCAGGTGATGGATGAGCAGTGCCCGGTTTTTACCAGACATAGTGCTCGGAGTTCTTTCCAGAGAGTTCCATTTTGTCTCATAAGAACATTAGAATAATCTGAATGAGAACAGGCCATTCAGCCCACCAGTCCAATCCACTTAATTCTTCTCTAGTTTTGAAAGTCCCTGAAGTCCTACTGCTTACCATGCTACTTGGTCTCTTATTCCAAGTGTCTGTAATTCTCTGTGTAAAGAAAAACTTCCTAATGTTAGTGCGAAACTTACCCTTAACAAGTTTCCAACTGTGTCCCCGTGTTTTTGATGAACTCATTTTAAAATAACAGTCTCGATCCACTTGATCCACTCGATCCACTTGATCCACTCGATCCACTCCCAATCCCTTTCTGATTTTAAACACTTCAGTCATGTCACCTCTTAACCTTCATTCTCTTAAAAGGCTCAAGCTCTTTTCATCTTTCCTCATAACTCAACCCCTGTAGCCCTGGAATCAGCCTAGTTGCTCTTCTCTGGACTTTTTCTTGTGCTGCTATGTCCTTTTTGTAGCCTGGAGACCCAAACTGCACACAGGACTTCAGATGAGGCATCACCAGTGTGTTATAAAGCTTGAGCAGAACCTCCTGTGACTTGTACTCCACACATCAAGGTGCTATATAGCCTGATATTCTGTTTGCCTTCTTAATGGCAACTGAACACTGATGGGAAGTCGATAGTTTAGAGTCCACTATGACTCCTTAATCCTTCTCATTAGGCGGACTCTCGATTTTCAGACCACCCATTCAGGGCTGTCTTAACAGCATTATAGGCTCCCAGGCAAAGCAGCGCACTGGGGTCCCTACCTACACAAGCACTCAGCAAGTCATAACATACATAGATTTGCATGGGGTCCCTATGCAACCGCCCAGCGTGCCCATGGGCTATGACGGCCCGGCTCCCATTGTGCAATCAAACCCAACATTTCAAATTCCTATGTGTAATACTTTACATTTATATACTATTTTGTATATATACTATTTTGTATATATATATATATATATATATATATATATATATATATATATATATATATATATATATATATATATATATATACACTGCGGTGGGTTGGCACCCTGCCTGGGATTGGTTCCTGCCTTGTGCCTTTGTTGGCTGGGATTGGCTCCAGCAGACCCCCGTGACCCTGTGTTCGGATTCAGTGGGTTGGAAAATGAATGGAAGGATGGATATATATATATATATATACCCATTCTGGGATGCCCTCACAATGGAAGGACCAGGGGAGAGAGCATGAACATTACCTCCCCTGGATCACTACATGGCATCATGGGTGTTGAAGTTAGCCAACTCAACCCTGTTGCGTTCTGTGAGCTGCACTTTGTTGGAAGTGCTTCCGGACCACAATTATGGGACACTGGAAGTACTACCTGGTGCTGCATAAAAGAAGCTGCTAACTGGCTCAATTCAGGGCTTCAGAGTCAGGAGGCAGCAGGCAACACTCAACAGGAGGATGTAAGAAGGAAGAATTGGTTCATTTTTGTTTTATTTTGGCTAATTTTTGGAAAGGTGATTTTGGAAAAAATCCTTTTGTTTAAATAAATATTTGAACTTAAAGGTTATTTTCAAGTAACAGACATTACTATGTCTGTGGGTTGGGGCTCTCTGGCACTCTATACCGGTTATTATATATACTTTTAACTAATAAAACTGATACAAAATATTTTTTCATGTTTACATCTATTACCAGGGCGGCACGGTGGCACAGTGGGTAGTGCTGCTGCCTTGCAGTTGGGAGACCTGGGGACCTGGGTTCGCTTCCCGGGTCCTCCCTGCATGGAGTTTGCATGTTCTCCCCGTGTCTGCGTGGGTTTCCTCCGGGCGCTCCGGTTTCCTCCCACAGTCAAAGACATGCAGGTTAGGTGGATTGGCGATGCTAAATTGTCCCTAGTGTGTGCTTGGTGTGTTTGTGTGTGTCCTGCGGAGGGTTGGCACCCTGCCTGGGATTGGTTCCTGCCTTGTGCCCTGTGTTGGCTGGGATTGGCTCCAGCAGACCCCCGTGACCCTGTGTTCGGATTCAGCAGGTTGGAAAATGGATGGATGGAAATTCCTGCTTTCTGAACATTTGGAATGCTAAGATAAATACCTGATATCATTTTCATGATGAAATCCATTAAAGCATTGTAAGAAAGGCACTGTATTGCGCCCGACCTGGCACAGACTTAACATGGGAGGCACGTATAAAATTAAAAGACTTTAATTTTTTCTTCACCTGTGGGGCACATCTTCCCTGTGAACCTCACAGCCACAACATAGTCCCAAGCACTAAACACTAAAGTCCAAACACTCCTCTCTCTTTCCCCACCACTCCTCCATAGCTTTTTTATCCTTCCACCCGACTCTGGCCATTGAGTGGTGGTTGCTGGCTCCTTTTATGGCCCACCTGGAAGTGCCCCAGGTGCTTGATCACCTGTTTCCGGTTGCACTCTCGGGTGGAGCGGAAGATTAGTCCAGCTGGGCTCAGGGACCCATGCCACGCCCCCTGGCGGCCACCCCACACCCCAACAGGGCTGTGGAGAACTCCATCTCCCATGGAACCCTGCGAGAGACTGAGGCATCGTTCCAACCCAGGGGGATGGCCATCCAGCGATCTGGGGGAGGTACTGCACCATCCAGGGCTGCTCCCCATGAATACACATCGAAGGGGCGTCCTGGCTGGGCATGGGACCTGGCCATTCTCCACAACATGTGTTAAACGTGTGAGGCACAGTGGTGTGGCATAGTGCTGCTCCTTCACAGTAAGGGGTCCCCAGGTGTACGTTCAGTGTACAGAACCTTTATGGCAGGAGTGACGAGGCTCCAAAAAGCTAGATGTATGAACGGTTATTTTTTCTTCTCCATGGCCCTAATACACTTCTGTACAGGACTGATGGCTAGCCAGTGGAATTTAATAAAACAATTTCAAATAAGTTAGGTCCACTATTATTTGCGACACTTTTAGAAGTTAGAGGAAACAAAATTCTACCTGATACTTTTCACCAAAAATTAATTACCATTTTCCAAAGAAGAATAAATGACTTATTACAATGTGCATCATACAGACCAGTTTCATTTGTGAATAACGGTGTTAAGATATCTCCAAAGTTCTAGCTAGAAGGACTGAGAAAGTGCTTCCTTCTGTAATGTCACAAAAAACAAACTGGATTTATTAAAGGCAGACACTTAGCTTCAATCCTTCAACATCTGTTTAATGCAATATATTCACCCATAAAATCTAACACTCTGGAGATCTTATCTTTACACACAGAACAAGCCTTGGATAGAGTTGAATGGGAGTACCTGTTCAGCACATTGCACACATTTGGGGTTATATATGTGCATGGATAACACTACTTTATGCCAGTCCAGAACCCTCTCTTTGTATTAACAACATGCTCTCAAACTACTTCAAATTAATATGTGGTACTTAACAATGGTACCCTCTATCACCATTGCTTTTTACAATTGCCATTGAGCCCTTGGCTATTCATTTTCAAAAAGAATCAGAGATTAAAGGTTTTTTTAGAGAAGGACTTGAACAGAAAATATCACTATACACAGATAGTACGGAACTTTATAAATCAGACCCACAAATATCTTTACCAGTAGTCCTTAATGCACTAGCAGAATTTCAAAAGATATGTGGACACAAGATCAATTTGAATAAATGTGTGCTTTTCCCAGTGAACTCTCTAGCACACCATATTAGACTGGACATCTATCCATTTATTTTATCACAACAGTTTAAATATCTAGGGTTAAGCATCACAAGTAAATATAAAGATCTTTTTCAACACAATTTTGCTATCAGCATGGAAAAAAATCAAACAAGATGTGAGCAGACAGTCTACCCTACAGCTCACATTAGTAGGGAGAATCAATGCTGTCAGGATGATCATCCTTCCCAAGGTTCTATTTATATTTCAGAGCATCCTCATATACATTAACAAGTCGTTCTTTAAGAAATTAGACTTCATTATAACATCATTTTTCTGGAATTCGTAACGTCCACACATTCAAAAGGTGACTCTACAAAAGCAGAAGGTGGCATGGCACTACATAATTTTTTATTTTTCTTATCTGACGGCAAATATACAACCTATAAAGACCTCAAAATTGAAAAAAATTGAAGAATTTGCACAAGCCTGGTATGCAATGGAAATTAAATCTTGATGTTTCTTTGTACACCCTGATTTGTGTCCCAGTAAATAACAATTATCGTTAATATACAAATAATCTAATTGTCCATCAGTCATTCAGAATATCAAACCAATGGAGGATGCACCTCATGGCAGAGAAGCTTTTATCACCTTTCTCATCCCTCTCGAAGCTACACAGCATTTAATCTTTGGAAAACACCTTGGATTAAAACACTTAGAGAACTATATATAGATAATCTTTTTGCATCTTATGAACAATTACGCTTGAAATTTAACTTCCCAGTAGCAATTTTTTCCTCTACTTTTAAATGAGAAATTTTGCTAAAAGGAACCTACCCTGTTTTCCTCACCTCCCATCCATTTCTATTACAGAAGAAATACTGATTATTCCTAAAGACTCAAAGAGTATCTCGATAATATATTAAGAAATATTAAAGTCTCATCCTTTCAAAGATCCTAGGGTACAGTGGAGAAAGGATCTTTCAAATAATATCTCAGAAAAGGAATAGGAGGCAGTCATGCATAAAATACACTTTAGCTCCATATACACAAAGCATTCAATAATTCAACTTAAAACATTTAATTGATCACATTTATCTTGTGGGGCGGCACGGTGGCGCTGCTGCCTCGCAGTTGGGAGACCTGGAGATCTGGGTTCGCTTCCCGGGTTCTCCCTGCGTGGAGTTTGCATGTTCTCCCCGTGTCTGCGTGGGTTTTCTCCCACAGTCCAAAGACATGCAGGTTAGGTGGATTGGCGATTCTAAATTGGCCCTAGTGTGTGCTTTGTGTGTGTCCTGTGGTGGGTTGGCACCCTGCCTGGGATTGGTTCCTGCCTTGTGCCCTGTGTTGGCTGGGATTGGCTCCAGCAGACCCCTGTGACCCTGTGTTCGAATTCAGCGGGTTGGAAAATGGATGGATGGACATTTATCTTGTTTAAAATTGTCCAAAATGTATCCAGGATAAAATCCAATCTGTGAGTGTTGCAATTAAGCTCTAGTCTCACTGGGCCACATTTTGGAAGTGCACCAAATGAACATAATTTTGGAACAAAATCTTTGAATGGTTACTAGACCATGTCACAATCACTTGTAACCCATTAACAGCTGTGTTTGGTGGGATCCCAGAGGGGCTTAAAATGGAGAAGGACAAATTGATTGTAATGACAGATACCACACTACTAGCAAATAGACTTATCTTGCTTAACTGGGAGAATCCCAACCACCTTGTATAAGTCGGTGGGTAACTGATGTTCTGTATCATTTGAAATTGCAAAAAATCAAATTCTCGCTTAAAGGATCTCTTTGAAACATTTTTAAAATATGGCAAGATTTAATTAATAATATTTTAGAATAATCATTCATATCAGGGAATGATTTTTGCCCGTGCTCTTGGCTATCTTCTCTTTCTCTTAAATTCTGCTTTGTCTTTTTTTTTTTAACATTCTGATTTTGTTTTCTAGTTTGACTAGGAAGTCATTTGTTGTATTAGCTTGACTTAATCGAAACTGAGCAACTGACAAGTTCCCATGATCTGGTTGCTTTTAGTGAGGATACTTTAAAGTACTTATTGAAAGTCACAAGCCCCTGTCTCACATCTTCTTACAAACATATACACACTGGTTAGTTTATCTGAATTAAGTAAAGGAGGTTCTCGTTATCCACAGGGGCTGTATACCTGAAAAATACTGCAGGTATGGAAACCACATATACTGAAGCATTAATCCTATGGGAAAAATGGAAGTTGGTTCTGGGCAGTTTGTCAGCTCAGGGGAGATGGGGTCAGGTGGATGTGCCGACAGTCTGTTCTCACCCCTCAAAAGCTTAATAATGATTCCTCCAAAGATTCACCTACACCAACCTTGTTATGTCTTTTATTTGATAGTCAAGTTGGATTGTATTCTAGGTACTCTGCCAGAGACTGTGAGCAGCCACAGTAGGACTGATCTGAGGAAATCGCTAAACCATCCAATTGGCAGTAGCAACAGGAGGGGTATATAAAGCACATTTACTGGGAATTCCTCATTTGTGGAGAACAAACGTATGACCCTGTCTCCATCACGAATGGGACTCAATAGCATAGCCACTCCTGTTGGCATGAGGTAGATGCAGATTGATCCATTCAGTGTAGTGTGCTTGCAACCTCAAACATCTCAGGGCATTGCAGACCTATTACTTCTTAATCTTAAAGTTTTGCTGCTGTATGATAGACCTCCCTGAGTTTTGTTTCTACTGCACATGAATAGGTATGGTTAGGTTACACTTTTATAATAGCAGGAATCTGTTGGAACGGAATCAGTGGACACTGAGAATTTACTGTATATATCGCGACCCTGAAACTCTGTTAAAAACAGGCAGGAATTAGTTGTCCACTACTGGTTCAACTGCAAGTTCGCATGCTCACCACGTAATTTGATTCTCGGTGAATGATTAGTGCGGGGAACATTTAAAACTGACTGCTGACCTGGCCGTGTGTTCACTTTCTGCCGTCTCTCCTCCATAATGCGCTGACTCACAGCCGCTGAACCTGCTTGATGAATGAGGCTATCTGTTCTTTTAATCTGAAGAAGGGAGCTAATACAGGATGACTGACAACATCACTGCTTGCTTGCTCTGTGTTCAAGTGATGAAAATGACAGCTCCTGGTTGAATAAGAATGCTTGAGACTGTTCCTGTCTTCACAAAAATAAAGCTGATTTTCTCCGAAACTTGGACTCACCTCCTTCTATCTTGTGCAAGTCTGTGACACACACATCACAGTATATTCTAATAAATAATGACACTCTTAATACTTAGTTTTACATTTGTCTTCTCAGAATTCCTATCTAGTCCTGAGTTCAACACTCTTCCATCCATCCATCCATTTTCCAACCCGCTGAATCCGAACACAGGGTCACAGGGGTCTGCTGGAGCCAATCCCAGCCAACACAGGGCACAAGGCAGGAACCAATCCCAGGCAGGGTGCCAACCCACCGTAGGACACACACAAACACACCCACACACCAAGCACACACTAGGGCCAATTTAGAATCACCAATCCACCTAACCTGCATGTCTTTGGACTGTGGGAGGAAACCAGAGCGCCCGGAGGAAACTCACGCAGACACGGGGAGAACATGCAAACTCCATGCAGGGAGGACCCGGGAAGCGAACCCAGGTCTCCCAACTGCAAGGCAGCAGCGCTACCCACTGCGCCACCATGCCACCCAGTTCAACACTCTTTGAAAACAAATTGTCTGTGCCATATTTTATCTCTCTATTAAATTAAAAAAGTTTTCCGTCATGTCTGCGTTACTGAGCCTTGATCACTCCCCTTCTCACGGCTCACCCAATCATTACTGTTAATGCGGACATCATCTCTCCGTCCCACCCTGCGACACTCGCAGTGCTGCTTAACTCGCCCTTCAATGCAGTCGGTTATAATGGCAAGGCAGAAAAGCAAAATATCTACTCAAGAACGTTGAATTTTAGATCGCGATAGAAAAAGAGCAACAAGAGCTGGCAATGATCATCAGAAAAAAGAAAATGAACAAAAAAGAGCAGCATATAATAAAAATCAAGAACAAAGAGAATTGTCCAATTTGCGAAGAGAAATGCAAAAAAGCAACATTTATAGAATGTAAGTCAGAGAATAAAGTAATTCATAATATCGTTTTTGACAAGGTGTTAATGTGTTAATTTCTTATTTCCATTTTACTATTAAGTTTAACTTTTACTTTTTTTACTTCATTTTATTTAGTATTGTACTGAAATACTCAAGTAACTGATTTTCTGTCTATAATAACTAAAGACAGAACCGTCTTCCTCCCACACCCTGCACACTCTTCTAATCCCTCGCTACTTCGCGGTTCACTTTTCGCGGATTCACGACTTCGCGGATTTTATATGTAAGCATATCTAAATACATAACGCGGATTTTTCGCTGCTTCGCGGGTTTCTGCGGACAATGGGTCTTTTTACTTGCTTCCTCAGTTGGTTTGCCCAGTTGATTTCATACAAGAGATGCTATTGGCGGATGGCTAAGAAGCTACCCAATCAGAGCACGCAGTTAAGTTCCTGTGTGCTGCTGATTGGCTCAGCGACGGAGTGTTGTATTAACCAGGAAGTCTCATCTCACTCATTCAGCATTAAAGTGCTACTGCTTCAGGGGCCGTGTCCAAGCACCAACAGAAGATGCAAATGATTGCAGAAAAGGTAAAAGTTTTGGATATGTTGAAGGAAGGGAACAGCTACACCGCTGCAGGACACCATTACAGCATAAATGAGTCCACGATTCTTTTTATTTAAAAAGGAGGAAAAGCATATAAGATCTACAGCCGCAGTGTCCTTTAACCAGGGCGCAAAACGAGTTGCAAGTGGACGTGATAAGGCAGTAGTCTGGATGGAATCTGCTTTAGGAATCTTTGCAACAAGGTCGACGACGTCATGACCGCCTACAAGCTGCTACGTGTACTTCGCTATACAGTAAGTGTAAACTTATCTACCGATTTCATATTGCTTAGCAGTTGTCCCTGTTTTTAATAGAGTAAATGGTGGGTTGTAAACAATACAGGGAGGGTTTAAAAACGTCCAAATACACGTTAAATAATTAAATAAATATGGTGTCCCTACTTCGTGGAAATTCAGTTATTGCGGTCGGCCTTGGAACCTATATCCCGCGATAAGTGAGGGATTACTGTACCATTTCTTTAAATACAGTTGCTTTCTTTACAGGTGGGGTGGCCCAATGCCCTTCGATTGGCTCAGCTACCCGAGGTTTGGCAAATGTAGTGAGCAGGGGGCGGAACCCCCTAGTCTCTCTTAAAAAATATTTGAATCATTGGTCCATATAATCCAATGATTTTATTTGTACCTGCCTGCTGTTCTGGTTACAGAATATTTTGATTACACAACACACACAATATCAACTTCCCCTAATGAGCTCTAGAAATGCAGTTTAAAAGCTGTACCTAAAATAAAAACAAAAATTAAATATTATGAGTCTTATTTAGCATGCTGTTAAAGCATAGTTTCCTCTCTGCATTACACCTTGCAAAGGTTTAACAGGTCTGATGAGTTTGGCTGCAATTTTGTCTCTTTTTTTCTTTTTCTTTTCCCATTCTGTCATAATATGTCATTAAATGCGAGACACCAGACAGATGAGCTTATCTTCTGTATGTAAGGTCCAAAACACCTGAATTCCTTATTCCTCATTGCTGCATTATATGCATCGTACTTCAGAATGAGCATTCATTCACACACACAGCCCGTCCCCTACGACGAAGGACCAAGTGAAACCAGTTTGATTTTGTCAAGGCAAGTTATGTCAGATTACATGGCTACTGGTCATGGGAGCATGCTGCAATTGTTCAAGACTCACTAAGAATATGTGAATGACCTCAATAACTTAATATCACCCAAAAGGCCATGTAATGCGATTTGGTCTTTTGCTGCTGGTTGAATCCCCACTTCTAACTCTTCTTGTGACCTCAAGGTGGTTAAAAGCACTCCATTGCTCTGAGATTCCACCCAGTTTTAGGATTGGGGGGCAGCCGCTGTTTTGACACCCCCAATAGACTGTACCTTTGGATGGTTTATAAAATAAAGAAATGCTGGGAACACCAGGACACTTAGATCTTGATTGCTATTTTTTATTAGCAGCATAGACAGACAGCAGTTCAATGCAGGCAATTCATTTATACTTATTAATTTCAAGGAGTTTACAATACTAAATCTGAGAACATGCATGCTAATTATGGGCTATCATGTGTTCACAGTGACTCTTCATAGCTAGATCACGCAGATTAACAGGGTTGAGCGTTGGGGATTTTCACGCAGCGCTCCACCACAGCTGTCACCTCCCCTACGTCCAATCCCTTATATGTGCCAACAATGGTGGTCGATGCTGTATTGCCATCATCATAAGTGCGGCTCAGACTGGCGGTGTAGGGGATATCAGTGGTCATCTGTTTTCCTATCATGTTCACTCTGCAGGAGTAATTGGGTGGTACGTTTACCTCAATAGACAAGGAGTGACCGTTAGACGTGCTTGATGTTTGGCCTAAAGTAATGGTGAACGTTTTCTCTGTGGAGATAGTGATAGTTCCAGCGATGACTGAAGGGATTCCAGCAGTGAAGATCAAGGAAGCTCCAATCATGGATGAACGCTGGATATCCCAACGTCTCTCATTTTTGGTTGTGGCCTCTAAAATGACAGTTTTCTTTACTGTTTGGCATTCGTGGTTGTCCACAGATGATTTTTTAAGGATTTGAGGAGGTTGTTCCTGGAGGTTTGCCTGACTAATATCATAGATGACATTAGAGATTTTCTGACTGTAGGATTTTCTCTTGATGGAGAGGACATCATACTTCTTGTAATAATACTCCTTACCCTTCCATGGTAAGAAGAAGGCTGTATTCTTTGAGTCTACCTTACCTAAGCCGTACTTGTTTTTACCCACAAAGACATCGGTATGTGCACATGCTCTGACAGCTGATGATGGATATGTGCCATAAGATCCCGGTACCCACTCTAGAAGCTCAAACTTGTCCTTGTTGTCTAAAATCTGAAATGACTCTGAATAATGCTCTCGTCCACCATAAGCAAAAAAACATCTTGCACCTTTCCTCGGGGTGTAGTATCCAGGTATACAATCGACTTTACAGACATATTCGAAGCATGAAGTATAAGTATTCCAGATTAATACCGCATCTTTGGGAGCAGACATGTGGAAGGGGACCCATTGCAGGTTTTCACTGGCGTCAAAGACGGACTGAGAACCAAGCAAATTCAGCCGAGCTGACATTCTCAATGGCGTAGAGCTGGAATCGAGAGCCAGTGGGGGAATGACTTCTTCGAGATCTGGATTAAGAGGCAAGTCTATGGAGATAAAGATCAAACAGAAAAGATTAAACCGAGTTCAGTGAATTTAATGCATCCTTTATCAAAGCTATTTGTCATTAATCTGCATTTACAGATTTTATTTGTCTGCTCTATATACTTAATGTTTTTGAAAATTCATATTTTGTTTTTCCAAGTACTTGTTCATTTTTATTGTTAAGAAAATTAGATCATCTTACTGCCATTTTGTGGGAGTTTTTTCCCACCTGTGCCACCATTTTGTACTCAGTTTACCTGGTGTGGCATTATTGTTTACTGGTTGGTATGTCTGTTGATGTGGAAGTCACATGATTTATTATGTCATCTCACCCTACCACCATGTGCACCCCTAATGTGACGCGGGAGGAGATTCCAGACCAGACAAGTTGAGAGAGCCGGATCATGGTCACAAGGCGTAAGGTAAAGGGTGCACACTGTCCGGGGGCATCAACCCCAGAACTGGAAGTTTCAAACCATTTTCAGGTCCTTGCAGAGCCGGGAGTTGTCTCTGAAGATTCTGAGTTGGTAGGCAGGGATGAGAAGCTCCAACAGGCCACCTCAAAACCAGTTCCCAGATAGAGAGCAGGAATGATAGTTGGGGATTCAGTTATTAGGGGGTTTGAAGCCCAGGTTTGCTCCACAGACGTAGAATCTCACATGGTGTGTTGCTTTCCAGGTGCACAGGTGGGAAACCTCCCTGAAAGGGTGGATAGGCTCTTGGCCAGAGCGGGGGTGGATCCAGTTGTCATTGTCTATGTTGGAACAAATGATATACATAAGGGTAGTCTGTCAGATATGCAATCTAAATTTAAATAGTTAGGTGCCAGGCAGACGAAAAGAACTGACAAGGTAGTCTTCTCTGAAGTTCTGCCTGTGCCACGTGCCAGTCCAGGTACCACTGAGGGGATTAGAAGGCTTAACACATGGCTCAAATCTCAATGCAGGATACAAGAGTATAGGTTTATGTGGCATTGAGACTCCTTTTGGAACAGATGGGACCTGTTCCGTCTAGACGGTGTCACACACGTGCGCATGGGAGGCAGCTAAAGGGCTTGAGTGACGGCAGTTCTGAGATATGCCGGGAGGTGGCAGAGTGCACTGACTCTTTTTCTCTCTTGCCTGCAGACCATTCCCAGGAGATTCCACCTGGCTCTCGTGACATCATTTCTGGGACCGAGCCAATGGAAGGAGACCTTTCTGGCTCCGGCCCCTCTGACGTCACGTCCGGGCCCGAACCAATGGAGTACGAACACGTCCCTGATCCTTATGACCTCACTTCCTGTCTTCCCCTTTAAAACCCTGCCCTTTGTCCTAATTCCTCAGTCTTGTCTTGGACTCAATTGTATGCACATCAGTGCTATTATTTTGCATCAGAACGACTTTTGCAGCCAGGATACCAGATTATACGGGTGGCTGCCCCAAACCTTTATTTGAGTATGTCTCGTTTTTTGTGACAACGGATTACAGCTGAACCGGAGGGGCACCAATGTGTTGGGAGGCATACGAGTGGGCTAGTCGAGGATTCTTAAAACTTGCTAATGTGGGGGGGGGGGGCTGGGAGTTAGAATAGAATGCCTTTTATTGTCTCTCACTTGGACAGAGGCAGTGGTGCTGTAAGAATTATGTTTCTAGACTTCTCTAGCGCCTTCAACACAATCCAACCTCTGCTCCTTAGGGACAAGCTGACAGAGATGGGAGTAGATTCATACCTGGTGGCATGGATCATGGACTATCTTACAGACAGACCTCAGTATGTGCGTCTCGAGAACTGCACGTCTGACATTGTGGTCAGCAGCACAGGAGCGCCGCAGGGAACTGTACTTTCTCCGGTCCTGTTCAGCCTATATACATCAGACTTCCAATACAACTCGGAGTCCTGCCATGTGCAAAAGTTCGCTGACGACACTGCTATCATGGGCTGCATCAGGAGTGGGCAGGAGGAGGAGTATAGAAACCTCATCAAGGACTTTGTTAAATGGTGCGACTCAAACCACCTACAACTGAACACCAGCAAAACCAAGGAGCTGGTGGTGGATTTTAGGAGGCCCAGACCCCTCATAGACCCAGTGATCATCAAAGGTGACTGTGTGCAGATGGTGCAGACCTATACATATCTGGGAGTGCAGCTGGATGATAAATTAGACTGGACTGCCAATACTGATGCTCTGTGCAAGAAAGGACAGAGCCGGTTATACTACCTTAGAAGGCTGGCGTCCTTCAACATCTGCAATAAGATGCTGCAGATGTTCTATCAGACAGTTGTGGTGAGCGCCCTCTTCTACGCAGTGGTGTGCTGGGGAGGCAGCATTAAGAGGAAAGACGCCTCACGCCTGGACAAACTGGTGAGGAAGGCAAGCTCTATTGTTGGCATGGAGCTGGACAGTTTAACATCTGTGGCAGAGCGAAGGGCGCTCAGCAGGCTCCTATCAATTATGGAGAATCCACTGCATCCACTTAATAGTATCATCTCCAGACAGAAGAGAAGCTTCAGCGACAGACTGCTGTCACTGTCCTGCTCCACTGACAGATTGAGGAGATCGTTCCTCCCCCAAACTATGCGACTCTTTAATTCCACCTGGGGGGGTAAACGTTAACATTTAACATTATACATAGTTATTGTCTGTTTTTCACCTGCATTATTATCATTCTTTAATTTAATATTATTTATTGTATCAGTATGCTGCTGCTGAAGAATGTGAATTTCCCATTGGGATTAATAAAGTATCTATCTATCTATCTATCTATCTATCTATCTATCTATCTATCTATCTATCTATCTATCTATCTATCTATCTATCTATCTATCTATCTATCTATCTATCTATCTATCTATCTATCTATCTATCTATCTATCTATCTATCTATACACATGTACAATGAGATTAAAAGCAGCTCCTTTCAGTGCAGACATATATGTAGAACACAACAAGTAAATAAATTAAACAAATGGTGCAAAAAGTTGCAAAAAAAGTTCTGCAACGCTATATACAAATGGAAAGAATAATAACTAAATCGAGTTATTGCACATTATTTAAATACTGGAAAGAATAAATAACTATTGCACTATTGGGTTATTGCACATAATGTAAATATTGCAAAATAATGATGATCATGTGCAGTGAGTAGTAGATATTGGACCTGAGAGTAATGATATTGTACAGTATACAGATATTACACAGTTATTATCAGTACCATTTAGATATTGGATATTGCACAGTTGATGGATAGAAGGAAGTCCAGGGGTTGGGGGTTTAGACTGTGTAGTCAGTGCCCGTGTGAGTTTAGAATGGTTATGGCTTTTGGGAAAAAACTGTTCTTGAGTCTGTTTGTCCTTGTTGTGATGCCCCTGTAGTGCCTCCCTGAGGGCAGCAGGTCAAACAGATCAGAGCCAGGGATGGGAGCTGTCCTTAATGATGTTTTTTGCTCTGCTGAGGCACCGGGAGATGTAAATGTCCATCAAGGAGGGGAGAGGGCAGCCGATGATCTTCTGTGCTGCCTTTACTACTCGCTGAATCCTCTCCCTGTCTGCCATGGTGCAGCTGCCGTACCATACTGTGATAAAGTATGTCAGCAGGCTCTCGATGGACGAGCAGTAGAAGGTCAGTAGCAGGTTGGAGTCCAGGTTGTGCTTTCTGAGGACCCTCAGGAAGTATAACTGCTGCTGAGCCTTCTTGATGACTGCTGTGATGTTGTCTGTCCAGGAGATGTCAGCGGAGATAAGGACACCAAGAAACCGGAAGGTATGGACCCTCTCCACACACTCGCCGTTGATGTAGAGGGTGGCTAGGTCGTTGCTGTGCCTCCTGAAGTCGGCAATGATCTCCTTGGTTTTTCTGGTGTTCACAGCCAGATTGTTCTTCGAACACCAGGCTGCCAACTTCAGGACCTCCTCTCTGTAAGCTGCTTCGTCTCCCTTTGAGATGAATCCGATCACTGTGGTGTCATCAGCAAACTTGACGATGAGGTTGTTGTTGTGGGCCCGACTGCAGTCGTGGGTGTAGAGACAGTACAGAAGGGGGCTCAGCACACAGCTTTGTGGGGTACCGGTGTTCAGTGTGCTAATGGAGGAATGGTGAGGGCCGAGTCTCACAGTCTGGAGCCGGTTGGTAAGAAAGTCTCTTATCCAGACACATGTGAAAGGGGGGAGGCCAAGAGTGACCAGTTTGGTGATGACAGTGTCAGGAATGATTGTATTAAAAGCTGAGCTGTAATCTACAAACAGCATCCGGACGTAGCTCTGCTGCTGCTCCAGATGGCTCAGCACAGAGTGGAGAGCTACAGCAATGGCGTCTTCTGTGGATTGGTTCGTGCGATATGCGAATTGGTAGGGATCGAAGTCTTGGGGGAGATAGTCCTTGATGTGCTGGAGAACCAGTCTCTCGAAGCACTTCATGATTACCGGAGTGAGGGCCACAGGGCGATAATCATTTAGGCTGGTAATGGGAGACTTCTTCGGCACTGGAATAATTGTGGCTGATTTTAGGCAGGATGGAATGACTGCCTGGGCTAGGGAGAGGTTGAAGATTTTGGTAAAGATAAAGGTGAGCTGGTGGGCACACACTCTGAGCACCCTACCAGGCACTCCATCTGGGCCAGCAGCCTTCTTGGGGTTCACTGCCAGGAGCACCCGTCTGACATCGTGCTCCTTTACAGTGAGTGGAGTAGTGCAGGAACCTGGTGAGGGTGGGAGCAGGGCTGGAGCAGCTGAGTGCTGCTGTTGTGATGACTCAAAGCGAGCAAAGAAGCAGTTTAGCTCCTCTGCTAGCGATGCACTCAGATCTCCTGTTGTTGCATCACAGCCTCTGTAGTTTATGACAGGACAGGTTTAGATCTATACGTGAAGGAACAAACACAACTGTGTAGAAACAAAATGGGTTGCAATGTAAATTCTAACCCAACATTTAATTCGAATGCACATCTTTTTAGTGATATTAAAAAGGCAAGTTTACTGGGAGATAGTCATGGGGGACTTTAATTCTCCGAATATTAACTGGGATAACCTTTCAAATAGTGGAGCACAAGAGTGGGAGTTTTTAGACGTAATCAGTGACTGTTTTTGAACACAGCATGTTAAAGCACCAACACGGGGTGAAACCTGTCTGGATTTATTATTTTGTAATAATAAGGACAGAATTGAGAGTGTAGAGGTGATTGGATCACTGGGGTCATGTGACCATAATATAATACAATTCTCAGTGTTCTGTAGGAGTGCAGATGTTAAGACTAAAACTGTTAAGTTTAATTTTGGTAGAGCAAATTTTGAGCGGCAAAGTCAAAGGAGGATGGACCGGGATAAGTGTTTAAGTGTGGAGACAGTCGAGGAGCAATGGAACAGGTTTAAAAATGTTTTACATGTAATGCAGGACAGGTACATACCTAAATTTGGAATTAGTAGGGAATTTAAAAAACTCCACAGTGGGTTAATAAAAAGCTGAAAAAGTAGCTGCAAAGGAAAAAATAGACGAATAAGGCATATAAAACTAATGACTGCAAAGTGAATCGTAGGGTGAATGAGAAAATGAGGGCAGCCATTAAGAAGGATATTAGGGAGGCTAAAAGAGAGATGGAGAGGAATATAGCAGATAAGGCGAAAGACGACCCTAAGAGATTCTTTCATTATTTTACCAGTAAAAGAACAATCAAGGAGGTGGTGAAGTGCATCAAGAATAGTACAGGAGAATTCAAAAATACAGAGAGTGAAATAGCAGTTGCTCTAAACTCGCATTTTTCAGAGGTTTTCACATGTGAGGAAGTGGATAACCTCCCGGGGTAACAGGGACTACTAAGGAGGAACTAAGTGATTTAGAAATTAAAGAAGGAGAAGTGCTGCTTAGATTAATTAGGCTGAAGTCAAACAAATCAACAGGACCAGACAATATCTACTTTCGAGCTTTTAAGGAGGTTAGTAAGTACAGATATTAACCCTTGACAAAAATGTATTGGAAGTCACTGCACACTGGGGAAATTCTGAAGAACTAGAAAACATTATCCCATTATATAAGGGTGACCGGGCAGACCCAAGCAACTATAGGCCAGTTAGCTTAACAGGAAAATTAACAGACAGAATTATTAAGGATAAGATTGAGCAGCACATGGCTAGTACAGGAGTTTTACTGAACAGTAATGGGTTCCGATGAGGGAGGTCGTGTTTGACTAACATGCTGGAATTCCATGAGGAAGCAAGAAAAGGATACGACCAGAGTGGAGCTTATTATATTAATATATCTGAAGTTTCAGAAAGCATTTGGTGCCACATGAGAGGTTGGGCATCAAACTAAAAGAAGTGGGAGTTGAGGGTGTGCTGTGTAGATGGGTGCAGAATTGGCTCAGACGCAGGAAGCAAAGGGTGATGCTGTGAGGAACCTTCTCAGACCTGGGTGATGTTAAGAGTGGTGTCCAGCAGGGGTCAGTGCTAGGGCTGCTGCTATTTTTAATATATATTAATGATTTGGATAGGAATATAAATATAACAAGCTGGTTAAGTTTGCAGATGAGGTGGATTGGCAGAGAATCGAGAATCCGTTGAATCATCATAGAAGGACTTGGATTGCAGACAGGCTTGGGCAGATTTGTGGACGATAAAATCTAATATCAGTAAATGTGAAGTATTACATGTAGGAAGTCAAAATGTTAGATTTGAATACTCAACGGGAGGTCTGAAAATCGAAAGTACACCTTATGAGAAGGATTTAGGAGTCATACTGCCAGACAGTTTTCAGAAACCATTAAGAAGGCTAACAGAACGTCAGGTTATATAGCGCATTGATGTGTGGAGTACAAGTCACAGGAGGTTCCGCTCAACCTTTATAACACACTGGTGAGGCCTCATCTGGAGTCCTGTGTGCAGTTTTGGTCTCCAGGCTACAAAAAGGACAGAGCAGCACAAGAAATGGTCCAGAGAAGAGCAACTGGGCTGATTACGGGCTACAGGGGATGAGTTATGAAAAAAGATTAAAAAGAGCTGAGCCTTTACAATTTAAGGAAAAGAAGATTAAGAGGAGACCTGACTGAAGTGTTTATAATGATGAAGGGAATTAGTCCAGTGGATGAAGACGGAGACTTTAAAATGAGTTCATCAAGAACACAGGGACACAGTTGGAAACTTGTTAAGGTGAAATTTCGCACAAACATTAGGTTGTTTTTCTTTACTCAGAGAACCACAAACACATAAGATAAGTGAACAAGTAGTGTGGTAGAAAGGAGGACTTTAGGGACTTTCAAAACTTGACTTCATGTTTTTTTAGAAGAATTAAGTGGATTGGACTGGCAAGCTTAATTGGGCTAAATTGCCTGTTCTTATCCAGACTGTTCTAATGTTCTAATACTACAGCAGTTTTCCTCCAAAACTGGTTTAAACAAACTGATTAAGCACAGTGTGATTTATACAAAAATGTTTGCTTAAAGAGTTCTGACTTCAGAGGAGAGGCAGGAAGGTTTAAAGCAAACGTTTTTTCTTTTCTGCATGGAGACCCAACTGCCAGTGTTTTGTGCTACTCAAGTGACCATACTGTAATACACTGATTTGCAACATTTTATCTGCTTCTTATCATCCAGTGACTTTCCTGTCCTGTGCTTCACAACATACGTGGAGCAGTCAGTGAGTGTTCAATAAGTTTGCTGTCCAGCTGTTATTTGCAGAAGTGGCCCTGTCATTGTTACTACAGCCAACCTCACCTTCTTCCACTTCTCGCGCCTGTCTGACGAGGTCTTTCAGGTTCTTGGGACGAGAAGCTGAGGAAGCAGAATCTGAGCAGACATCACCCAGCAGCAGAATTGCCAAAGTGGTCAGTAGTGTCAACTTCATCTGCAGGAAAGACCAAAAACAGCTTACTGGAGAAAGTGCTGCAGAAGCTTTAGTGTAACACAAAATTCAGAATATCTGTATTAGATAATTCTTATTATAAAAGGAAAACATATCTAAAAGAGATATAGATAGATAGATAGATAGATAGATAGATAGATAGATAGATAGATAGATAGATAGATAGATAGATAGATAGATAGATAGATATGACAGGCGCTATATAATAGATAGATAGATAGATAGATAGATAGATAGATAGATAGATAGATAGATAGATAGATAGATAGATAGATAGATAGATACTTTATTAATCCCAATGGGAAATTCACATATGATATATATCTATATATATATATATATATATATATACAGTAGATATGGCTCTCAAAAATAGTAAGTTTAAAACACAACGGAGCTGTATGATTTAAGTCTAGAACTCTTACATTAGGCTGTAGTCTGGAGGGCGAGGACAGCGCTGCTATAGTCAATGGTTCAAAATGTGTCACTGTGATCTGTGAGTTTAATTTTATACTATATTAGTTTACTACTTATATATATATATCCATCCATCCATCCATTTTCCAACCCGCTGAATCCGAACACAGGGTTACGGGGGTCTGCTGGAGCCAATCCCAGCCAACACAGGGCACAAGGCAGGAACCAATCCCGGGAAGGGTGCCAACCCACCGCAGCATATATATATATATATATATATATATATATATATATATATATATACAGTATATATATATATACAGTATTGTCACACACATGTGCATGGGAAACAGCTTAAGGGTTTGAGTGATTGTAATTCTCCGCCAAGACATGGCAGTCTCTTTTCTCTTCCCTCTACAGAATGGAAGATTGACACAGTTCTAACTCTGATGTCATTTCTGGGTTCTGTCCACCTGGACCTGCCTCTTCCTCCCACAATGCCTCATAAACCGAAGAATCACCATATTAATCAAACTGCCTGATACAGAGGTCAGAATGCCTCGTTTTAATACTGTTGCACACATGCACCTTGGGGACAGCTTACAGGCTCTGGAGATGGTAATTTTTCATCATTCCACAGGGTGGTGCTGTATTCTAACACCACTTCTGTTCCTCCATCTACATACTGGATGACTAACAACCTCACCACCTCGTACATCACTTCTGGTGTCCAGCCACCTGGACCCTTCTGTTTCTGCCTGGCTGGCATTTACATGAAAGTGTCACCATCTTAGATTGTCTGATCTAAGACTCGTGTCCTTAGTGATGTTTCTTTTCTTTTGCTGAAAAGCTGCCTTATAATATACAGGGTTGTGGTGTTGTTCCAACTCTTTATCTTTGTCTTTGTCCTCTTTTACTATATTTACTATGTTTACTCTTTAACAATCTGATTGTAAGGGTGGTTACCTACCAGGCAAAGCATGTGCGACACGTGTTTCAGACTACGAATACTATGAATGTAATTACTTCGATCTCCAGGCTGTCAAATAAACAAACCACATGCCGTGGTGCACCATAAAGTGGAGTGTGTACGCCTGATGAGCCCAAATAAGGGCAAAACACGTGTCACATACCCTTTGCATTATTTGACAGTAAAGCTATATAACATTCTATGATCTGCTTCTCGCGACTGAGAGGGCGTGGTGGACATTTGCCAACTTGCAGGCCAACCACATGCGTTACCTGGTAGGTAACCACCCATACAATCAGATCGTGTTTCAGACTACGAATGCTATGAATATATATATTGTATATATAGGGCGGCATGGTGGCACAGTGGTAGCAATGCTGCCTCGCAGTAAGAAGACCTAGGTTCGCTTCCCGGGTCCTCACTGCGTGTGTCCTCACAGGTGGCGTAGTGGTAGTGCTGCTGCTTTGCAGTAAGGAAACTGTGGAAGATTGTGGGTTCGCTTCCCGTGTGGATATAAACGTAATGAATTATTATTAAGTTTGCATGTTCTTACACGTGCCTGCGTTGGTTTACCCTGGGTGCTCTGGTGTCCTCCCACAGTCCAAAGACATGCAGGTTAGGTCCCTAGTGTGTGCTTGTTGTGTGAGTGTGTGTGCCCTGCCCGGGATTTGTTGTGCCTTGTGTTGGCTGGGATTGGCTCCGGCAAATCCCAGTGACCCTATGTTAGGATATAGCAAGTTGTAAAGTGGATGGATGGATATATATATATATATATATATATATATATATATATATATATATATATATATATATTTATATATATATTTATATATATGGTTGAAAATAGTTTTACTGTCAAATAATGCAAAGAGTACGCGACACGTGTTTCACCCTAATTCTGAGCTCATCAGGCGTACACACTCACTGCATCCCCCATACAATCAGATTGTGATTCAGACTACGAATGCCATGAATATATATATATACAGTATATATTGTGGCGGGTGGCTGGGGTCTGTGCCTAACCTGGACGCAGAGAAGGACCGGGAGACGGCAGCCACCCTGGTTTGTGTGGGGGCCACGGGAAATGAGCATGGAAACTCAACCCTATAGGGGCCCGTGGCCACCGCCAGGGGGTGCCCAGAAGACTGTGAAGCCCTGGACGTCAGCACTTCTTCCACACCCAGAGGTGCTGGCGAAAATATTACCAGGGACACCTAGAGTGCTTCCGGGTGCTCATGCAGCACTTCCGCCACACCAGGAAGTGCTGCAGGAAGTTCAACAGGGGGCACCTGGAGCACGTCCGGGTGGGCACAAAAGGGGCCACCTCCCTCCAGTCATCAGCCGGAGTCAGGAGGAAGAGGAGTGGAGGCGGGGAAGGAAGGCATTGGAAGACCCGGACTTATGGGTGATTGGTGCTGCTTGGGAAGCAGTCAGCAGGCTCAAAAGCTGGCAGTGAGTGCTAATGAACACAGTCATGAATAAAGAATGGGACCAAAACATCCTCTGACAGCAACTTTTCCCAACCGTCCAAGAACAGTTTGGTGACCAGCAATCCTTTTTTCAAAATGATGGTGCACTGGGCCATAAGGCAAAAGTGATTACTAAGTGGCTCGGGGAACAAAATATTGAAATTTTGGGTCCATGGCAAGGAAACTCCCAAGATCTTTAATCCCATTGAGAACATGTCGTCAATCCCCAAGAGGCGGGTAGACAAACAAAAACCCACCAATTCTGTCAAATCTCCAAACATTGATTCTACAAGAATGGGCAGCTGCCATCAGTCAGGATTTGGCCTAGAATTTGATTGGCAGCCTGCCATGGAAAATTGCAGAGGTCTTGAAAAAGAGAGAAGGGCCAACACTGCAAATATTGACTCTGCACCTAAACTTCATGTCATTGTCAGTAAAATCCTTTGAAACTCATGAAATGGTTGTAATTCCACTTCAGCATACCATAGGAACATTTGACAAAAAGATCTAAAAACATTGAAGCAGCAATCCCTGACACCTTGAACAGTTTCTTTGCACGCTTTGATGCATCTAGCAGCAGGGAGCCTGTATATCTCCCTTGGCTGAAGGAGCAGCATCAGCCTCTAGTCCTGCAACTACACCAAGTGAGGTCCACCCTGAGGAGGATCAGCACCAATAGAGCTGCAGGACCAGATAAGGTGTCGGGTAAGACACTGAAAATATGTGCGGATCAATTGGCAGGAGTCTTTCTGGACATTTTCAACCTTTCTCTACAACTTGCAATGGTCCCTGTCTGCCTCAAATCCTCCACTATTGTGCCAGTGCCTAAAAAATCAGTTTTCACCTGCCTTAATGATTACCGCCTTGTGGCTCTGACCCCAGTAATAATGAAGTGCTTTGAGAGAATCCTCCTAAAGTACATCAAGGATGCCATCCCTGCTGGATTTGACAACAGGAGGAACAGATCTACAGAGGACGCCGTCTCAATAGTACTTCACACAGCCCTGACTCATCTGCAGTGCCCTAACACTTATGTTAGGATGCTATTCTTTGATTTTAGTTCAGCGTTTAACACTGTAATCCCAAACAAACTGGTACAAAAGCTTCATAATCTGGGTCTGTCCACATCGTTGTGTCTCTGGATCAGGGACTTTCTCACCAAAAGGTATAACGCAACACCACTAACACCATTCAGTCCCTTCTGCCGCCAGTCTTTCTCCTTCCACTCCTCTTCAGGCTTTGTTCTCTCCTCCCGACTCTGGCCATTTATGGAATGAGGCGGCTCCTTTTTTATAAGGCTGGATGGACTCCAGGTGCCTAACGAGCTTCTTCCAGCCACACTGCCAGTTGTGGCGGAAGTATGACCAAAGATGGCCCTGGAAAGGTCCAGGCGCCCCCTGCTGGTGGCCCCGCTGAAAACCAAGTGGGCTGCCCTCTATTGGCCAGGGGGAAGAAACTGTCCAAACAATCCTCCCTGGTCTATCCACACTATATAACAACAACAACATTTATTTCTAGAACACGTTTTCATACAAATGATGTAGTTCAAAGTGCTTTACAAGATGAAGAAAGAAAAAAGAGAAAATATTAAAATTGCATATTTTCACATACACAAATATCTTATATATAAATGTCTACGCGTGGAAGTGTGTGTGTCTGTCTGTCCGGCCCCTTTAACTTTTCCTCCTGCCGCTAATGCACAAGCGATGCAAGCACGTCAGCAAAACGAATCATCATAGGAGAGAGACGCCCAGAGTAGTTCCTTTCAATTACCTGACATCTCTACATTTCAATTTATTTTCTGACGATTTCAATAGTTTCTAGGAACCCCTGTCTTTTTATATACAGGTGCTGGTCATAAAATTAGAATATCATGACAAAGTTGATTTATTTCAGTAATTCCATTCAAAAAGTGAAACTTATATATTAGATTCATTCATTACACACAGACTGATGTATTTCAAATGTTTATTTCTTTTAATGTTGATGATTATAACTGACAACTAATGAAAGTCCCAAATTCAGTATCTCGGAAAATTAGAATATCAATTAAGACCAATGCAAAAAAAGGATTTTTAGAAATGTTGGTCAACTGAAAGGTATGAACATGAAAAGTATGAGCATGTACAACACTCAATATTGAGTTGGGGCTCCTTTGGCCTGGATTACTGCAGCAATGCGGCGTGGCATGGAGTCGATCAGTCTGTGGCACTGCTCAGGTGTTACGAGAGCCCATGTTGCTCTGATAGTGGCCTTCAGCTCTTCTGAATTGTTGGGTCTGGCGTATTGCATCTTCCTCTTCACAATACGGGGTTAAGGTCAAGCGAGTTTGCTGACCAATCAAGAACAGGGATACCATGGTCCTTAAACCAGGTACTGGTAGCTTTGGCACTGTGTGCAGTTGCCAGGTCCTGTTGAAAAATGAAATCTGCATCTCCATAAAGTTCATCAGCAGCAGGAAGCATGAAGTGCTCTAAAACTTCCTGGTAGATGGCTGCGTTGACCTTGGACCTCAGAAAGCACAATGGACCAACACCAGCAGATGACATGGCACCCCAAACCATCACTGACTGTGGAAACTTTACACTGGACCTCACGCAACGTGGATTCTGTGCCTCTCCTCTCTTCCTCCAGACTCTGGGACCTTGATTTCCAAAGGAAATGCAAAATTTACTTTCATCAGAGAACATAACTTTGGACCACTCAGCAGCAGTCCAAAGGCGGGACGTTTCTGACGCTGTCTCTTGTTCAAGAGTGGCTTGACACAAGGAATGCGACAGCTGAAACCCATGTCTTGCATACGTCTGTGTGTGGTGGTTCTTGAAGCACTGACTCCAGCTGCAGTCCACTCTTTGTGAATCTCCACCACATTTTTGAATGGGTTTTGTTTCACAATCCTCTCCAGGGTGCGGTTATCCCTATTGCTTGTCCACTTTTTTCTAGCACATCTTGTCCTTCCCTTCGCCTCTCTATTAATGTGCTTGGACACAGAGCTCTGTGAACAGCCAGCCTCTTTAGCAATGACCTTTTGTGTCTTGCCCTCCTTGTGCAAGGTGTCAATGGTCGTCTTTTGGACAACTGTCAAGTCAGCAGTCTTCCCCATGATTGTGTAGCCTACAGAACTCGACTGAGAGACCATTTAAAGGCTTTTGCAGGTGTTTGGAGTTAATTAGCTGATTAGAGTGTGGCACCAGGTGTCTTCAATATTGAACCTTTTCACAATATTCTAATTTTCCGAGATACTGAATTTGGGACTTTCATTAGTTGTCAGTTAAAATCAGTCAACATTAAAAGAAATAAACATTTGAAATACATCAGTCTGTGTGTAATGAATGAATCTAATATACAAGTTTCACTTTTTGAATGGAATTACTGAAATAAATCAAATTTGTCATGATATTCTAATTTTATGACCAGCACCTATATATTGTCACACACGTGCGCATGGGAGACAACTAAAGGGCTTGAGTAAGGACAGTTCCGAGACATACCAGGATGTGGCAGAGTGCACTGACTCTTTTTCTCTCTTGCCTGCAGACCATCCACAGGAGATTCCACCTGGTCCTCTTGACGTCACTTCCGGGACCGAGCCAATGGAAGGAGACCTTGCCGGCTCCGGCCCCTGTGATGTCACGTCCGGGCTCACACCAATGACAGAAGACCAACATGAGCCCGACCCCTCTGACTTCACTTCCTGTCTTCCCCTTTAAAAGCCTGCACCTTTTCCTTATTCCCTCAGTTCGGTATTGGACTCAGTTTTGTGAATAGCAGTGCTATCAACCTAAAAAACGATTTTCAGCCAGGATACCATATTATATGGGTGGCTCCCCCAAACTTTGCTATGTCTCATTGCGAGTTTTGTGACAATATATATATATGAAAGTATGTACAATTTGTAGATTTTGGATTAGTAAAGCTGCCAATCTTTAAAGAATGTATTCCCAGGAAGCATAAACAGGGACTCCAGTGCTTTTTGGTTTTCTAAAAATGTGTTTCAACAACATCAATTTTATTTGAATGAAACAGGAAGCTGAATCCCTACTGACTGTCTGTCCATTCTTTCATTCATCTGTCCATGTTTTAACTTACTAGTTAATTACAGAAGGGCAGAGAACATTACATATTTTCTGGCAGCACCAGGCAGAAACCAACCAGAGACTCATCACGAGGAACCCTCACTGACACTCATGACAGGTTAATTCAGAGACTTCGGTTAACAAACAGGATTAAGGAGAAGACTGGAAGACCTGAAACTTGGAGAACATGCAAGTTGCACACAGACAGCATATGGTCAGTGAGCAGTGAGGCTGCATCACTAACCACTGAGCCATCATGCCACACTCCTAAATAATTAACATTGTCCTGTGCTGACTGTATTTATGCTTGTTTTTAAAGACCTGGCAGAAAATCCCATTTGTCACAAATGAGGGATTAAAGGAGAAAGCTGAGAAAATGCAGACAGCAAAAATGGAGTCTTCTTCTTCGTTTTTTGGCTGCTCCCATTAGGGGTCGCCACAGCGGATCATGCTATTCCATATCTTCCTGTCCTCGTCATCTTGTTCTGTTACACCCATCATCTGCTTGTCCTCTCTTACCACATCCATAAACCTTCTCTTAGTCCTTCCTCTTCTCCTTTTCCCTGGCAGCTCTGTCCTTAGTAACCTTCTCCCAATATACCCCTCATCTCTCCTCTGCACATGTCCAAACCAACGCAATCTCGCCTCTCTGACTTTGTCTCCCAACAGTCCCACCTTACCTGACCCTCTAATGTCCTCATTTCTAATCCTGTCCATCCTCGTCACACCCAATGCAAATCTCAGCATCTTTAACTCTGCCACCTCCAGCTCTGTCTCCTGTGCCACCGTCTCCAGCCCATATAACACAGCTGATCTCACTACTGTCCTGTAGACCTTCCCTTTCACTCTTGCTGATACCCGTCTGTCACAAATTACTCCTGACCCTCTTCCCCACCCATTCCACCCTGCCTGCACTCTCTTCTTCACCTCTCTTCCTAAAGAAAGCAAATCAACACAAGGCTATCAAAACAAAAAAGTGTTGTTTACCTTCACTGGAACTTCCAAGAAAATATTCTCAGGTATGAATGAACCTTAGCACATGTTGCATTTATACAGAGCTTATCACTGTTGTAAAATTTATATAAAATGATGATTGGATGTTGTGTGCTGACGTTGTGGAAAGGAGGGCTGATTTATCAGTTTGGGAGCCTCTGATGTCACTTTTCATAATTCCTGAATATCCTGACTTTTCTGTGAGCTCTGAGTTTCAGTCTTACTAAGTGACACAATACATTCATGGCTCAATGTCAAAGAATTTTGATTTTAGAACTTTTTGCCATTCATTCTTATGCACCCATTTTTGATGTTTATGCTGCTTTTGTTTGTGTTGAGATATTTGCACCGAGTGTTTCTCAGTTGTCCTCACTTACGTTTCCCCTTGTGGGTTCCAAGTTAGAGTGTGTCTCACGTTGTCACCAAGCCACCCCCACTTCATCTTCCTCAGAATCTGCTCTTCTATGCGGTGCTGTTGAGTTCTCTGCCACAGCTCCGAATTGCTGAGGGTCTCCTGCCAGTAAATCCATAGCGTGCACCACAGGCAGTAATTGATGAAGGTTTGGATTTTCCCCAGAGTGGCCTTTGTTGTTCTTCATTTCTCTGCTCCATGCAGCAGCACAGACTTCACATTTGTGATGAATAAGCAGACTTGGAGGAGTTCCAGATGTTCATCAGTTGGGTTAATGCTACCCTCATCTTGCTGTTCCAGATGTTTACCTATCTATCTCTTTGTCCACCATGCTGCCCCAGTAAAAGAAAGAGCTGACTTCTTTTAGAGGCTTTCCAACAAGCCATTCCGGCTCTTTACAGTCAGCATCGATCTTCAGCAGCTTCACAAAGGAACTGCAAAGCAGACCACCCCATGTGTTAAACATGGTTTTGTTATGGCTTGGGCATGTATGGCTGCCACAGGTCCTGGTACACTTCTCTTCATTGATGATGGAACTCCTGACAGCAGTGGCACAATGAATTCTTTGGAGTATACAGTGCATCCGGAAAGTATTCACAGCGCATCACTATTTCCACATTTTGTTATGTTACAGCCTTATTCTAAAATGGATTAAATTCATTTTTTTCTTCAGAATTCTACACACAACACCCCATAATGACAACGTGAAAAAAGTTTACTTGAGGTTTTGCAAATTTATTAAAAATAAAAAAATTGAGAAAGCACATGTCCATAAGTATTCACAGCCTTTGCTCAATACTTTGTTGATGCACCTTTGGCAGCAATTCCAGCCTCAAGTCTTGTTGAATATGATGCCACAAGCTTGGCACACCTATCCTTGGCCAGTTTGGCCCATTCCTCTTTGCAGCACCTCTCAAGCTCCATCAGGTTGGATGGGAAGCGTCGGTGCACAGCCATTTTAAGATCTCTCCAGAGATGTTCAATCGGATTCAAGTCTGGGCTCTGGCTGGGCCACTCAAGGACATTTACAGAGTTGTCCTGAAGCCACTCCTTTGATATCTTGGCAGTGTGCTTAGGGTTGTTGTCCTGCTGAAAAATGAACCGTCGCCCCAGTCTGAGGTCAAGAGCGCTCTGGAGCAGGTTTTCATCCAGGATGTCTCTGTACATTGCTGCAGTCATCTTTCCCTTTATCCTGACTAGTCTCCCAGTCCCTGCCGCTGAAAAACATCCCCACAGCACGATGCTGCCACCACCATGATTCACTGTAGGGATGGTATTGGCCTGGTGATGAGTGGTGCCTGGTTTCCTCCAAACGTGACGCCTGGCATTCACACCAAAGAGTTCAATCTTTGTCTTATCAGACCAGAGAATTTTCTTTGTCATGGTCTGAGAGTCCTTCAGGTGCCTTTTGGCAAACTCCAGACGGGCCGCCATGTGCCTTTTACTAAGGAGTGGCTTCCGTCTGGCCACTCTGCCATACAGGCCTTATTGGTGGATTGCTGCAAAAATGGTTGTCCTTCTGGAAGGTTCTCCTCTCTCCACAGAGGACCTCTGGAGCTCTGACAGAGTGACCATCGGGTTCTTGGTCACCTCCCTGACTAAGGCCCTTCTCCACCAATCGCTTACCTTAGATGGCCAGCCAGCTCTAGGAAGAGTCCTGGTGGTTTCAAACTTCTTCCACTTACAGATGATGGAGGTCACTGTGCTCATTGGGACCTTCAAAGCAGCAGAAATGTTTCTGTAACCTTCCCCAGATTTGTGCCTGGAGACAATCCTGTCTCGGAGGTCTACAGACAATTCCTTTGACTTCATGCTTGGTTTGTGCTCTGACATGAACTGTCAACTGTGGGACCTTCTATAGACAGGTGTGTGCCTTTCCAAATCATGTCCAGGAGGAAGGACTGTGTAGAAAAAGTGTGGGGACCAAAATGTTTGCAAATCCCCTTAAATGAAAGTCTGCAATGTGCACTTTAATCACAAGTCTGAGTTTTTCAATTGGTAATTTTGAACTGTGAGGCAAAGGGGATAAATCAAGGAAAAATGTGTCTTTGTCCCAAACATACAGTGGATGGCACTGTACATGGAGATCAAGAATATCTGCTACATTAATTGTTAAATGGGGTGGCGCAGTGGTAGCGCTCCTGCCTCACAGTAAGAAGACCAGGGTTCGCTTCCCGGGTCCTCCCTGCATGGAGTTTGCATTTTCTCCCTGTGTCTGCGTGGTTTTCCTCCCACAGTCCAAAGACTAGTTAGGTGCATTAGCGGTCCTAAATTGTCCCTAGTGTGTGCTTGGTGTGTGGGTGTGTGTGTGTGCCCTGCGGTGGGCTGGCACCCTGTGTGATTTGTTCCTGCCTTGAGCCTTGTGCTGGCGCTGGGATTGGCTCCAGCAGACCCCCATGATTCTGTGTTAGGATATAGCAGGTTGGAAAATGACTGACTGACTAACTGACTAATTGTTAAACAATGCCAATTGACAACATTTTGACAAAATAAGGATTTAAAACCAACAGATGGAGAAAATATATGCACATTGTGAAAGAGTGAACAGACCACAAGATACAAAACAGAGTATTTGAGCACCAGCTGGGCAACCTTATTTAGTCGGCCCAAGCAAAAACAACAGAAATGGGGCATTGGGCAGAAAACAAAGTCGACTCTAGTTAACCTTGTAATGCTCAAAAAAAGGGAGCTCTGTCCTCATTGAAGGCATGGTCGAAAACGAGATGCCACCTTCTGGGGACCGCCCATTTTTATGGTGTCCAGAGCAGAAGAAGCAGTGCCAGCTCTGGGCTCTGTGGGAGGGGCTTCATGGAACTGTGGGTGAAACAGGAAGCTACAGTTAGCAACAGTGTGCCATCTCATCCCAGAGTGGTATCACTTACTTAAGTGGAGCCAGGAAGGTGGTCCCCAGGTGCACATTTGTGACAACATAGATGATGTTATGTTTCAGGCAGGGTTAATCCCCAGGCTGGTGTTCTAATTTCACTGCATTGTCTTTTTTGTTCAGTTTTGATTGTTTTGTTTATGTTAATATTATTGATCCTTTAATTTATGTGAATTTCCCATTGGGATTAATAAAGTATCTATCTATCTATCTATCTATCTATCTATCTATCTATCTATCTATCTATCTATCTATCTATCTATCTATCTATCTATCTATCTATCTACAGTATATTCTATATCTATGTGCTATGTGTTTTGTCGGTGATCCTCCAAGAGGTGGTGCTGCCTGCCCATCACCATCAAGCGACTGCCCTCAGCCATATAGAGGCTGTGGAACACTCACAGTCTCTTGCAGTTCATTGAATGCGCCGGCGTTGGTGAGGTCTCTGGTGTTAATTGCTTCCCTTTCACTTTTGATTATCTGTATTTTTGACATCTATGCTCTATTAATAATAATAATAATAAGCAATAAGATGCTGCAGATGTTCTGTCAGACGGTTGTGGTGAGCGTCCTCTTCTACGCGGTGGTGTGCTGGGGAGGCAGCATAAAGAAGAGGGACGCCTCACGCCTGGACAAACTGGTGAGGAAGGCAAGCTCTATTGTAGGCACGGAGCTGGACAGTTTGACATCCGTGGCAGAGCGACGGGCGCTGAGCAGACTCCTGTCAATCATGGAGAATCCACTGCATCCACTAAACAGGATCATCTCCAGACAGAGGAGCAGACAGACTGCTGTCACCGTCCTGCTCTACTGACAGACTGAGGAGATTGTTCCTCCCCCAAACTATGCGACTCTTCAATTCCACCTTGGGGGGGATAAACATTAACATTATAGAAAGTTATCGTCTGTTATACCTGCATTGTTATTACTCTTTAATTTAATATTGTTTTCTGTTTCAGTAAGGTGCTTCTGGAGTATGTGAATTTCCCCTTGGGATTAGGGTGTTGTACCGTGTTAGCCATTATGAATGTAGAGAAAAGCCAAGCAAAATGACACCTTTTATTGGCTAACTAGAAAGATTACAATATGCAAGCTTTCGAGGCAACTCAGGCCCCTTCTTCAGGCAAGATGTAATCATCATGAGTTGCCTCGAAAGCTTGCATATTGTAATCTTTCTAGTTAGCCAATAAAAGGTGTCATTTTGCTTGGCTTTTCCCTTGGGATTAATAAAGTATCTATCTATCTATCTATCTATCTATCTATCTATCTATCTATCTATCTATCTATCTATCTATCTATCTATCTATCTATCTATCTATCTATCTATCTATCTATCTATCTATCTATCTATCTATCTATCTATTATATAGTGCCTTTCACTCTATCTATCTATCTATCTATCTATCTATCTATCTATCTATCTATCTATCTATCTATCTATCTATCTATCTATCTATCTATCTATCTATCTATCTATCTATCTGTTTATTTTTGATATTGCCTCATAAATTTCAACTGCTGTGTCTGATGCTGTCACAGAAGGACCGTCTGAAAATGATTTTTGAAGCATTTGTGGATGAAAATAAGAGAATTCATTCATGAGTGATATTTTTCCGAACCCTGCTGCTTACAAGTGTTCTGAGCCTTTTGGCCAATAATGCCTCTCCCAAAAATGTGCCGCCCGGGGCAGACCGCCCCCTCCGCCCACCCCTAGCTACGCCACTGAGCCAATCCCAGCCAACACAGGGCGCAAGGCAGGAACAAACCCCGGGCAGAATGCCAGTCCACCGCCGTGTGATGCTCCCGATTATCTATCAAAATTTCAAAGGTCCAAGTCTTTAGAGTCATGGTGCTTCCTGTTTGTGAGACATGGACGCTATTTAGTGACCTGAGATGAAGACTGGACTCCTTCATGTGTGTCTCTTCAGAGAATCCTAGTGTACCACTGGTTTAACTTTGTGTTGCTCATGGACTGTTGAATGAGGCACATCACCTGCATTGTGAGGGAGCATCAGTGACAGCACTATGCCCATGTGGCATGATTACCCAAAGGTGATCTGACTCACAGGATACTCATTGTTGAGGACCCGAGCAGCTGGACCAGGCCAACAGGACACCCATGTAACACCTGGCTGCAACAGATAGCGGGTCATTTCCAGGGGGGGTGGGACTGAACTGCGTGTCTGCCTTGGGGGGGTTGCCAACCAGGATCCCGAGATGTTTCATCATGTGGTGAGTGTGACAATGTGCTGACCCAGTGCAGGCTCCCTGACCTGATCTGAAAGGGATAGCAGGATTAAAATATCCAAGCAGTCCAGTGTGTAGGTATTCAGTACATCGATACTGAGTAGAAGCTCAGAACTGATTAGTAGGAAGAACAGCATGTTTTGGGGGAAAAATGTTTAACTGACATGTAGTTTTAACTTTCACTGTACAGTTGTGGCCAAAAGTTTTGAGAATGACTCAAGTGTTGGTTTTCACCAAATTTGCTCCTTCAGTGTTTTTAGATCTTTTTTGTCAGATGTTTCTCTGGTATGCTGAAGTAGAATTACAAGCATTTCATGAGTTTCAAAGGCTTTTATTGTCAATGACATTCAGTTTATGCACAGAGGTGCTCATTTGTATAAAGGAGAAAATGGGATTTTAGGAATTTCTGCAGATTTATTAGACATAAAAAAACTGAAACATCACATTGACACAAGTATTTAGACCTTGTTCTATGACACTTGAAAGGCAAGTTCTATTGATCATCACTGAGATGTTTCTACACCTTGTTTGGAATCCACGAATTGAATTGATTGGAAATGATAAGGAAAGGCACACGTCTGTCTATACAAGGTCACACCGTTAAACAACAACCAAGCCATGAGGTTGAAAGAATTGTCTGCAGAGCTCAGAGACAGGATAGTGTCAAGATGCAGATCTGGGGAAAGCTACAAAAACCTTGAAGGTTCTCAAGAGCACGGTGGCCTCTACGGGAACAACTGTGACTCCTCTGCCACACGGCCAATTGTGGGAGAAGGCCCATTGGTAAGAGGGGAGACATAGAAATCGATGGTCAATCTGTCTGAGCTCAAGAAAACTTGTGTGGAGATGGGAGAAACTTCTAGAAGGGCAATCACCAATGCAACACTTCACCATTCTGAGCTTTATGACAGAATCCCTAACTCAGAAAATGATACATGAACGTCCACTTGGAGTTTACAAAAAGACACCTGAAAAACTCACAAACTGCAAGAAAGAAAACTCATCCATCCATCCATCCATCCTCTTCCGCTTATCCGAGGTCGGGTCGCGGGGGCAGCAGCTTGAGCATAGATGCCCAGACTTCCCTCTCCCCGGCCACTTCTTCTAGCTCTTCCGGGGCAATCCCAAGGCGTTCCCAGGCCAGCCAAGAGACATAGTCCCTCCAGCGTGTCCTGGGTCTTCCCCTGGGCCTCCTCCCGGTTAGACGTGCCCGGAACACCTCACCAGGGAGGCGTCCAGGAGGCATCCTGATCAGATGCCCGAGCCACCTCATCTGACTCCTCTCGATGCGGAGGAGCAGCGGCTCTACTCTGAGCCCCTCCCGGATGACTGAGCTTCTCACCCTATCTTTAAGGGAGAGCCCAGACACCCTGCGGAGGAAACTCATTTAAGCCGCTTGTATTCGAACCTCCTCGAACCGCCACCTTACCGTGGTGGAGGGGTTTGCATGTCCCAATGATCCTAGGAGCTCTGTTGTCCGGGGCTTTATGCCCCTGGTAGGGCCACCCAAGGAAAACTGGTCCTAGGTGAGGGATGAGACAAAGTGCGGTTCAACAGACCTCCTATGACGAATAAAAAATTTGGACGGCGTTTTCCCTTGCCCGGACGCGGGTCACCGGGGCCCCCCTCTGGAGCCAGGCCTGGAGGTGGGGCTCGATGGCGAGCGCCTGGTGGCCGGGCTTGCACCCATGGGGCTCGGCCGGGCACAGCCCGAAGAGGCAACATGGGTCCCCCTTCCCATGGCCTCACCACCTATGGGAGGGGCCAAGGAGGTCGGGTGCAGTGTGAGTTGGGTGGTGGCCAAAGGCGGGGACCTTGGTGGTCCGATCCTCGGCTACAGAAGAAAACTCTCTGGTCTGATTAAACTAAGATTAGCTTCATGTCTGGAGAAAACCAGGCACCGTTCATCACCTGTGCAATACCATTCCAACAGTGAAGCATGGTGGTGGCACCTTCATGGATTGGGTGACTAGGCAGGGCTGAAAGAAAGCTGAATGGAGCAAAGTATAGAGATATCCCTCCATCCATCCATTATCAAACCCGCTATATCCTAACTAGAGATATCCTTAATAAAAACTTACTCAGAGTGCTTGGGGCCTCAGACTGGCCTGAAGGGTCACAAAGCAAAGATAACCCAAGAGTGGCTTCGGGACAACTCTGGTGGTGTCTTTAAGTTGCCCAACCAGTGCCCAGATTTGAACCCAAGCAAACATCTCTGGAGAGGTGTGAAAATAGCCATCCACCAATGATCTCCTTCCAACCTGACAGAGCTTGAGATGATCTGCACAAGAGAGTTTCAGAAAATCCCTAAATGCAGGTGTGTGAAGCTTGTCAGGTCATACCCAAGAAGACTGGAATCGCTGCCAAGGGATCTTTAACTATGTACTCAGTAAAGGGTCTGAATCCTTGTGTCAGTGTGATATTTTTAACAAATTTGCAAAAACTCTGTCTTCGTTTGGCCATTGTGAGGTACTGAGTGTAGACTGATGAGGGACAAAAAATGAAGTGAAATGATTTTAGCCACAAAGCTGGAACATAACAAATGTGAAAAAGTGGAGGGGTCTGAAGACTTTCTGAATTCACTGTATTAGTTCAAATAGAAACAAGTTAGAAAGTGACCAAGTAGAGTGTGTCACACACACAGTTTACAGGCTCAAATAGTGTTATTTGTCAGCCAGACCAGGGGTTGGCGCTCTCATCTGATCCTCTCTCCTCTTATTCCTCTGCAGCTCAGCCAAAGACCCTAACTCTTAATGACATCACCATTGATCCACCCACTGTTTTATGTCACAACCCTGATGACATCATTTCCGTTACCCAGAATTCCCCTTCCTGCCACACCAGTTCCTGTTCCGGCTCCAGACTCCACCTCTTCCACCTACCTATCATATTTGTAGAGCAGTCTCAATCTGTTAGCCAGTTCAGTTGTGAACTCCGATTTTGTAGACGGGTTTCTTTACTTTTGCTGATTTGTCAGTATACAGGGTGGCCATCCCCAAGCCTTTTATTTAAAGAGTGGCTTCAGTCTAGCCACTCTACCATTAATGCCTGCTGAGATGGTTGCCCTTTCAACAGGTTCTCCAGAAGGTTTCTGATGCAATGTTAGAGTGACCCTTTGGTTCCTGGTCTCATCTCTTACCAAAGCCCTTCTATCCTGCTAACTCAGTTTGGATGGACAGCCAAAAAAAGAGTCGTTATGGTTTAAAACTTCTTCCATTTCACAATTTGTGAGGCCATTGTGCTTCTAGGGACACACAAAGCTTAAGAAATGGTTTGACCCCTTTGCCCTGATCCACACCTCACCACAATTTGATCACAATGAGCAAAGAAAAACAAAAAGCGATCACTACAGACAGTTCCTTGGATGTCATGGTTTGGTTTTTGTCCTGACATGCAGTGTGAACTGTGGGACCTTCTATATACAGGTCCACATGTGCTTTTCTAAATGATGTTGTTACTTGGCGAGGACGCCAGTGGGATGGAAGGACCTGGGGAGAGAGCACCTCCGAGGCACTACCTCCCCTGGGACGCTAGAGGGCAGCCTTCCTGTGACACCACAGATTCCCACAGGGCATGCCAGGATTTGGAGTCCGGTACGGCCCTGTTGGGATCTGTGGGGGCTGCCAGGGGGACCTGCAGAGCCCTACAGTCGACTTCCACCACACAAGGGAGTGATTCCAGGTAATACTGATGAGCCACCTGGAGCACTCCCAGGAGCAGAATAAAAGGAGATGCCTCACTCCATTCGAGGAGCCAGAGTCGGGAGGAAGTGGATGAAGCTTGCCTGAGAGGGAATGGAGGTGGAAGGACAGAATGAAAGAGGAAGAGAAGAGAAGAGCCCAAAGGACTGACATTTGTACTGTACTGTGGTGTGTTGTGCTGTGCACTGGCGAGAGAGAAAAGCCTCTCCTCACTGTAAATGAAAAGTGTGTGGAGTGCTGCACTTGTGTCTCTGACTGTCCGTGTCGGGTTAGGGCGCCGGTAGTCCACAATGTCTAATGAATTCAATTTGCCACAGATGGACTCCAATCAAACTCTAGAAACATCTCAAGGAGACATTAGAGCAAACAGGAGGCACCTCAGCACAACGTGGAGTGCCACAGCAAAGGGTCTGAATACTTCTAGGAAGTAATTATTTTTAATAGATTTGCAAACCTTTTTGAAGACATGTTGTTACTTTGTCATTATGGGTTATCGAGTTTAAACTGATGGGCAAAAATGGCAAACTGATCCATTTAAAATTCAATTTACAACACAGTAAAGTGTGCAGAAAGTGAAGGGCGCAGAAGACTTTTGGAATCCACAGTACAGCCTTTAGTTCTGACTTGACCTGTGAGCCCAAAAACGTCACTCTCTGTTACTCTTAACTCTAACTGCTATAAAACATGAACGTGAAAACAAAATGGTATTTGTGATTCAGCAATAGATTTCCAGGTACAGTAAACATACTCCAGGATTCTGCTTAAGTAAGTTATCAGCACAATGTTTTTATCAGCAATTTATATCACAGATATGCCCATGAATAAACAGGGCGTGTGTGTGCAGACAAAAGAAAAAGGTTCAACATCTGCTTTGTGGTGTAAAAGCATACAGGAAAAGCACTGTAACCTTAAAGTGTAATGTACTATGTGTTATTTGCTTAACAATTAACGAAATAATGAGGGACCTGCACACACCTGGCTATGGAATAGCCTGTCAGTCAAATGTCCAAATACTTTTGAGGAAATGGAAATGGGGGACCATGTATGAAAATCGCTGTCATTCCTAAACAGCTCATATGATATGTTTGGTAAACCCTTTAAATTAAAACTGAATGCCTACATTTCAATCACATAGTCAGTCAGTCATTGTCCAACCCGCTATATCCTAACACAGGGTCACGGGGGTCTGCTGGAGCCAATCCCAGCCAACACAGGGCACAAGGCAGGAACAAATCCAGGTCAGGGCGCCAGCCCACTGCAGGGCACACACACACCCACTAGAGACAATGCAGGATCGCCAATGCACCTAATCTGCATGTCTTTGGACTGTGGGAGGTAACCAGAGCACCCGGAGGAAACCCACGCAGACACGGGGAGAACATGCAAACTCCACACAGGGAGTACCCAGGAAGCAAACCCAGGTCTCCTTACTGCGAGGCAGCAGCATTACCACTGTGCCACTATGCTGCCCCACAGACAAAATAATCCATCCATCCATCCATTTTCCAACCCGCTGAATCCGAACACAGGGTCATGGTGGTCTGCTGGAGCCAATCCCAGCCAACACAGGGGGCAAGGCAGGAACAAAAACCCGGGCAGGGTGCCAACCCAGCACAGGGCAAACACACAAACACCAAGCACACACTACAGACAATTTGGGATCGCCAGTCCACCTAACCTGCATGTCTTTGGACTGTGGGAGGAAACCAGAGCACCCGGAGGAAACCCACGCAGACACGGGGAGAACATGCAAACTCCACACAGAGTGTCCCCAGGAAGCGAACCCAGGTCTCCTTACTGTGAGGCAGCAGCACTACCACTGCGCCACCGTGCTGACCCACAGACAAAATAATAAATAAATGCAAAAAAGTATATAGGAAGGTGAGTCAAAAATGATCCGCGCTCCGGTTATATTAAAGTTCTGTTAGCAGCAATGTCTTATCAGCGCTTTCCGAACGAGGTCCCTGTCTCCCCAGTCACTGCCGTGTCACGTCAGATCATTTGAAACTGCGGTGCGAGAAACGACGGCTGCCCCACTTGTGATTTGCACGAAAGAAGAGCAACATGCAGTGATTCATTATTTGTGGTCTGAGGGTGTGTCTGGTGCCGATATTTCTCGAAGACTTTCTGCACAGTATGGAGAATGTGTTTTGTCACGAAGAAGTGTGTATGAATGGATAGAGAAGTTCAAGGAAGGTCGCACAAGTGTCAGCCATGACGAAGGAGCCGGACGCTCCTTGTGGAAGGAGATCTCTGAGAAAGACAGGAATAGTTCAATCAGTCAGTCTTTATTCAGTCACAGTTGAGTACATTGATTCTACGTTGCAAGGCAGAAGAGCAAAGTTCTCCTTTTTCGATTGGCTTTTGATGTTTTTCTTCCTTTCCCTCTCCCCTTACTTATCAATAAGGATAATATGTTTACCTGTGCAATTCATTTTATATTGCGCAAATCGGCCAACCGTTTCTGTTTTGTGTTCATGTCAGACGGGCCCCAAAGAAGGAAAGGTTGTCTTTCCTGTGTCTAACAGACGGGTTCCTAGAAAAGGAAGTTACCTTAGGTCAGCTTACTTCACCTTGTCTTATGACAGGCGCCTGTATTAAAAACGTTTTACTGTAGCAGAACAGCTTTTAACCCTTCGTAGTTTGCAAGTAGCATTTTTCTTTCACCGTGTCCATGTCCACGACCGATGACAACATTGAGCATGGAAGTGAAATGATTCTGTTAAATAGACAAGTGACAGCAGATGATGCGGCAAATCCCTACGAGGACGAAGATTCACATCTGATGAAGAGGTGAAGACGGCGGTGCATTTGTGGCTCACAGCTCAGCCTAAAACATTTTTTAATGAAGGAATACAAAAGCTTGTTGACAGATGGACAAAGTTTATTGAAAGCAGGGAGAAACAGTTTCCTTGAAAGATGTAATCTGTGCAGATACCTGCAAGGCACTCTGTTTTTTTCATTTCTGTCGAACAGCCTTGTCGGGTTCCATGGGGCCACCAAGGGGTGCTGCAGGGATTTGCTTTATGGGACTTCCACTTAACCCGGAAGTGCTTCCATCGGGCTATGCCCTTGCACCAGACGTATTCTCAGGCCCTGGATAAAAGAAGCCACTCAACCTCATCTATGCAAGTCCGAGTCGGGCGGAAGTGGACAAAGTTCACCTGGGAGGTGGAGAGTAGGAGGAGAAAGAAACGAGACATTATGGAAAGATTTGTGATTATGACACATCTGGAGCCTTTGTGGAAGGTAGCTGTAAGAATAAAATGTCTAGAATTTAACAGGACTTGTGTCTGTGAGGTTGTGTCTGGTGTTGGGCGATCTCTGGTACTCTCTAGGATCCTAATCCCCAAAGCATAATGGCACCACCATAGTGATGGTATTAGGCAGGTGATGAACCGTGCCTGGTTTTCACCAGACATAGTGCTTGGAATTCTACCCAAAGAGTTCAAGTTTTGTTTCATCAGACCAGGGAGACGTCTTCCTCATGCTCTCAGAGTTCTTTAAATTGTCCTATGCCTTTTATTTAAGAGTGGCTTCAGTCTAGCCACTCTACCATTAATGGCTGCTGAGATGGTTGTCCTTTCGACAGGTTCTCCAGAAGGTTTCTGAAGCCACATTAGAGTGACCCTTTGGTTCCTGGTCTCGTCCCTTACCAAAGCCCTTCTTTCCTGCTAACTCAGTTTGGATGGACAGCCAAAAATAGAAAGAGTCGTTACATGGTTTCAAACTTCTTCCATTTCACAATTTGTGAGGCCATTGTGCTTCTAGGGACACGCAAAGCTTAAGAAATGGTTTGACCCCTTTGCCCTGATCCACACCTCACTACAATTTGATCACGATGAGCAAAGAAGAACAAAAAGCGATCACTACAGACAGTTCCTTGGATGTCATGGCTTGGTTTTTGTCCTGACATATAGTGTGAACTGTGGGACCTTCTATATACAGGTCCACATGTGCTTTTCTAAATAATAAATAATAAAGTATCTATCTATCTATCTATCTATCTATCTATCTATCTATCTATCTATCTATCTATCTATCTATCTATCTATCTATCTATCTATCTATCTATCTATCTATCTATCTATCTATCTATCTATCTATCTATCTATCTATCTATCTATCTATCTAAACGATGTTGTTAACTGGCGAGGATGCCAGCGGGATGGAAGGACCAGGGGAGAGAGCACCTCCGAGGCACTGCCTCCCCTGGGACGCTAGAGGGCAGCCCTCCTGTGACACCACAGATTCCCGCAGGGCATGCCAGGATTTGGAGTCCGGTACGGCCCTGTTGGGTTCTGTGGGGGCCACCAGGGGGACATGCAGAGCCCTACAATGGACTTCCACCACACCAGGGAGCGATTCCAGGTTATACTGATGAGCCACCTGCAGCACTCCCAGGAGCAGAATAAAAGGAGACGCCTCACTCCATTCGAGGAGCCAGAGTCGGGAGGAAGTGGACGAAGCTTGCCTGAGAGGGAATGGAGGTAGAAAGACAGAATGAGAGAGGAAGAGAAGGGTCCAAAGGACTGACATTTGTACTGTACTGTGGTGTGTTGTGCTGTGCACTGGCAAGAGAGAAAAGCCTCTCCTCACTGTAAATGAAAAGTGTGTGGAGTGCTGCACTTGTGCCTCTGACTGTCCGTGTCGGGTTAGGGCGCCGGTAGTCCACAATGTCTAATGAATTCAATTTGCCACAGATGGACTCCAATCAAGCTCTAGAAACATCTCAAGGAGACGTTAGAGCAAACAGGAGGCACCTCAGCACAATGTGGAGTGCCACAGCAAAGGGTCTGAATACTTCTAGGAATTAATTATTTTTAATACCTTTGCAAACCTTTTTTGAAGACATGTTGTCACTTTGTCATTATGGGTTACCGAGTTTACACTGATGGGCAAAAATGGCAAACTGATCCATTTAAAATTCAATTTACAACACAGTAAAGTGTGCAGAAAGTGAAGGGCTCAGAAGACTTTTGGAATCCACAGTACAGCCTTTAGTTCTGACTTGACCTGTGAGCCCAAAAACTTCACTCTCTGTTACTCTCAACTCTAACTGCTATAAAACATGAACGTGAAAACAAAATGGTATTTGTGATTCAGCAATAGATTTCCAGGTACAGTAAACATACTCCAGGATTCTGCTTAAGTAAGTTATCAGCACAATGTTTTTATCAGCAATTTATATCACAGATATGCCCATGAATAAACAGGGCGTGTGTGTGCAGACAAAAGAAAAAGGTTCAACATCTGCTTTGTGGTGTAAAAGCATACAGGAAAAGCACTGTAACCTTGACGTGTAATGTACTGTGTGTTATTTGCTTAACAGTTAATGAAATAATGAGGGACCTGCCCACACCTGGCTATGATAGATAGATAGATAGATAGATAGATAGATAGATAGATAGATAGATAGATAGATAGATAGATAGATAGATAGATAGATAGATAGATAGATAGATAGATAGATAGATAGATAGATACTTTATTAATCCCAATGGGAAATTCACATTCTCCAGCAGCAGCATACTGATACAATAAATAATATTAAAATAAAGAATGATAATAATGCAGGTGAAAAACAGACAATAACTTTGTATAATGTTAAATGTTAACGTTTACCCCCCCCCCCCCCCCCCCCCCCGGGTGGAATTGAAGAGTCGCATAGTTTGGGGGAGGAACGATCTCCTCAATCTGTCAGTGGTCCTGTTCAGTGGATTCTCCATAATTGATAGGAGCCTGCTTAGCGCCCTTCGCTCTGCCACAGATGTTAAACTGTCCAGCTCCATGCCAACAATAGAGCTTGCCTTCCTCACCAGTTTAGCCTGTCAGTCAAATGTCCAAATACTTTTGAGCCCCTGGAAATGGGGGACCATGTATGAAAATGTCATTCCTAAACAGCTCATTTGACCCCTTTGCCCTGATCCACACCTCACCATAATTTGATCACGATGAGCAAAGAAGAACAAAGAGCGATCACGTAAACCCCATAATTAAAGCTGAATGCCTACATTTCAATCAGTCATTGTCCAACCCGCTATATCCTAACACAGGGTCATGGGGGTCTGCTGGAGCCAATCCCAGCACGCAAGGCATGAACAAACCCCGGGCAGGGTGTCAGCCCACCACAGGGCACACACACACTAGGGACAATTTAGGATCGCCAATCCACCTAACCTGCATGTCTTTGGACTGTGGGAGGAAATCCACGCAGAGAACATGCAAACTCCACACAGGGAGGACCTGGGAAGCGAACCCGGATCTTCTTACTGCAAGGCAGCAGCGCTACCACTGTGCCACCGTGCCACCCCTTCAATCACATAATGATTGCTTAATTTCAAATCCATTGTGGGGGTGTACAGAGCCAGAAGTATGAAAATTGTGTGACTATCCAAAATATATTTACTAACATTACTTTAACAGGACAGGCTCTTACAACAGGTAATATTAATTGGCCAAGCCAGCTTCCTTAGGCTTCCATGTTATCAAAATTCACTAATTTGAGAATGAATGCAGTACTTGATGGAAACTGTCACCTCCAGGTCTCTTCACAGATGCCGTATGTGTTTTAAGTCTAGACCACTCGAGGACAGTTAGGGACTTGACCTAAAGCCACTCAAACATTGTCTTGGGTGTTTGATTCTGGTCACTGTCAGGCTGAAAGGTCAACAGTCACCCCAGTGTGAGCGTGCATGCACTTTGTTTTTGGTCCCTGTGGTGTACGTCTGGATCACCTCTATATTGGAAGGAGCATTTCTGGAGCATAACTTCCTCCAAAGCACTAAAGAGCAGCCCCCCTGGAGTGTGGTGGTACCACTGGTTTGAAGCGTGAAACCTCAACCCTTTTGGGTACGGTGGCCACCGCCAGGGCGCTTTGATGCAGCACTGCCACCACACCCGGAAGTGCTGCCAGAAATAGGCACCTGGAGCACTTCCGGGTGCCTTACAAAAGGAACCAGCAGTCGCTGTTCTGGGAGTCAAAGTTGGGTGGGAAAAGACAAAGCTCATCAGGAGGAGTGGAGAGAAAAGAAGAAGAAAGCCTTGTGTGTTGAACTGTATTTAGTGTTTGTGAGTGTGCTGTACCAGTGGGAAACAGGTGAAGGCGTTTCCCACGGGAACAACAGGAGATAAAATTGGCTGAATTCATCCTTCCCTCAATTCTGATCAGTCTCCCTATCCATGCTGTTGAGAAGCACCCCCATAACATGGTGCTGCTACCATTATACTTCACTCTGGGGATGGTATTCAAGGCCATCATAACAGCATTAAAGGCCCCCGGGCAAAGCAGTATACTGGGACCCCAACCTACACAACCTCTCACAGGATTAAAAATGTAAATACTGTGGAGGCTAGGGGTCAGTGTTGCCCCTTTAAACCCAACTGACAGACATTTGGGACACCAGGTAAAAGCACCAAGAAGATCTTTTAATATTTTTCTTCTTTGATAGTGCCCTTCAAGCACCACAGCCACCAGTAAAAAGGAACGTAATAAGCACAATAATAATAAACACGATTCTCTCTATATATCTCCTCCACACCTCCCAAAAAGCTTCATCCACCTCCACCCGACTCTGGCTCACTTGCTGGGTCTTCAGCAGTCCTTTATATAGTTCTTGACCTGGACGTGCTTCTGCTCTTCTGTCCACGTGACTTGTCAGATGGAGAATTAAAGTTCTTTAATCAGCCTGAAAGTACTTCAGGGCTTCCATCCTCGTGACTTCCTAGTACTTCCGGGCTATAAGGGAAGCACAACCCCCTGACTGTCCTTTCACATCACAACCTAACAGGGCTCAGATAGTGAACTCCAAGTCCCAGGATGCCCTGTGGGAATCTGGGGCACCGCTGTACTCCAGGGGAGCTGCCATCTAGCGTCTTTGGGGAGGCAGTGTCCAAAAGTAGCTGCCTTCCCCCATTCTTCCATTCTCAGGGTGTCCCGGTCGTTTTGAGCTGCTGGCCGTCCCTTACAATACATACAGTACATATATTAGCATGGGTCCCCTGTGCTCATAGGGCCCCCTGGCAACTGCCCAGTGTGCCCATGTGTTAAGATGGCCTTATGGTATTAGGCAGCTGATGAGCAGTGCCAGGTCTTCACCAGACATAGTGCATGGAGTTCTGCCCAAAGAGTTCAACTTTTGTCTCATCAGACCAGAAAATTTTTTCTTCAGCTCTGAGTTCTTTAAATGCCTTTTACTCAAGAGTGGCTTCCGTCTAGCCAATCTACCTTAAATGCCAGATTGATTGAAGACGTGGGCGTAATATGATTGGACAGAGAGCTACTGTTGACGTGCCAGGCCAGCGGGGTGGGAACATCACTATGTGTGGGGCTATTTCAGACAATGGGGTCCACACTCATATTCCTCTTGTGGGGCCATACAACACCCAACATCTGCTGACCTTCTTGAACACCCTCTACAGGGATCTCATTCCTGAAGATGAGATTGGTCAAGAAAATGTACCACAGTATGTGAGTTTCCATCACTCCAACCTAATCAGACAATGGTTTGCCAACCACCCCAGGATGCTGATGGAATTCCTACACTCCATATTCCCAATTCCTCAACCCAATTGAGGAGTTCTTCTCAGTTTGGAGGTGGAAGGTATATGAGCGTAACCCACATACACAAATGACACTGCTTGCTGCCATGGAAGCTGCGTGTGGGGATATAACAGCAGACGCCTGCAGAGGCTGGATAAGACATTCTAGGAGGTTCTTTCCACGCTGCATTGCAAAGGAAGATATCCGTTGTGATGTGGATGAGAACATGTGGCCCAATATACAGGATCAGCAGCAATTGTAGAGAGCATTTCGAGTTTCAGTATGTATACAGTGGTGTGAAAAACTATTTGCCCCCTTCCTGATTTCTTATTCTTTTGCATGTTTGTCACACAAAATGTTTCTGATCATCAAACACATTTAACCATTAGTCAAATATAACACAAGTAAACACAAAATGAAGTTTGTAAATGGTGTTTATTATTTAGGGAGAAAAAAAAATCCAAACCTACATGGCCCTGTGTGAAAAAGTAATTGCCCCCTGAACCTAATAACTGGTTGGGCCACCCTTAGCAGCAATAACTGCAATCAAGCGTTTGCGATAACTTGCAATGAGTCTTTTACAGCGCTCTGGAGGAATTTTGGCCCACTCATCTTTGCAAAATTGTTGTAATTCAGCTTTATTTGAGGGTTTTCTAGCATGAACCGCCTTTTTAAGGTCATGCCATAGCATCTCAATTGGATTCAGGTCAGGACTTTGACTAGGCCACTCCAAAGTCTTCATTTTGTTTTTCTTCAGCCATTCAGAGGTGGATTTGCTGGTGTGTTTTGGGTCATTGTCCTGTTGCAGCACCCAAGATCACTTCAGCTTGAGTTGATGAACAGATGGCCGGACATTCTCCTTCAGGATTTTTTGGTAGACAGTAGAATTCATGGTTCCATCTCTCACAGCAAGCCTTCCAGGTCCTGAAGCAGCAAAACAACCCCAGACCATCACACTACCACCACCATATTTTACTGTTGGTATGATGTTCTTTTTCTGAAATGCTGTGTTCCTTTTACGCCAGATGTAACGGGACATTTGCCTTCCAAAAAGTTCAACTTTTGTCTCATCAGTCCACAAGGTATTTTCCCAAAAGTCTTGGCAATCATTGAGATGTTTCTTAGCAAAATTGAGACGAGCCCTAATGTTCTTTTTGCTTAACAGTGGTTTGCGTCTTGGAAATCTGCCATGCAGGCCGTTTTTGCCCAGTCTCTTTCTTATGGTGGAGTCGTGAACACTGACCTTAATTGAGGCAAGTGAGGCCTGCAGTTCTTTAGACGTTGTCCTGGGGTCTTTTGTGACCTCTCAGATGAGTCGTCTCTGCGCTCTTGGGGTAATTTTGGTCGGCCGGCCACTCCTGGGAAGGTTCACCACTGTTCCATGTTTTTGCCATTTGTGGATAATGGCTCTCACTGTGGTTCGCTGGAGTCCCAAAGCTTTAGAAATGGCTTTATAACCTTTACCAGACTGATAGATCTCAATTACTTCTGTTCTCATTTGTTCCTGAATTTCTTTGGATCTTGGCATGATGTCTAGCTTTTGAGGTGCTTTTGGTCTACTTCTCTGTGTCGGGCAGCTCCTATTTAAGTGATTTCTTGATTGAAACAGGTGTGGCAGTAATCAGGCCTGGGGGTGGCTACGGAAATTGAACTCAGGTGTGATACACCACAGTTAGGTTATTTTTTAACAAGGGGGCAATTACCTTTTCACACAGGGCCATGTAGGTTTGGATTTTTTTTCTCCCTAAATAATAAAAACCATCATTTAAAAACTGCATTTTGTGTTTACTTGTGTTATATTTGACTAATGGTTAAATGTGTTTGATGATCAGAAACATTTTGTGTGACAAACATGCAAAAGAATAAGAAATCAGGAAGGGGGCAAATAGTTTTTCACACCACTGTATATTGTTTTCGATGTTGCAATTTTTTTTCCTTCATTTCATATGTTATGCATAAAGTTTTGAAATGCATTTTTTTGCTAGACTCCAAGTGCAGTGCATGGTATGTCACCATATACCTGTGCAATCAATAAAATATTCTTCTTGAATCAATCTCCCGCAATCGGTGTTTTGTATTTTTATGTTTCCTGCCCTTGTCATTCAGATGTTTTGTGCATCAGAAAATGTTTAGATTGTGCCAATTTTATATTGATAACATGACTTTACATTTTGGCTGTCATGTCCATGGACGATGATTCATGGACTTGGCATTTTGATGGCACTGACATATTCAGCGATGTAAATACTTGCTTTTGAGGCATGGATTTAGGATTTTGAAGAGGTTACCTGCTTTTGTGTTTTGAGAAATGCACTCGCTGTTATGCAAATGTTAAGTCTGTTGTGAGTAATGCACCAAAGCAACTGAGAAAAACTGTAAATGACATTAACAACACAATAAACTGCAGAAAGTCAAGAAGTCTCAATGCTTTCTGAATCCACTACATATTATACTGAGATTTTTTATTTTTTTTCGCTCTGGTCAGATTTTTGGGGGCAATATCAATCACTGATTTCATGTTACTACACCCTTAGAAATAAAGGTGCCAGAATGGCTCTTCAGAGAAATGCCAAATGGGAAATATTTTTGGTTCCCAAAAGACCCATCCACATGAAAGGTCCAGAAAGATCCTTAACTTTTTTAGCTCAGTGACAGGCTCCATAAAGTAAATAACAATGAATACCGTAGGTTAGGAGTCCCCAGTTCTGGTCCAGGAGGGCCCCAGAGGCTGCAGGTTTTCATTCTAACCTTTTTCTTAATTAGTGACCTGTTTTTGCTGGTAATAAGCTTCTTTTGATTTAATTTTAATTGGCGTGTTTTTTTAAGATTTGTTCCCCTGAATTTCTTCATCATTCCTTTGAATTGCTTCTTTTCTTTCTTTAAAATGTACCCAAACAGAAATGAAATGTGAAGTGAGGGAGCTAACCAAATAAGTCAGGACCTGAAACTCCAACCAATTTCACTCCAAGCAGTTTCTTAATCAGGCGCCGAGTCTTGTCATTCATTAAACCCGTTCTTTAAATCCATGGCTTGTTGCTGCTCTCATTGTGCAATAGCAGATATGTCCAAAATTGAGGATTTTCTCTTTTCCAAGAGCACTGTTCAAATGTTTTGGGGACCTGAGCAGATCAACGTTCCTGAGACCTTCACCTTTCTTTATTTTCTGATATTGTTTGTGTTAAGTTGTCAGAAGGTAAAATGAAAAGACTCAGTGCCCAAAAGTTAAAGATTTAATGCAACAACTGGAAACAATTAGTCCTCCTCTTACGTTTTTCCTCATCTCTCTCTTCTTTTACATATTCTCTATCTCCACCTAGTGGCCCAACTACAGAAAATAACAGTATGATGGACACAGTTTGCTGGTCATGTTTTGGCTCACTTTGTATCTAATATTTGTTTGGCTGCTAATTAAGGAAAAAGAAACAATTTAGGGGCCTGACTCTTCAAGAGCAAGTCAATTAAAATAAATTTAAAAGAAATTAATTAGCAGCCTGCGGTGGATTGGCACCCTGCCCGGGATTGGTTCCTGCCTTGTGCCCTGTGTTGGCTGGGATTGGCTCCAGCAGACCCCCGTGACCCTGTGTTCGGATTCAGCGGGTTGGAAAATGGATGGATGGATTAATTAGCAGCAAAAATATGCCACTAATTAAGTAAAGGATTAGAATGAAAACCTGTAGCCACTGGGGCCCTCCAGGACCGGAGTTAGAGACCCCTGCTGCAGATGGTGACAAATTTGTGAAATACCACTGGCTCATCTTCTTCTTCTTTTGGCTGCTCCCATTAGGCGTTGCCACAGCGGATCATCTTCTTCCATATCTTCATGTCCTCTGCATCTAGTTCTGTTACACCCATCACCTGCATGTCCTCTCTCACCACATCCAGAAACCTTCTCTTATGCCTTCCTCTTTTCCTCCTGCCTGGCAGCTCTATCCTTAGCCCCCTTCTCCCAGTATACCCAGCATCTCTCCTCTGCACATGTCCAAACCAACGCAATCTCACCTCTCTGACTTTGTCTCCAAACAGTCCAACCTGAGCTGACCCTCTAATGTCCTCAGTTCTAATCCTATCCATCCTCGTCACACCCAATGCAAATCTTAGCATCTTTAACTCTGCTACCTCCAGCTCTGTCTCCTGCTTTCTGGTCAGTGCCACCGTCTCCAACCCATATAACATAGCTGGTCTCACTACCGTCCTGTAGACCTTCCCTTTCACTCTTGCTGATACCCGTCTGTCACAAATCACTCCTGACACTCTTCTCCACCCACTCCACCCTGCCTGCACTCTCTTTTTCACCTCTCTTCCACAATCCCTATTACTCTGTACTGTTGATCACAAGTATTTAAACTCATCCAAATTCGCCAACTCTACTCCCTGCATCCTCACCATTCCACTGACCTCCCTCTCATTCACACACATGTATTCTGTCTTGGTGGTCCTACTGAACTTCATTCCTCTCCTCTCATATCTCCACCTCTCCAGGGTCTCCTCAACCTGCTCCCTACTATCGCTACAGATCACAATGTCATCAGCAAACATCACAGTCAACAGGCACTCCTGTCTAATCTCGTCTGTCAACCTGTCCATCACCATTGCAAATAAGAAAGGGCTCAGAGTCGATCCCTGATGTAATCCCATCTCCACCTTGAATGCATCCGTCACTCCTACCGCAGACCTCACCACAGTCACACTTCCCTCGTACATATCCTGTACAACTCTTACGTACTTCTCTGCCACTCCCGACTTCCTCATACAATACCACAACTCCTCTCGAGGCACCCTGTCATATGCTTTCTGCAGGTCCACAAAGATATAATGCAGCTCCTTCTGGCCTTCTCTAAACTTCTCCATCAACATCCTCAGAGCAAAGATTGCATCTGTGGTGCTCTTTCTTGGCAGGAAACCATCCTGCTGCTCACTAATCATCACCTCACTTCTTAACCTAGCTTCCACTACTCTTTCCCATAACTTCATGCTGTGGCTCATCAATTTTATTCCCCTGTAGTTACTGCAGTCCTGCACATCCCACTTATTCTTAAATATCGGCACCACTACACTTCTTCTCCACTTCTCAGGAATCCTCTCACTTTCCAAGATTCCATTAAACAATCTGGTTAAAACCTCCACTGCCATCTCTCCTAAACACCACCATGCTCCCATAGGTATGTCATCTGGACCAACGGCCTTTCCATTCTTCATCCTCTTCATCGCTGTCCTTACTTCCTCCTTGCTAATCCATTGCACTTCCTGATTCACTATCTCCACATCATCCATCCTCTTGTCTCTCTTGTTCTCTTCATTCATCAGCCTCTCAATGTCCTCTTTCCATCTGCTCAACACACTCTCCTCACTTGTGAGTACGTTTCCATCTTTATCCTTCATCACCCTAACCTGCTGCACATCTTTCCCAGGTCGGTCCCTCTCTGTAGCCCACCGGTCCTTTTCTCCCTCCTTAGTGTCCAACCTCTCATACAACTCATCATATGCCTTTTCTTTAGCCTTCGCCACCTCTCCCTTCACCTTGCACCTTATCTCCTTGTACTCTTGTCTACTTTATGCATCTCTCTGACTATCCCACATCTTCTTTGCCATACTCTTCCTCTGTAAACTCTCCTGTATTTCCTCATTCCACCACCAGGTTTCCTTTTCCTCCTTCCTCTTTCCAGATGTCATGCCAAGCACCCTTCTTGCTGTCACCCTTACTACATCTGCTGTAGTTTCCCAGCTGTCTGTTAACTCTTTACTGCCACCAAGTGCCTGTCTCACCTCCTCCCTAAACTCAACCTTGCAGTCTTCCTTTTTCAGCTTCCACCATTTGATCCTTGGCTCTGCCCTCACTCTCTTCCTCTTCTTGATCTCCAACATCATCCTACAGACCACCATCATATGCTGCTTAACTACACTTTCCCCTGCCAGCACTTTGCAGTCTTCAGTCTCCTTCAGATCAACTCTTCTGCATAGGATATAATCTACCTGTGTGCATCTTCCTCCACTTTTGTACGCCACCCTGTGTTCATCCCCCTTCTTAAAATAAGTATTCACCACATCCATGTCCATCCTTCTGGCAAAATCCATTATCCTCTGACCTTCTTCATTCCTCTCCTTGACACCATACCTACCCATCACGTCCTTGTCTCCTCTGTTCCCTTCACCAACATGCCCATTGAAATCCACTCCAATCACCACTTTCTGTCCCTTGGGTACACTGTTCATCACTTCATTGAACTCACTCCAAAAATCTTCTTTCCCATCCATTGCACACCCAACTTGCGGGGCATATGCACTAACGACTTTCATCATCACACCTCCAATTTCCAGCTTCATAATCTTCACTCTGCCTGACACTCTTTTCACCTCCAGGACACTCTTGACATACTGTTCCTTCAGAATAACTCCTACTCCATTTCTCCTCCCATCCACACCAAGATAGAACAATTTGAATCTACCTCTGATCCACTTGGCCTTACTCCCCTTCCATTTAGTCTCTTCACACACAATATATGCCTTCTCTCCATCATATCTGCTAACTCTCTCCCCTTACCAGTCATACTGCCAACATTTAAAGTTCCTACCCTAAGTTCCACTCTCTTTACTTTCCTCCTCTCCTCCTACCTCTGGACACGTCTCCCCCCTCTTCTTCTCCTTCTTCTTCTTCAGCCAACAGTAGCCCAATTTCCGCCAGCACCCTGTTGGCTAGCAGTATTGGTGGCAGTTGTTGTTAACCCGGGGCTCGACCGATCCGGTATGGAAATTTGTATTGTTGTTTGCATGTTGATTTGGCAAAATTTTACACCGGATGCACTTCCTGATGTAACCCTCCCCATTTATCCGGGCTTGAGACCGGCACGAAGAAACACACTGGTTTGTGCATCCCCTGTGGCTGGGTTACCACTGGCTCATCGTGATTTTAAAAGGACTCTCACTGCATACAATAACACAGGCAATGTCCAGCTTTTCTTAATCTGTTTGTGTCCTGTCAGGTTGCCTACCATACTTTAAAAGTTTTAGTTTTTTTTATATCTACATATTAGAACGTTTTTCAAAGCACAAACTTCATATCCAAAGAAACCATCCCAGACCAGAATGATGCTTTGTCAAACTATGATAGATAGATAGATAGATAGATAGATAGATAGATAGATAGATAGATAGATAGATAGATAGATAGATAGATAGATAGATAGATAGATAGATAGATAGATAGATAGATAGATAGATAGATAGATAGATAGATAGATAGATAGATAGATAGATAGATAGATACTTTATTAATCCCAGGGGGAAATTCACATATTCCAGCAGCAAAAATAATAAATTAAAGAGTAATAAAAAAAAAAAATGCACATAAAAAAACAGACAATAACTTGAATAATGTTCAACGTTTACCCCCTCTGGTCGAATTGAAGAGTCGCATAGTTTGGGGGAGGAATGATCTTCTCAGTCTGTCAGTGGAGCAGGACAGTGACAGCAGTCTGTCACTGAAACTGCTCCTCTGTCTGGAGATGACACTGTTTAATGGATGTAGTGGATTCTCCATAATTGATAGGAGCCTGCTGAGTGCCCGTTGCTCTGCTACGGATGTCAGACCGTCCAGCTCTATGCCAACAATAGAGCCTGCCTTCCTCACCAGTTTGTCCAGGCGTGAGGCATCCTTCTTCTTAATGCTGCCTCCCCAGCACACCACTGCGTAGAAGAGGGCACTCGCCACAACCATCTGATAGAACATCTGCAGCATCTTACTGCAGATGTTGAAGGATGCCAGTCTTCTAAGGAAGTACAGGCAGCTCTGTTCTTTCTTACACAGAGCATCAGTATTGGCAGTCCAGTCTAATTTATCGTCCAGCTGCACTCCTAGGTATTTATAGGTCTGCACCCTCTGCACACAGTCACCTCTGATGATCACGGGGTCCATGAGGGGCCTGGGTCTCCTAAAATCCACCACCAGTTCCTTGGTTTTGCTGGTGTTCAGTTGTAGGTGGTTTAAGTCGCACCATTTAACAAAGTCCTTGATGAGGTTTCTATACTCCTCCTCCTGCCCACTCCTGATGCAGCCTACGATAGCAGTGTCATCAGCAAACTTTTGCACGTGGCAGGACTCTGAGTTATATTGGAAGTCCGATGTATATAGGCTGAACAGGACCGGAGAAAGTACAGTCCCCTGCGGCGCTCCTGTGTTGCTGACCACAATGTCAGATCTGCAATTCCCGAGATGCACATACTGAGGTCTGTTTGTAAGATAGTCCACGATCCATGCCACCAGGTATGAATCTAAATGAAGAACTACACAACCCAGAAAAGGACCATTAAATGCCATTAAAGAATCATTTTTAAGAGTGTACAATTGGCTGATTCCAATTTGTTTTCTTTGACTTTTATTTATTTATTCTCATTAAGCTCATGTATAACTAGACATGTTGAAGCCTTATATTCTATGTTAAAGTGATATTTTTACAATTAAACTGCAGACTATATGTGTTACATAGTCATTTTTATTAACAAAAATCAAACTTTGTATGCTTATTATTCAGTGACCATAATACTAATAACAAATCTACAAAAATATTTACTCATATTTACATCTCTTACCAAAACTCTTCTCCCCAAAACTGCTCAGTTTGGCCAGGTGGCCAGCTCTAAGAAGAGACCTGGGGCCTCATGTATAAACGGTGCGTATGCACAGAAATGTTGCGTACGAATGTTTCCACGCTCAAATCGCGATGTATAAAACCTAAACTTGGCATAAAGCCACGCACATTTCCACGGTACCTCATACCCTACCATATGCAATTTCTCCGCTCGGTTTTGCAGACTGGAGGCACCCAGCGTCAAAGCAGTGCTACTGTTCCTGTGTGGTCACCCTTTCTTTCTTAGACTCACATTCCTGACGCGTCTTTATAAATACACTGAAATTAACTGCATATTGTTTATTAGTGTAATGCATCTGATTGTAATTAACCTGCAGCAATATAATGGTCCAGAGAATAGCCATAGTATTCCAAATACCATAACTGCTTTAGCGTTGTTACGCTCACTGCATCTTGTTCTTCTTTTTGCTGTTCCCGTTAAGGGTTGCCACAGCGGATCATCTTTTTCCATATTACTCTCACTGCACCACTCGGAGTATTTATATCACTGTATCTGAGTGGGGAATCACAGCAGCAGCTGATCGGAAAGAGAATTATCGGTATACAGTTTCAAGCACACACTACCTCAACCACGGCAAAACGCGTCAAAGCCTTTCCTGTACGGACCTCGTGTTTCAGAAACCGTTTCATCCCAAGAACTATAAACACACTCAATCAGTCCATCAAGTGCTCCTTGTAGACCTGTTTGTACTTATAAGTACAATTACCTCACTGTAAACTTGCACTACAGTTATAATATTGCACAACCTGTTCACGCCGACTTTGATATGTGATTTCTTATTTATTTCGGGCACTGTGCGACTTTGTGAACTTGAACTTTCGAGTTTCTCCGACACACTACGTCACTCGATCAACTTCCTTTTGTTGATTATTCCACTGTTTAAACCAACAAATAGTACGTTTTCCCTTTGCCTCCACTTGGTATTCGCTGAAATTCTTATATTTTCCCCTGTGCTTTTCCCATTGTCTTTTAACAGAAGGCTGTTTATATCAATTTGCATATTCAAAGAGGCATAATTCTGGGAGGAGTTGGGGCGGGACAGAAGGCGCGTGCACGTGCGTTACTTTTCACGCTGATCGGGATTTATGTAGTGGAAGAACGTGAAAGTTTGCGTACGCACAGATTCCTGCATCTGGATTTTTCTGTGCGTACGTACATTCCCACTTTTGTGCTTACGCCATGTTATAGTGTGAGTTCTACGCACGGCGTTATACATGAGGCCCCTGGTTGTTCCAAACTTGTTCAATTTCAGAGCTATGGAGGCCACTGAGCTCTTTGGGACCTTCAGGACTTCAGAACTTTTCTAGCCTTCTCCAGATCTGAGCCTCAATACAATCGAAACCCTAATAAAATTTATTTCTATATTTTTTTGCTGCCAATACACCGCTATGAGTTTAAAATTTCCCTACGAATAATGAAATTACGCCACATATGGCAACATCCGCACCCCCTTTTTTGTTACTTCTGCCCCACAGTTGGAGAACTCTAAGCTCTGCAGGCAATTCCTTTGACCTCATGGCTTGGTTTTCACTCACCTGGTGAACCTTCTGTGGACAGTTGTGTGCCATTTTCAGTCCAGTCAATTGAACTGATGGCAGGTAGATTCTAATCAATCAATCAATCAATCAATCAATCAATCAATCAATCAATAAAATAAAGTGAATAGAATGGGATGCACCTGAGCCAGATTTCATGAATCATAGTCTGAATACATGTGCCAATGTGATATTTTTGTTTTTTTTATTTTATTTGTTTAATAGGTCAGCAACTAATTTCTAAAATCCTGTTTTCTCTTTTATGATTCTGGGGTGTTAAGCATTGCTTGGTGTGGGGAAAAATAATGAATCGATAATGATTTTGACACAAGGCTGCAACAGAACGAAATGTGGTAAGAGTGACTGTTAGAGAGACAGCAATAATTAAGAGACACGGCTCACATTTCAAGGTGTACCTCCCAGCCAGTGGCGTAGGAAGGCGGGTGCGGTGGGTGCGGCCCGCACTGGGAACCAGCTCTGAGGAGGTGACAAAAAATTGCTGGTTTTGTATTAATGCGCCTTTTTGTTACATAAAATAACATGTCAAATAATTTATATGGGCTTTAACAATCCCTAATTGCAGCAAATTGCGGGTGAAAGATGTGATGCTGTAATGATTTAGTATTATTGTGTGGTGCGTGGAGGGAAGTGCTGGTGCTGGTGCTCAAGTAAACAAATAACCGGTCCTGTGACTCATTGTCTCATCCCTGCCACAGATATATCATCGCCCCAAGTCGTTCTGTGCAACAAGATGATATTTTTAACCCGAACATCATAATAATATAGTCAGCGCGAAACGTTTTAGACAGTGGGGTGGGTAGGTATTGTCCGCTCTAGAACCGACTTTAGGATCGTTCTACGAGCGAACGGACAATATCTCCCTCCCCGTCCCACTATCTTAAGGCCCCTAAATATATGAGCCAGGACACACGACGAAATCATGTGTCACAATTCTGGTTAATTGGCGATTTGGCATAATTTTTTTTTTTACAGAAATTCCACGCCTAAGAAGATTTCTAAAAGCCGCCAAAGATGCAAAAGAAGAGTCTCTTGGTTGGACTTCCTTAAGATTCTTAGAGTTTGTGGTTGAATATGAACTTTTCGACTCTGTTCCCAATCTCACTTTAGCATTAAGATTTTTCATAACTTTATGTGTTTCTGTTGCATCATGTGAGAGGAGTTTTTCGAAACTCAAACTAATTAAGAATTATCTCAGATCCACTATGAACCAGGCACGACTCTCTAGCTTAGCCATTTTGTCAACTGAAAATAGTGTAGCTGAAGGTATCGATTTTGATGACGCAATTTCAAAATGTGCAGAACAAAAAGTTATCATGTTAAAGTACAGCTTGTTGGATTAGAACCTAGAGCAGGGGTGTCGAACTCCGGGCCTGGAGGGCCGCAGTGGCTACAGGTTTTCATTCTGACCCTTTTCCTAATCAGTGAGTAGTTTTCACTGCTAATTAACTTCTTTTCCCTTCATTTCAATAGCCCTGTTTTTAAGGATTCAGTGCTCTGAATTGATTTGTTTCTTCACTAAATGGCAGCCAAACAGAAATGAGATGTGAAACGAGCTAACAGATGACCAGCTAAACTGGGATTTCAAACTCCAACCAATTTCACTCCAACCAGTCTCTTAATGAGAAGCCGATTCTTGCTGTTAATTAAGCCTGTTATTTAATTCAATGGCTTGTTGCTGCTCTCATTCTGCCACAGCAGACATTTCCAAATCTGTTGATTTTTCTGTGTTTTCTGTCATATGGTGGCTTGTTTGATGTCTCATTATTGTTTGGCTACTAATTAAGGAAAAAGAAACAATTAAGGGGCCTAAGTCAAGTTAATTAAAACTATAGCAAAAGAAGTTAATTAGCAGTAAAAATGGCTCACTAATGAAGAAGATGGTGTGGGAGATGGCCCGCTGTTCATCCCAGCCAATACCCCCAGGCCACTAGATGGAGCCCTCCCTGTAGCATGGAAGTGCCCCGAAGACCAGCAGGGAATTATGGACAATGGAGTTTTTATTCCCAACCCTGCTGGACACCGTGGGGCCCACCAGAGGACGCTGCAGGGAGGCTCAAGGACTTGTAAGTGCCCTATAACCCGGAAACACGTCATGATCATATGACCAGAAGGAACGACGTGTTTCCGGGTTGAAGAGAAGGACTTTTTATCTGACCCAGAAGTGATAACAACAACAACAACAACAACATTTATTTATATAGCACATTTTCATACAAAAAGTAGCTCAAAGTGCTTTACATAATGAAGAAAAGAAGAATAAAAGACAAATAAGAAATTAAAATAAGACAACCTTAGTTAACATAAAAAGGAGTAAGGTCCGATGGCCAGGGTGGACAGAAAAAACAAAAAAAAACTCCAGAAGGCTGGAGAAAAAAATAAAATCTGTAGGGGTTCCAGGCCACGAGACCACCCAGTCCCCTTTGGGCATTCTACCTAACATAAATGAAATAGTCCTCTTTGTAGTTAGGGTTCTCACGGAGTCACTTGATGCTGATGGTTATACAGACTTCTGGCTTTTAATCCATCCATCATTGTTGGAACATCATGGTGCTTTGGGTAGATGGTGGTGGCACAAGCCACCACCAATAGGACACCGGAAAAGGAAACAGAAGAGAGAGTAGGGGTTAGTACAAATTTTGAATGAATAGTTATTATAATGAATTGGATACACAGAGTGTCAGGATTAAATTACAGTGAAGTTATGAGAAGGCCATGTTAAAGTAATGTGTTTTCAGTAGTTTTTTAAAGTGCTCCACTGTATTAGCCTGGCGAATTCCTACTGGCAGGCTATTCCAGATTTTAGGTGCATAACAGCAGAAGGCCGCCTCACCACTTCTTTTACGTTTTGCTCTTGGAATTCTAAGGAGACACTCAGTTGAGGATCTGAGGTTGCGATTTGGAATATAAGGTGTCAGACATTCCGATATATAAGCCGGGGCGAGATTATTTAAAGCTTTATAAACCATAAGCAGAATTTTAAAGTCAATTCTGAATGACACAGGTAACCAGTGTAGTGACATCAAAACTGGAGAAATGTGTTCGGATTTTCTTTTCCTGGTAAGGATTCTAGCAGCTGCATTCTGCACTAATTGCAAACAATTGATGTCTTTTTTGGGTAGTCCTGAGAGGAGTGCGTTACAGTAATCTAGTCGACTGAAAACAAACGCATGAACTAATTTCTCTGCATCTTTCGATGATATAAGAGGTCTAACTTTTGCTATGTTCCTTAGGTGAAAAAATGCTGTCCTAGTGATCTTATTAATATGCGATTTAAAATTCAGATTACAATCAACGGTTACCCCTAAGCTTTTTACCTCCGATTTGACTTTTAATCCTAATGCATCCAGTTTATTTCTAATAGTCTCATTGTATCCATTATTGCCAATCCCTAAGATTTCGGTTTTTTCTTTATTTAATTTGAGAAAGTTACTATTCATCCATTCTGAGATACAGGTTAGACATTGTGTTAGCGAATCAAGAGATTTGGGGTCATCAGGTGCTATTGATAAATACAGCTGTGTGTCATCAGCATAGCTGTGGTAGCTCACGTTGTGCCCTGAGATAATCTGACCTAATGGAAGCATGTAGATTGAGAAGAGCAGCGGACCCAGGATAGAGCCTTGTGGAACACCATATAGAATATCATGTGTCTTTGAGTTATAATTACCACAACTAACAAAGAATTTTCTCCCTGCCAGGTAGGATTCAAACCAATTTAAGACACTGCCAGAGAGGCCCACCCATTGACTAAGGCGATTCTTAAGAATATTATGATCAATGGTGTCAAATGCGGCACTCAGATCTAAGAGGATGAGAACAGATAAATGGCCTGTCTGCATTTACCTGCAAGTCATTTACTACTTTAACGAGTGCAGTTTCTGTGCTGTGATTTGTTCTAAAACCTGACTGAAATTTATCAAGAATAGCATGTTTATTGAGGTGCTCATTTAACTGCATAATGACTGCCTTCTCTAGAATTTTACTTAAGAAAGGCAGGTTAGAGATGGGTCTATAATTTTCAAGAGCAGAGGGGTCGAGATTATTTTTCTTAAGTAGGGGTTTAACTACCGCAGTCTTAAGACAGTCTGGGAAGACCCCCGTATCTAATGACGAATTTACTATGTCAAGAACATTATCACTAAGCACACCCGATACTTCTTTGAAAAAATTTGTTGGTATTGGGTCAAGGGCACAGGTGGAGGGTTTCATTTGAGAAATTATTTTATGTAAATCAGGTAAATCTATCCTAGTGAAAGACTCTAATTTATTTATTATGGAGTACTGGGGTTTCGGAGGATCCTTAGTGTTGGGGAGATATACTATGTTATTTCTAATATCATTAATTTTTTGATTGAAAAATACAGCGATAGCCTCACAGGTTTTACTGGAAGTACTTAGGAGGCATTCCTTTGAGTTACCTGGGTTTAACAGATGATCAATTGTCGAAAATAAGACTCTGGGATTACTAGCATTGTTATTTATAATCTTAGAGAAATAGCAGCGCCTCTCAAGACGGACTGTGTTATTGTATTCTGTTATTTTAACTTTTAATATCTCATAGTCAATAGTTAGTTTAGTCTTCCTCCATTTACGCTCAGCTCTACGGCATGTTCTCTTTAAATCAGACACTCTTTGGGTCTTCCAAGGTATAACAATGCTAGAAGATTTTTTAACTGTCTTTTCAGGTGCAACTATGTCAACAGCAGCCCTCACTTTAGTATTAAATCTTTCCACCTTACTATTTACATTCTCCTCGCTATTATAGTTGGCACTATAAACGGACTGATTGGTTAGAATGTTTGTAAGTTTTAAAGTTGCTGATGAGTCAAAGAAGCGTTTTTTAACAATATGCTTCTCATGAGTGTTTTTTATATCATTATTTCTATATTAAAAAGTAGAAGAAAATGGTCTGAAAGACTCGTATCAATGACCTGCTTTATATCAACTTTTAGTCCTTTAGTAATTACTAAGTCTAACGTATGACCTGCTTTATGTGTAGGCTGATTAACGAGCTGTCTCAAATCAGGAGGTTCATAAATTCTTCATAAATTCTTTTACTTTTTGGTCACATTGATTATCTACATGAAAATTAAAGTCGCCGACTATTAAGAGTGCGTCATAGTTCGTAATTAAGATTGACATCAAGTCAGAGAATTCCTCAAAGAAAGACGCGTTGAATTTAGGAGGTCTATACACGGATAATACTAGAACGTGAGAATCTCCCTGAATAACAATGGCGAGATACTCAAAAGACTTGAATTTACCAAAACTGATATTTTTACATTTTAACCTGCTTGAGTAAATGTTTGCTAGCCCTCCACCCCTCTTTCCTTGGTGATCAGCACGAGTAAAACTGTAATCCGGAGGCGCAGATTCGATTAAAACAGCTGCGCCATCTGAGCTAAGCCACGTTTCACTTAGTGCAATAAAATCTATTTTTTTATCACTAATAATGTCGTTGATAAAAAACGTCTTGTTAGTTAAAGCTCTAACATTTAATAGTGCCATATTCAATGTTTCGGAGGAGCAGAGATGAATACTATGTGCGTTATTGATATATGGAACAGGAATTAAGTTATTTTTATTAGCGCCGCTCTGTGTGTATTTTTTGTTTAATCTATGATCTGTTTTTACAGTTTTAATACATTGTTCATCTAAAGTAGTAACTTTAATTAAATTATTGGCGTTTATGCCGTATTGCCTAGATTTTCTATGTGCATTAAGATTGGTTATTACAGTATTTATGTTGCGCACTTTTATGGAAGATTTTATTAAACAATTATCATGACCAAACACAGGAGTGGCATTTCGGAAGGGGTTAAAAGCAGAGATAGATAGTCAAGATAAACGAATTACCTTCGATATGTTTTCGGAGAGGACCCGGGCGCCGAAGCTGTTCGGATGCAGGCCATCTCGCTTGAAGAAACGCGGTCTTTCCCAAAAGAGGTCCCAGTTGTTAATGAACCCGATGTCTTGATTCTTGCAGAAGCCCTGCAGCCAGTTGTTTAAACCAAGCAGACGACTGTAATACTCGTTTGATCGTCTGACGAGAGGGAGTGGACCCGAGATGAATATCTTTGCCGATGGGGTCCAATCCTTTGTGTCTTTAATTAATGCAGTGAAGTCTGCCTTGAGGATCTCCGACTGTCAGTGCCTTATGTCGTTTACGCCAGCATGTATAACAATTGCTCCAACTGCCCTGTTCTTGTAGATCACCGGTGCACATCTCGTCACATCTCGGACACGAGCACCGGGAAAACAAGAAACAAAAGATTTTCTATTAGGGCAAGTGATATTGAGGTTCCTAACAATAGAATCACCTACCACAATTACATCACTAGGAGCTGAAGGCGAACTGGGGACGCTTAGAGGGTCAAACCAGTTCTGGGTTACGATGCTTGCCTGTGCCGATGGAGGTGTTCTGGCCTTGAACCCCCGCCTGCATAGCTGAAATACACCGAGGTCATCATCGGTGTCGCTCCTACGAGGCGCGGGGGTGAAGGTGACTTGCGCGGCACAACGCGGGGTTGATGTTACGCCGATAACAGATGGCGAGGACGGTTTATCCAACAGCCGAGCCTTCAGATCTCTGAGGTATCTTCGTCTGGACAGAAGATTCTGAATCTGTTCATCGAGTGCCTGGAGTTCCTCGACTACAGTTGCAATGCGATTCACCTCACTGTCGGCCATTGTCCGCTTCTGCTTTTGCTTCCGCTTCCGCTTCGTGCCCTAGGAAAAATGAGAGAGAGAGAGAGAGAAGGTGAGCATCAGCCAGAAATCACATGGACTGTAGGATGGGAAACACTTTTGGGTCAGGGAATATAAAAGGACTGTGGGAAAGCCCAGACGCTGAGCTGAGCTGGGAGGTAGGGTGGCGAAGTGTCTGGGAGAGGAGGATTGGTGATTATTGATTATTGTAGAGTACTTATATGTGTAGTGTGGAGTGGAGGGTGCTTTGTGCACATAGTTATTATAAAATAAATAATAATTATAACTTTACCCCGTGCGTGGAGTGGTACCTGAGGGTTCAAGGGAGCTCTAGCGCCCCCTACTGCTACAATGGTTAGAATGAAAACATGTAGCCACTGTGGCCCTCGAGGACTGGAGTTCGACACCTGTGGCCTAGAGAACGAAACTTGTAAACAATTGAGTTTTCATTAAATTGTATTATAATGATAATAAAGTTATGCACTAGGTACTATCACTATGAAAAAAGATTTCTTACATTGTACATTAAACTGGCTTATTAATAAAAAGGCATTTTACTTTTTTTTAATTCATAAAAAGTTGTTTACAAAATAATTAACATTATGCCCTCTTTACTTAACCAATTGAATAAAAAAAAATTGCTTTCTCAATAAATTTAATTTTATATTTTGGTGGACATGGGGATGACAAGTTTAAACTCCTCACGGGGTGCCAGCAGACCTTGCTACGCCACTGCTCCCAGCATGCACGAGTACACGTATGATGGGATGTTAGCGGAGATGTAAGACTCATGTGTGTTTGTTTTTCCTTGTTTGTTATTTTCCTTAAAGAGTTATAATAATGGTAATAGCTGAGAATTTCTAATATACCAAATGAGTCACGAAGTGTGCGTTAATGACCAGAGGTGGGTTTATTTACATTTGGCTTGTATTGTATGTTTGTTGTACGTTAAGATGCAACGCTGTTTTATTTAGCGTTTATATGTTGGGAATGTGCCTTAGTGTTATTTACATTCAGCAATATTCTTTCAGTTATAGTTTATGTTGTTACATCAATTAGGGACGTGCGGTTAGGGGATGCAGGTGAGGCTCTGCTCACCTGTCATCATGGAAAGTAAAAAAATACTAATAATGATCACTATTCTGTCCCCGAACACTGTATTAGTGAGGCTTCTCTTCTAAGATGCAGTCCGTACGGAGTGTGCATCGCCCCACTGGTTGTAGTAAATGTGGACAGATAGTTTTACTCATGTCGAATAACACAGGGCACAAGGCAGGAAACAATCCTGGGCAGGGTGCCAACCTACCACAGGACACACACAAACACACCAAGCACAATTTTAGAATCGCCAATCCACCTAACCTGCATGTCTTTGGACTGTGGGAGGAAACCCACGCAGACACGGGGAGAACATGCAAACTCCACGCAGGGAGGACCCGGGAAGCGAACCACCGTGCCGCCCTAGTGACATTCCAATGTGTATTAATCAAATAGGGGGTGGAGGTAGGAATGTACCAAACAGTCTAATGACAATATTAACACTGGCTGCTGTAGCAGCACAATAACATAAAATAAATGTGTCCACTGGTCTGTGTTATACATTTGTTTTCTGTATGATTCCAATAACTTTGATCATTTTTATAGTCCTGTGGTAAGCTGACGCCCTGCCTGGGGTTTGTTTCCTGCCTTGCGCCCTGTGTTGGCTGGGATTGGCTCCAGCAGACCCCCGTGACCCTGTAGTTAGGATATAGCGGGTTGGATAATGGATGGATGGATGGATGGATTTTTATAGTCAGAATCGCTGAATTTGTGCCTTTCCCGTTCAAATTCAAGGGAAAAAGGCAAGGAGGTGTGGCAGCAACGAGCCTCACCTCACCTCGGACTGCGCTCTCCCTCACACACGGGGTTGATGCCTGTGATTGTCGTGTGCCTCTTGCTGTCTCTCTGTATGTCGCCAATATAAGGTTTTCAGACACGTTTATTATACACCCTGATTTTCTACAGTCTGGCTAATATATTTAATTAATGTGTGTGACATACTGTATCTAGTCTTGCTGATCGGCCATAAAACCGCAGTGAGAAGGCCGAAGGTGAGGCAGACAGTACCGTGGCATCCTGCATGTGAGCCCAACAGGTGCCCGTTGCTGCTGTTGTTCTATGCAGAGGCGCCAATAAGTTAGCAATATCAGAAAGTCAAGTGCACTGCAGCAGGCCGTTTATTTTGATTTTTTTGTTCCGACTGACTGCCAAAATGAAAGATTATGATTTTTACAAGTAAAGTAAAATAAGGAGGACTTTTAAAAGAAAACGGCAAAGATTTTCACGGAGAAGGATAGGCGCATGGATTCATTTGCAAATAAAGGTAAGACCATAAACCATTTTCAATTTTATAAAAAATGGGATCAGACTAAGAAAAAAACAATCCAATATTTAAAAACTAAATTTTGACCTTAAATAAAATATTGTTTTGTTTTTCTTATTATCCTCTTGTTGAACAGTCTGTATTAACTCTTTCAGGGCTGATGTCGACTTTTCTCGAAATTCGGGGGTAGAGCACCGTAATCAGCTGTAAACTGTGACAAAACTCACCCTTACATTTAACTTTGATTCTCTTTGCTAGAAGGAAAGTTAAGTAGCTTTGTTGATTTGAACTCGATTACCTGCATGAGTAGCAAAGAGCAAACAACTTCTAAAATTGCATCGACATCTGACAAGAGACTAAATACTCCATGGACATTTTACATATTATCGCTGAATCGGACTCTGACTTGTCGGACTTGGAATTTGATGCAAGTGATCTGGAGATGGACATCGAATACGAAAGCGAGGTACCAGCATCAGCTGATCAGTCCCCAGATGATCGTGGTGTTGAACATGTTTGTGTAGCTGATACGCCTACAGCAGGTCTCGCCCGGGAGGACCACCACTTATGATTATAAGAGGTACAAACCATTAAACCAATTGCATCACACTGCGACTGCCACCACGACCCGCCTGTGTGAAGGCAGCCAGCCCACCGTGCATTCCTGCTGGCTCTCGAGGTGCCCCCACGCAGCCACTGCCTCCAGAGATGCCGAACTTGTGCCAACAGAAGCCACAGCATGTAGCAACAGACATTTTATGTTGATTTATGTGTAAAACCATTGCTTTGTGTGCTTTTCGGAAAACTGAGTGTTTTGGAAAAAAAATATTCAGCCCTCAAAGGGTTAAAATTGATTAAAGCATCAGAATTAAAAGCTTTTAAAAACAACTAAATATTTCAATTAAGGTCAAAATTGAAATCCGTTTTATTTTTTATACACCACTCTATACTTTCATTTGTATTGAATGAGTTTGAATTGTGGAATTTACAACTGCAAATTTAGAACACATGGAGGGTGAGGAGCAAATGTGTTCTCTCCGCTCTCTCTGTCTCTCGTCGTTGTAAACGTCACGTTCTTTCTTAGTCACATATGTGCCTTACCTGTCTATGTGTGTGTAAATAATGTTGATGAGATATGAAACATAACCAGTAGTCAATGTGCATGCTGGCTGCCAACTGAATAGTGAATAAGCTACTCTTTTGGGTTCATATATTTGTAAATGTCACTCTGAAGGAGTCAGTGCCTCACCAGCCATGAACCTCACCACATGTCACTGACATCAATGTACTTTACTATAGAGTTTGTTGATACTGTTTACTGATAAACTTGATTGATTTAGATCTCATACTGCCAATAAACTACTATCTAATTTGAGTAATACTGACATCTAGTGGACGTTTGCGTAATTTACCAATAAGTGATAGATAGATAGATAGATAGATAGATAGATAGATAGATAGATAGATAGATAGATAGATAGATAGATAGATAGATACTTTATTAATCCCAGTGGGAAATTCACATTCTCCATCAGCAGCATACTGATACAATAAATAATATTAAATTAAAGATTGATAATAATGCAGGTGAAAAAACAGACAATAACTTTGTATAATGTTAAATGTTAACGTTTACCCCCCCGGGTGGAATTGAAGAGTCGCATAGTTTGGGGGAGGAACGATCTCCTCAATCTGTCAGTGCAGCAGGACGGTGACAGCAGTCTGTCGCTGAAGCTGCTCTTCTGTCTGGAGATGATCCTGTTCAGTGGATGCAGTGGATTTTCCATAATTGATAGGAGCCTGCTGAGCGCCCTTCACTCTGCCACAGATGTTAAACTGTCCAGCTCCATGCCAACAATAGAGCCTGCCTTCCTCACCAGTTTGTCCAGGCGTGAGGCATCCCTCTTCTTCATGCTGCCTCCCCAGCACACCACCGCGTAGAAGAGGGCGCTTGCCACAACTGTCTGATAGAACATCTGCAGCATCTTATTGCAGATGTTGAAGGACGCCAGCCTTCTAAGGAAGTATAGTTGTCTCTGTCCTTTCTTGCACAGAGCATCAGTATTGGCAGTCCAGTCTAATTTATCATCCAGCTGCACTCCCAGGTATTTATAGGTCTGCACCATCTGCACACAGTCACCTCTGATGATCACGGGGTCCATGAGGGGTCTGGGCCTCCTAAAATCCACCACCAGCTGCTTGGTTTTGCTGGTGTTCAGTTGTAGGTGGTTTGAGTCGCATCATTTAACAATGTCCTTGATTAGGTCCCTATACTCCTCCTTCTGCCCACTCCTGATGCAGCCCACGATAGCAGTGTCGTCAGCGAACTTTTGCACGTGGCAGGACTCCGAGTTGTATTGGAAGTCTGATGTATATAGGCTGAACTGGACCGGAGAAAGTACAGTCCCCTGTGGCGCTCCTGTGCTGCTGACCACAATGTCAGACGTGCAGTTCCCAAGACGCACATACTGAGGTCTGTCTTTAAGATAGTCCATGATCCATGCCACTAGGTATGAATCTACTCCCATCTCTGTCAGCTTGTCCCTAAGGAGCAGAGGTTGGATTGTGTTGAAGGCGCTAGAGAAGTCTAGAAACATAATTCTTACAGCACCACTGCCTCTGTCTAAGTGGGAGAGGGATCGATGTAGCATATAGATGGTGGCATCCTCCGCTCCCACCTTCTCCTGATATGCAAACTGCAGAGGGTCAAGGGCGTGTTGAACCTGTGGCCTAAGGTGGTGAAGCAGCAGCCTCTCCATGGTCTTCATCACATGTGATGTCAGAGCAACAGGCCGAAAGTCATTCAGCTCACTAGGACGTGATACCTTTGGGACTGGGGTGATACAAGATGTTTTCCAAAGCCTCGGGACTCTCCCCTGTTCCAGGCTCAGGTTGAAGATGCGCTGTAGAGGACCCCCCAGCTCTGATGCACAGACCTTCAGCAGTCGTGGCGATACTCCATCTGGACCCGCTGCTTTGCTGGCACGAAGTCTCCTCAGCTCTCTGCTCACCTGCGCTGTTGTAATTATGGGTGGGGATGTCTCTCCTATGCTGGTATCAGCAGAAGGATGGGTGGAGGGTGCAGTACTCCGAGGTGAGAGTGAGAGTGGGTTAGGGTGGTCAAACCTGTTACGTATTAAGTTAATTAATGTTAAGTGTTACGTATTCTTAAATTTTACACCACACAAAAACACATATGCCTATTCAAACAGTTGTGTATTATCTTCGATTACATAAGTCAAGTTCATTTTAAGCTGCTGTGTGGAATTCTCTGCATTATTTACCAGTGTCCTGAACTCACTTTATAAAGGCACTATATGTGGATTGGATCTGATGTCACCTTACTTGCCTGAATGTATTCAAAAGTTGTATTCCAATAGGCCCCTTTTTTAGGCACCTTATAGTGTAATATACTGAAATCATATCTGTTAATTTAAACGGACACTAATGTGGCACTGTTAAAAAGTGTGGAAAAGGTAGAAATTAATGAAATAATACAATCGACGTTTAAACGATTTAGGGAGCCATATATGTTTAATTCAGTTAAGGCTGCCACTCTTAAAAATCCTGGTTATTTAATGGTATTATATGATTCTTTAATGGGTTGTGTGATTCATTGTACAAGTGTTGCTTGACAAAGCACCATTTCATTGTGGGAACAGTTCTATGTTTCTTTGTGCTTTGCAAAACTTCCTAATACGTAGATTAAAAAAATGTTTATTGTATGTTATACAAATTAAGGAAACCTGCGGAGTTCGCTTGTGTGACCGTATGCAGCAAGAGTTCTTTAAAAATCGATGTGTTGATGGATATTTACTGTATGGAGCCTGTTACATGTCTAATTAAAAGCAGGTTGTTTCTGGAACCTTCACGTGGATGAATATTTTTGGAACCAAAAATGGTTCCCTATAGTTCCCCTCTGAAGAACCATTCTGGCACGTTTATTTTTAAAGGTGGTATGCAGCAGTTAATAGACTTGGGAAGGGGCGCCGATTCCCCATAGACACCAGTTGGTTTTGTGGTATGTTCAAGGAGAGCATGGGGTCTTCTCTGTTCTACCTGTTGAAATCCGCGATGCAGCCTCTTGCTCTGCAGCAGCCCAAAGAGACTCGGGCCGATCGTTCTCGAGTCTGACTTGATTTTCCCGTCGCTGGCACACTCCTTGCCTATTCGTGATAAGACTTCAGAGTTGTGATGAGATGGACGAAGTTCAGTACCCGCCTGGATAATAATAATAATAATCTAACGGTGCGTCTCAATCCGTGCAGTGTCAACTCAGTTCGGGATCGGCTCGGTGGCGGTGGTTTCAAAGGCTTAAGCCCCTGATCTTTTCCTGGATCATAATAGCGGTAAGCCTCTGATCTTGTTGATCCTATACGACCTAGCCCCTGATCAGTGTCACTATCCTCTTTAATAAAACCCCGTGTGTCCGTGTGTGTGTCCTCTGGTGAAGCGCGCATGCGCAGGGCCCGGTGCGACGCTTCAAAGGCCGCCTGACGCGTCACACAAGACAGAGAGGGCGGGACCTATAAAATATCGCGCGGCCGATCCAATCGGCTTTCAGAAAATGAGGTAAGACCTAAAACATAAAACACGAAAAATGCAATCGGGCACTGAGACGCGGAGACCAGCTTCCCCTTTATTGTGCAAGTGTTCACTCTGAGGATGTCAGATTTGCGATTAAGAAACTTGGCCGTGTAAAGTGTCAGTCGTTGAAGGGGTTTTCCTAAATATACGAATTTTCATGATATTACAATACGATGACTTTTAAAAGTGGATTTATTTTCGCGTACATTACATCAGTTGCTGGGGAGAATCAGCTGATTTCCCACTGTTGTGACAGAAAATTTAACGCATATTACGAACAGCAAAGCCAGTATTACTGTCAGAGAAAATTACAGGCATTTTACGGAAAAAATTTTAATGAGGTAAAAGGTCCCTTGCCATTTATTATAGACTGTTCCTACTAATGTTTATGGACTACTGTTCTAGCGCCCGTTATTGTAACGGGCTTAATGTCTAGTGTTTATATAAAGCGCTCAAAACTCCAGGAGGGACAAACTATTCCTCCGCAGATGCTCTTTCAGGTAAGACGCGTGTGACAATGATGAATGGGGGCTAAGACCCTGAGCTGTGTAAATCCTACAAACGGCCCTTGGATCGGCTCCCCATGGTTCCCTACAATCTCGTACTGTAAAAACGTATTCTGAAATCGAATGTTTATTTTCAATTATTATTGTAACGCGCTGTCCTTGGGTTTAGGCGACTCCACGGGCACTTCGACGCAGTGCTACTACAAGCTGATTTTTGTGGTCATTTTTGACGATCAGATCATCACGACTGTCAAAACATTTGGCGTTACCATGGCTACAAACCTAACTTTTATCCCATGTCAAACATATTCTAAAATCAGTTTCTTAAATTCAAGACAGCTTATCAGACGTTCAATCGGTGTACACGATTTGCTTTCAAAGTCTTTGATGAAACCTTCTATGTGTTGCATCAAAAGAAAAGGGGGGACCTTTATGGTTCCGCCCAACTCGGTGGAGGAGGGATACGAAATTCATAAAAATGCTCTTCTGGCTCTCCATAGATGTGCTTTGAATGGAGACTTTCAGAAATTCATCCGATGTGCAATGAAATCTGACGTGAACAAGCCGGATAAGCAAAAAAGGTACACCGGTTATATTTGCACGATCTCCCCATGTGCGCCGATTTCCTCGAATCGTCAAAAACGGATTAGGTGAACTGGAAGTGTGCATGCGTGTGTGTGTGTTTACGTTGCGATGTATTGGCACCCTGCCCAGGGATTGTTCTTGCCTTGCGCTCAAAAGCATGCTGGGATAGTCTCCACCTTCACCCCGGACCTTGTTTTGTACACAAATGGGTGAACGGATGGTTACATTTGATTCTGGAAACTACACGACAACTGCTGCATTAGGCTAAATAGAATTTGCATTGGGCTGGATTATACTGTTTCTAAACTGCATGTTTATGAAAGGATGGATGGATCTGATTGAGTGGATTTTGATTCTGCAGATATATACGGAAGTTGATACATTGAGCGGGCGGCACGGTGGCGCAGTGGGTAGCGCTGCTGCCTCGCAGTTGGGACACCTGGGGACCTGGGTTCAATTCCCGGGTCCTCCCTGCGTGGAGTTTGCATGTTCTCCCCGTGTCTGCGTGGGTTTCCTCCGGGCGTTCCGGTTTCCTCCCACAGTCCAAAGACATGCTGGTTAGGTGGATTGGCGATTCTAAATTGGCTCTAGTGTGTGCTTGGTGTGTGGGTGTGTTTGTGTGTGTCCTGCGGTGGGTTGGCACCCTGCCCGGGATTGGTTCCTGCCTTGTGCCCTGTGTTGGCTGGGATTGGCTCCAGCAGACCCCCGTGACCCTGTGTTCGGATTCAGCGGGTTGGAAAATGGATGGATGGATGGAAATTGGCTCTAGTGTGTGCTTGGTGTGTGGGTGTGTTTGTGTGTGTCCTGCGGTGGGTTGGCACCCTGCCCGGGATTGGTTCCTGCCTTGTGCCCTGTGTTGGCTGGGATTGGCTCCAGCAGACCCCCGTGACCCTGTGTTCGGATTCAGCGGGTTGGAAAATGGATGGATGGATGGATACATTGAGCTATACTGGATCGGGCTGAATTGGTGTTGTTTCTGCCTTGCTCACGATTAGATAGATAGATAGATACTTTATTAATCCCAAGGGGAAATTCACATACTCCAGCACCAGCATACTGATAAAGAAAATATTAAATTAAAGTTTGATTAGTGCTGGAATTAGCTCCAGCTACCCCACAATCCCGCTCAGGATAGGTAAATTTGGAAATCGGATGGATGGTACGCCTACTAATGAACTTCAAGATTGCCGGCTTCGCTAACAGAATTCGAATGAAGTCAATATGGGATTCCGAAATATTCCGCTACAACTCAGCCGCGCTGAGTGTGGGACGGCATAGTTAGTTTATTCATGTAGCCGATGATTTTCCTTATTATAACTTAACATTATGGAAGTTTAAGCAGTATGTAACATACCCAATGACGATTAGGAGATAACCGTTACTGCTCAGTGTTGCCTAAACTCTGACATCTTACTTTGCCGTATAAGGATTTTAAACCCATCTGTAGTACTACGTGTTGTACCATGTTAGCCATTATGAATGTAGTGAGAAGTGAAGCAAAATGACACCTTTTATTGGCTAACTAAAAAGATTGCATAAAACTGGCATACAGTATTGTAATCGTTTTAGTTAGCCAATAAAAGGTGTCATTTTGCATCACTTTTCACTAAACCCCGATCTGGAGTTTTCTACTGTTGTCTGTTTTTTTTTTAAAGAAATGTAATGAAATCTAAGATTTTCTATGATATTGTATGAATATTGACACTGAGTGCTGCGGACTGCGAACGCGTTCTCTTTGCGTTAAGTTCGCCGTTCGTACAGAGCGCAGACTTTTGGCTGCAAGACCTGCGCTGGACTGGCGGCCACCTCAGTTCACTTTAAAACCTTTGTTCCAGAAACTAAACTAAATGACTTTGACGACGCGTTCAAAAGTCAAATAACTTTCAATGCATTGAAAACATGAAAATTCCAGGATAATACAGTCTTAAAAATCCTGGTTCTTTAATGCCACTTTATGGTTCTTTGCTGGGTTGTGTGGAGAAGTAGCCTATTGCTGGACAAAGCATCATTTCATTCTGGGAAGAGTTCTTTGCATATGCAGTCGATTCTTTGGGCTTTGAATAACTTTCTTCTTCTTCTTTCGGCTGCTCCCGTTAAGGGGTTGCCAGAGCGAATCATTTCCTTCCATAGCACTGCAGGGGCTGTCCGCCCCGGCGGAACATTTTTGGCGGTATTAATGGCCAAAAGGCTCAGTACAATTCGTGTGTAAGCAGCAGGGTTCTGAAAAAAATATCACTTATGAATGGAAAAAAATAAAATTCTCCGATTTTTATCCACAAATGCTTCAAAAATAAATTTCAGACTGTCCTTCTGTGACGGCATCAGACACAGCAGTTGAAATTTATGAGGCAATAACAAAAATAAACATAAACATTACACCGGTAATAATTTCTAGAAAGATAAACAACTAATTTACAATTTATAATTTTGTTTCGTTTTCAATCCGAATGCGTTCTTGCTCTGCACAGAAAACATCCGCACCTATCACTTGTACAATACACTGCTTCTGGTTTTCGCAGCGTAATTATATTAAACTACACGGCTTGTGAGTGCGTCTATATTTTGTCTAGCTGATGCTTATAAATAATATGTGAAAAATGATTGCTGTTTCTCTATATATGAATAAATCTATGCAATTTTTATCTTAATTTTTTCTCTATACGTCATTTTAATTTTCTATTTAAATAGGTTAACATATGCAAATATGTTGGAGGGCGGAAAATTGAAGCACCGCCCCGCCCCGAGCGGCACGAACTCCAGCTACGCCACTGTATGTAGCAGGACACTAACACATTAAGAAAACCAGGATTTAGCCTGCTGTGTTTTTATATTCAACAGGAGTCCATTAAAAATCGTAAAAAAAAAAATGGTATTTCACAAATCTGATACCATCTATTCAAGGTTATTTACTGCTAGGAGTCTGTTACAGGTATCAATAAATAAAGGTTCTTTCTGGAACCTTCATGTGGATAAGTCTTTTGCGGACCTATGGTTCCTCTGTGACATCGCTCTGCAGAACCATATTTGCACCTTTATTTTTAAGAGTATTGTACAGATCACCGAATATCAAAAATGGTCTTGATGAACCAAAGTATCAATTACTATCAGATTTTACTACAAACTTGACAGTTCTACCCAATTCCTCGGCTCAGGTAGTGATATTTTATTTTCTCAATTGAATTGGGTTTAAATAAAGAACACACACACGCGGAAAACTACTAAAGACGGACTCCTTGCCAAGCAAGGGGTGACGAAATATAATAACACTTGTACAACTTTCAAGGGAGCCAAAAAATTGTTACGAGATCTTCATAATAAAGCTTAATATAATCTTCATGATGGGAAAACTATACCAAAGATATTTTGAAAGAATGCGAAGATTTCTCAAGAAATAGTAACAGCGATGACTCCGATATAAGGAGGAATAAAATCAAAAGTAAGTAACGTTTATTTGATAGTAATGTACACAGTCAGTGATTTTTTAATCGGCTTAGTCCTGAACAGGAAGACGGGGACCTGCTGGGGCTCATCCAGGCTAAATTGGGCACAAGGCAGGAAGAAACCCTGGACAGGGCGCCAGTTAATCGCAGGGCGAACACACACACGCACACACACGCACACACACCACGGGGCTAATTAGAATCGCCAGTTCACCTAACCTGCATGTCTTTTCCAGAGTAAACCCACGCAGACACGGGGTGAACATGCAATAAATTGATAAAAAATAATTTAGTTTAACATCATTTTATTGAGTTTATGCTATGAATTTCCCCTTGGGATTAATAAAGTATCTATCTATCTATCTATCTATCTATCTATCTATCTATCTATCTATCTATCTATCTATCTGGGCTTTTTGTGTAGAATCTGGGTTTTTTTCGATCACGGAATCTTTTTAGGAAACATCGCCGACAGTTCTGCTATGGAAAATACAGCAAAAAAGCTATGGAAAATGTAATTACTTACACTGAAATATCCATATTTTAACAGACGAATCGCATCATACACGTACGCGCAGCCTTCAAACAAGTCGCGCCACCTGGCAGTGCGCAAGCGCGTCTAGTGTTCATGACTCGCGCACACTGAGCTACTGTATAAGCGCGAAAGACTGCCGTAACATCCCCCATAATCCTTTGCTTAAATCGCGCGCTTATTACCGTCCAGCCCCGCGGAGCCTTGCTGCTTTCTGGGAGTTGAAATCACATTTTATTGTTAGACAACATTGAATCACAGCAAATTTAATTTGTTTTTTTTGACACCGAATAATGGAAAAAGATTCTTTAACGTGAAAGTGAAAACATATTTCTGCAAAGTGGTCTAAATTGATTACAAATATACAGCACACAATAACTTACTTTATCTAATAAGTATTCACCTCCTTTAATATGAAACCCCTGGTTCATCACTGTTGAAGGCAGTTGGTTTTAGAAGTAACATACAGTCATATGAAAAAGTTTGGGACCCCCTCTGAGCCTGCATATTAATTGACTCTCCTTTCAACAATAAAGATAACAGAGGTATGGCTTTCATTTCCTAGGAACATCGGAGTACTGCGGTATTTTCCGAACAAAGGTTTTTAGTGACGTAGTATTTGGTTGTATGAAATTAAATCAAATGTGAAAACTGGCTGTGCAAAAATGTGTGTCCCCTTGTCATTGTGCTGATTTGAATGCCTGTCACTGCTCAATGCTGATTACTTGGTGTGATGAGCTCGTTACACCTTGAACTTCATAGACAGGTTTGTCCAATCATGAGATATAAAGGTATTTAAGGTGGTCAATTACAAGTTGTGCTTCATTCCCTTTGACTCTCCTCTGAAGAGGGACAGCATGGGATCCTCAAAGCAACTCTCCAAAGATCTGAAAACAAAGATTGTTTAGTCTCCTGGTTTAGGGGAAGGCTACAAAAAGCCATCTCAGAGGTTTAAACTGTCAGTTTCTGTAACTGTAAGGAATGGAATCAGGAAATGGAAGGCCACAGGCACAGTTGCTGTTAAACCCAGCAGGTCAGGCAGGCCAAGACAAATACAGGAGCGGCATATGAGCAGGATTGTGAGAATGGTGACAGACAACCCACAGATCATCTCCAAAGACCTGCAAGAACATCTTGCTACAGATGGTGTATCTGTACATCGTTCTACAATTCAGCGCAATTTGCACAAAGAACATCTGTATGGTAGGGTGACGAGAAAGAAGCCCTTTCTGTACTCACGTCACAAACAGAGTCGCTTGTTGTATGCCAATGCTCATTTAGACAAGCCAGATTCATTTTGGAACAAAGTGCTTTGGACTGAGGAGACAAGAATGGAGTTATTTGGTTATAACAAAAAGCACTTTGCATGGTGGAAGAAGAACACCGCATTCCAAGAAAAACACCTGCTACCTACTGTCAAATTTGGTGGAGGTTCCATCATGCTGTGGGGCTGTGTGTCTAGTTCAGGGACTGGGGCCCTTGTTAAAGTCGAGGGTCTGATGAATTCAACCCAATATCAACAAATTCTTCAAGATAATGTTCAAGCATCAGTTACAAAGTTGAAGTTATGCAGGGGTTAGATATTCCAACAAGACAATGACCCAAAACACAGTTGAAAATCTACAAAGGTATTCATGCAGAGGGAGATCTGGAATGTTCTGGAATGGCCGTCACAGTCCCCTGACTTGAAGATCATCGAAAATCTATGGGATGATTTGAAGCAGGCCGTCCATCAAATTGAACTGAACTGGAGAGATTTTGTATGTAGAATGGTCAACAAGACCTCCATCCAGAATCAGACACTCATCACAGGCTATAGGAGGACAGCGTCTAGAGGCTCAACTAAGTATTGATGTCATATCTCTGTTGGGGTGCCCACATTTATGCACCTAATTTTGTTATGATGCATATTGCATATTTTCTGTTAATCCAATAAACTTAATGTCACTGCTGAAATACTACTGTGTCCATAAGGCATGTCATATATTAAAAGGAAGTTGCTACTTTGAAAGCTCAGCCAATGAGAAACAAAAATACAAAGAATTAGGACGGGTTCCCAAACTTTTTCATATGACTGTAATTAGTTAAATACAGATAATCTTTATGTAACCCAGGTATCTCAAGTGACTATAATATTAAATGTTCCTGTATGTGAAAGGTCCAGCTTATGGAGTCAGTAATGTGGCCTGGCCTACACAATAAAGGCATAAGAACATTACAACCAACTCCGGTAATTGAAAGCATAAGTCAGGGGATGGATGTGAGAAAATGTCCATGTCACAGAATATTCCTTGGAGTACAGTAAAATCAGTCATTAAGAAATGGAAAGAGCAAGACATAACTATAAATTCTTTGGGGGAAGGCTGTCCACAAAATCTGAGTGATAGTGCAAAAAGAATACCAGTGATGACGGCCACAAGATACCTCTAGTAACTAGGAAAGAGTTATAAGCTACACTGGATAAGTTGCAGCTTTATGGGAGCTAGGCAAAGAGAAAGCCACTGTTAAAAAAATTTTGCTAGATCTTGCAGGAAAGTACAAAGGTGCCTCTGATATCAGCTGGAAGACGTTTCTGCAGTCTGATGAGACAAAAATTGAACTTTTTGTCCATCATACTAAATGCCATGTTTAAACACTGTACATTATTTAAAACACATGATCCTCACCATGAAACATGGAGGTGGCAGCATGCTATGGGGATGCTTCTCTGCAGCAGTGTCTGGAAAGCTTGTAATAGAGCAGTTCTCAAACTGTGGGGTGCGAATGTTGCCATATGTGGCGTCATTTCGCTATTCGTAGGGAAAGTTTAAACTTGTAGCGGTGTATCGGCAGCAAAAAATATAGGAATACATTTTATTAGAGTTTCAAAAAAACGTTAGGGGGAGCACGATTAAAACTGTGTGACAGATAGGGGGCGCTGTCATACCCTTGAACCCTCAGACACCACGTCAGACACCAGATAAAAGTCCAAAAATGAATATTTATTATAATAATAAAGTGCACAAAGCACCTCCACTCCACAATACTCCGATAATAATCAATAAACACAATAACCATTCCTCCACTCCCAGCAGCTCAGTCACCCTTCCTCCCAACTCAGCTTGCTCTGGGATCTCCCACAGTCCTTTTTATAGTTCTTGACCCAGAAGTACTTCTGATTCCTCAGTCCATGTGACTTCCTAGCACTTCCGGGTCAGGTGAAAACTCTTCTTCATCCCGGAAGTACGTCATTTCCTCTGTCGCTGTGACTAAGATGTACTTCCGGGTTATAGGGAAAATACAAGTCTTTGAGCCTCCCCGTAGCGTCCCCTGGCAGCCCCTACAGTATCCAGCAGGGTTGTGAATAGAGACTCCATTGTCCATGATTCCCTGCTGGCATTCGGGGTACCTCCATATTGCAGGGAAGGCTCCATCTGGTGGCCTGGGGGTATTGGCCGGGATGAATGGCCGGCCATATCTCACAACTGTTATGAAAATTCGGGTCGCAAATACTTAAAGGTTGAGAAACGCTGTAATAGAGGGAAAATTTAATGCAACCAAATAATAGATACAGTATGGAGGAAAGCTCAGTACAGTTTGCAAGAAACCTGCATCTTGGGGGATTTTTTTTTAACCAGTAAGACAATGGCCCCAAGCATAAGGTATACAGAATGGCTTAAAAACAACAATGTTAATGTTCTGGAGTGGCTGAGTCACAGCCCAGATCTCAATCCAATTGTGAATTTGTGGCTGGACTTGGAAAAATCAGCTGTTCACTCATGATCCCTGTGCAACCTGACACAGCCTGAGCAATTTTTGCAAAGAAGACTGGGGACAAATTGCAGCGTCCAGCCTTGTAACCTACTAGAGACCAATGCACAGAGGCTCAAGGATGGGATTGCTGCCAAAGGTGCACTGCTAAATACATAGGAAGTCAATTATTTTATGTTTTATATTTATAATTAATTTACATCACATTGCAGAGTTAGGTTTTTATTTTGGTATTAGAGTTTTCTGTTGATCAGTGTCAAAAAGTCCAAATTAAATCCGCTGTGATTAAATAATGTACAATAATAAAATGAGAAAACTTATGGTTGGAGAATACCTTTTCATAAGCACTATTTGTCCAGGTAGCTGTATGTGAGTACGGTTTAGATCTCCTTTGTGGAGCTTACGTTTCATTGTGTTCCTATAGGTTTTTTCTGGCTTTGATAGTTAGGGCCTGCATCCCAAAAACTCCTGTTTTAGGTTAATTGAATTGGCTCAGTGTGTCTGTGTGTGAAATTATACCATGCATTACACTAACATCCCTTCCAAGTTTGGTATCTTGGTATCTTGGTGTTTTGTTTGATTCATCACTTAACTCTGAGTAACACATTAGGTCTCTTTCCAAAATTTCATTCTAATTATTCACCCTGCATTATTATCACTCTTTAATTTAATATTGTTTTTTGTATCAGTAAGGTGCTGCTGGAGTATGTGAATTTCCCCTTGGGATTAATAAAGTATCTATCTATCTATCTATCTATCTATCTATCTATCTATCTATCTATCTATCTATCTATCTATCTATCTATCTATCTATCTATCTATCTATCTATCTATCTCCGTCGCATTGCTCGCCTCCGTCCATTTCTGTCCTTGTCTGATGCTCAAACTCTGTTTCATTGTTTCATAATGTCTCGTATTGATTACTGTAATTCCGTCTTCATTGGCCTCCCTGCAAAATCTATACAGAAGCTACAGTATATTTAGAACTCTGCAGCTAGAATCCTCACCCACACAAAGCATTTTGCTCACATCTCCCCTGCTCTCTCCCAGCTTCACTGGTTACCGGTTCCATCAAAGATTAAATTCAAGATTCTGCTTCCCACCTTCAAAGCCCCCCTCTACCTCACTCAGCTACTAGCTCCTTACACTCCTTGTCGCTCTCTCAGGTCCTCGAGCTGTCATCTCCTTACTGTCCCACGCACCAGACCCTCCATCTTGGGAGGACAGGCAAGTCCTTCAGTGCTATAGCACCTCAACTCTGGAACCCTCTTCCTCAGTCTCTCAGAGATTTCTCCTGTTTCTGCACTTTTAAATCGCAACTGAAAACTTTCCTCTTCTACGAACTTTTGTCATCTGTGAAATTTTTTTTTTACTCTGTATGTAAAGCGACCTTGGGTTTATGAAAGGCGCTCAATAAATGTAACCTATTATTATTATTATCATCATCCTTGTGCTCAATGTTGTTGGGATAGTCGCCCTAAATTGTCAGTCAGTCAGTTATTATCCAACCCGCTATATCCTAACACAGGGTCACGGGGGTCTGCTGGAGCCAATCCAGTGGCGTAGCTCGAGTTCGTGCCACTCGGGGCGGGACGGGGCGGGGCTTCAATTTGCCGCCCTCTAACGTATCTGAATATATTAACCTATTTAAATAGAAAATTAAAATGACTTATAGAGAAAAATTAAGATACATTTTGGATAGATTTATTTATATATAGAGAAACAGCAATATTTTTTTCACATATAATTATTTATAAGCATCAACTAGACAAGAATATAGTACAGACGCACTGATAAGCCGTGTTCTGATTATTAGTTTAATATAATTACACTGCAAAAACCAGAACCGCTGTGGTGTACAAATCATAGGTTGGGATGAGCAAGAACGCATTCGGATTGATAACGAAACGAAATTATACATTGTGAATTAGTTTTTTATCTTCCTAGAAATTATTATCGGTGTAATGAATTTGTGAATTTCCCCTTGGGATTAATAAAGTATCTATCTATCTATCTATCTATCTATCTATCTATCTATCTATCTATCTATCTATCTATCTATCTATCTATCTATCTATCTATCTATCTATCTATCTATCTATCTATCTATCTATCTATCTATTTGATATTTCTGTTTATTTTTGTTATTGCCTCATAAATTTCAACTGCTGTGTCTGCCGTCACAGAAGGACCGTCTGAAAATGATTTTTGAAGCATTTGTGGATGAAAATCAGAGAATTTGACTTTTTTTCATTCATGAGTGATATTTTTCCGAACCCTGATGCTTACAAGTGAAGTGTTCTGAGCCTTTTGCCCAATAATGCCACCCCCAAAAATGTACCACCCCCTCCGCCCACCCCTAGCTATGCCACTGAGCCAATCCCAGCCAGCACAGGACGCAAGGCAGGAACAAACCCCGGGCAGGGCGCCAGTCCACCGCAGGGCACACACAAACACACACCAAGCACACACTAGGGACAATTTTGGATCACCAATGCACCTAACCTGCATGTGTTTGGACTGTGGGAGGAAACTGGAATTCCAGGTCTTCTTACTGTAAGGCAGCAGCGCTACCACTGTGCCACTGTGCCACCCTGCCCTAAATTGCCTTAAGTGAATTCAGTAAATTTAAGAATGGAAAGCTTAAATAAGATTAATACATTAACCTAAAATCTTTTAACAGTTTGAATGAAATGCATTTGGTGAAGCATTTTTCAACATCATTTTAATAAACGCTTTATGTGAAACAGACAAATACAACTCCTAATACACCCGTGTATTAAAACCTGAAACATTTGATCCTGTTACAGTATATTGTAATTACCTTGGCTTCTAATAGTGCACAGCAAATATTGCTTTAATCCAATATAGTGTCTACCAGTAAGTATAAGAGTGCTACCATGAAGTGCCTTAACCAGCTATTTTACAGTATGTATAGAGTGCAGCTTTAGCTGCACAGTGGAGTCTCCAGGGAATTCTCTTCCTTAAGAATTTCTAACCATTCTTATTTTATATCTCTGTTTCATCTAGGACTTCTTTGCATCTCGCTTGTGTTCAAGGACACCATTTAATTGTTTCTTATTTGATAAACATCAACGCAGACCTCAACGTTCAGGACTCCAACCTGCGGACGCCACTGATGAAGGTAAAAGAGCAGAAAAATGAGTGTGAGTGACCAATAAATGTCTTGACATTATCTTTGAGTATACAATTAGGTCCATAAATATTTGGACAGAGACAACTTTTTTTCTAATTTTGGTTCTGTACATGACCACAATGAATTTTAAATGAAACAACTCAGATGCAGTTGAAGTGCAGACTTTCAGCTTTAATTAAGTGGGGTGAACAAAACGATTACATAAAAATGTGAGGCAAATAAAGCATTTTTTGAACACAATTCCTTCATTTCAGGGTCTCAAAAGTAATTGGACAAATTAAATAACTGGAAATAAATTGTTCATTTCTAATACTTGGTTGAAAACCCTTTGCTGGCAATGACAGCCTGAAGTCTTGAACTCATGGACATCACCAGATGTTGGGTTTCCTCCTTTTGAATGCTCTGCCAGGCCTTTACTGCAGCGGCTTTCAGTTGCTGTTTGTTTGTGGGCCTTTCTGTCTGAAGTTTAGTCTTCAACAAGTGAAATGCCTGCTCAGTTGGGTTAACATCAGGTGACTGACTTGGCCATTCAAGAATTTTCCACTTCTTTGCTTTAATAAACTCCTGAGTTGCTTTGGCTGTATGTTTTGGGTCATTGTCCATCTGAATAATGAAACGCCGCTCAATCAATCTGACTGCTGTATTTAGCTGGATTTGAGCAGACAGTATGTCTCTGAACACCTCAGAATTCATTCGGCTGCTTCTGTCCTGTGTCACATCATCAATAAACATGAGTGTCCCAGTGCCACTGGCAGCCATGCATGCCCAAGCCATCACACTGCCTCCCTCCACCATGTTTTACAGATGATTTGCTATGCTTTGGATAATAAGCTGTTCCACGCCTTCTCCATACTTTTTTCTTGCCATCATTCTGGTAGAGGTTGATCTTGGTTTCATCTGTCCAAAGAATGTTTTTCCAGAACTGTGCTGGCTTTTTTAGATGTTCTTTAGCAAAGTCCAATCTAGCCTTTGTATTCTTGAGGCTTAGGAGTGGCTTGCACCTTGAAGTGCACCCTCTGTATTTACTTTCATGCAGTCTTCTCTTTATGGTAGACTTGGATATCGATACGCCTGCCTACCCCCTGGAGTGTGTTGCTCACCTGGTTGGCTGTTGTGAAGGGGTTTCTCTTCACCACGGAAATGATTCTGCGATCATCCACCACTGTTGTCTTCCGTGGACGTCCAGGTCTTTTTGCGTTGCTGAGTTCACCAGTGCTTGCTTTCTTTCTCAGGATGGACCAAACTGTAGACTTTGCCACTCGTAATATTGGAGCAATTTTTTCAGATGGGTTTTTTCTGTTTCCGCAGCTTAAGGATGGCTTCTTTCACCTGCATGGAGAGCTCCTTTGACCGCATGTTGTCTGTTCACAGCAAAATCTTCCACATGCAAGCACCACACCTCAAATCAGCTCCAGGCCTTTTATCTGCTTAATTGATAATGACATAACGACGGACTTGACCACACCTGCCCATGAAATAGCCTTTGAGTCAATTGTCCAATTACTTTTGAGCCCCTGAAATGAAGGGATTGTGTTTAAAAAATGCTTTAGTTGCCTCCCATTTTTATGCAATCGTTTTGTTCACCCCACTGAATTAAAGCTGAAAGTCTGCACTTCAACTGCATCGGAATTGTTTCATTTAAAATTCATTGTGGTGATGTACAGAACCAAAATGAGAAAAAAGTTGTATCTGTCCAAATATTTCTGGACCTAACTGTAGTTTAAGTTAATTTGTTTTGGTTTCAATGGATATATTTTTATATTTTTGATTCTTGTTTTCTTTTTTTCACATCTTTGTGCCCCTCTACGGGGACCCGCCCCTCAGTTTGAGAACCACTGATCTATACAGTCTGCCATTTTTCGTCGCTGCGCTGGAAGGCTTTTCAGGACAGATGATGATATCACCCATCTGTCCGTCGTCTTCAAATTTTTTAGCTGCTGTCCAAGTCTTATATACTGGTTCCTCCACGTGTAGGCCCTTACTTAGGTTCCAAACAAGGGAAGGAGAGGATTCAATTTCATCTCTAACATACAGAAATAGCACAATGCCCATTTTCGTAGTTGTACCTTCTCTCTTCAAATACTTGCCTAGCAGTTCTAAATGCTGAGAGCCCCTGTGTGCTAACTTTGGCCTGGCCTATACATGTGAGTGGATTTATAAAATATTTTTTGTACAGAGCACAGTGACATTAAACTAATATTCTTATTACACCACCAAGACAGAATACATGTGTGTGAATGGGAGGGAGGTCAGTGGAATGGTGAGGATGCAAGGAGTAGAGTTGGCAACACTGCAGGAGTTTAAATACTTGGGATCAACAGTACAGAGTATGACGATGCAGGTCTGCTCCACGCTCCCTTCGTCTTTCGCGAGCCCTGAACCCGACTCCGCCGGTGAGCTGACATATGAGGACAATTCTCTAATGAAGCCAGGGGATATTTCCAAAAGTGCCAATGTGCTTTTATTTAAAAATCAGCAAACAAAAACAGCTAGTGAAAATATTCATAAAAACAAGTGTTCAGTGGGGATACAAACAACAATAAAAAAACCCGATAAAATCTGAGGTTAAAAATGCAGTTTTGCTCTTCCCAGTCTTAGCCCACCTCTGTCTCTCATTCTCCCCGGCTCACCCATAACTCACATAGCCGGCGGAGACCCAACAGCCATGAGCTGCTTTCGGCCGACCTCCGTCTTGGCTTCCATAAGGACATCACTGCCAGACTGTCCGAGGTCGGCTCTCCCTGCTTCATCCTTTGCACTCACACAGTCACTCCTCAGATCCCTCGGGAGGACACCTGCCTTTCTCACCCCACTCCAATAGAACATTCAGTGGGGTGAACTAGTCCCTAGAGCGCCACAACCTAACGCTCCTTCGTGGGGCCCCAGCTCATGCTGTCTCCTCCTTACAGGCGGCCAGATCGTAGCTGCTAAGACGGCTCTTTCATGTCCTTTAACCTCCTTTTTCTTCCACCAGACATCTATCTAATCTATCTCCCCCCTTTCCTGGTGTCGATCCATATATATAGCCCCATCTCCGCGCACCTCCATGGGTGTAACTCCTTAATCACACCAATGAAGCAATTGAGAATGATCTCACCCACAGGTGCAGGTGCAACTCGCTCCAACTACCTCATTAACTCCACGCGGTCGTACAGTGCATCCGGAAAGTATTCCCAGCGCTTCATCACTTTTTCCACATTTTGTTATGTTACAGCCTTATTCCAAAATGGATTAAATTCATTTTTTCCCTCAGAATTCTACACACAACACCCCATAATGACAACGAGAACAAAGTTTACTTGAGGTTTTTGCAAATTTATTAAAAATAAAAAAATTGAGAAGGCACATGTACATAAGTATTCACAGCCTTTGCCATGAAGCTCCAAATTGAGCTCAGGTGCCTCCTGTTTCCCCTGATTATCCTTGAGATGTTTCTGCAGCTTCATTGGAGTCCACCTGTGGTAAATTCAGTTGACTGGACATGATTTGGAAAGGCACACACCTGTCTATATAAAGTCCCACAGTTGACAGTTCATGTCAGAGCACAAACCAAGCATGAAGTCAAAGGAATTGTCCGTAGACCTCCGAGACAGGATTGTCTCGAGGCACATAACTGGGGAAGGTTACAGAAAAATTTCTGCTACTTTGAAGGTCCCAATGAGCACAGTGGCCTCCATCATCTGTAAGTGGAAGAAGTTTGAAACCACCAGGACTCTTCCTAGAGCTGGCCGGCCATCTAAACTGAGCGATTGGGGGAGAAGGGCCTTAGTCAGGGAGGTGACCAAGAACCCTATGGTCACTCTGTCAGAGCTCCAGAGGTCCTGTGTGGAGAGAGGAAAACCTTCCAGAAGGACAACCATCTCTGCAGCAATCCACCAATCAGGCCTGTATGGTAGAGTGGCCAAACGGAAGCAACTCCTTAGTAAAAGGAACATGGCAGCCCGCCTGGAGTTTGCCAAAAGGCACCTGAAGGACTCTCAGACCATGAGAAAGAAAATTCTCTGGTCTGATGAGACAAAGATTGAACTCTTTGGTGTGAATGCCAGGCGTCATGTTTGGAGGAAATCAGGCACCATCCCTACAGTGTAGCATGGTGGTGGCAGCATCGTGCTGTGGGGATGTTTGTCAGCGGCAGGGACTGGGAGACTAGTCAGGATAAAGGGAAAGATGACTGCAGCAATGTACAGAGACATCCTGGATGAAAACCTGCTCCAGAGCGCTCTTGACCTCAGACTGGGGCGACGGTTCATCTTTCAGCAGGACAACGACCCTAAGCACACAGCCAAGATATCAAAGGAGTGGCTTCAGGACAACTCTGTGAATGTCCTTGAGTGGCCCAGCCAGAGCCCAGACTTGAATCCGATTGAACATCTCTGGAGAGATCTTAAAATGGCTGTGTACCGATGCTTCCCATCCAACCTGATGGAGCTTGAGAGGTGCTGCAAAGAGGAATGGGCGAAACTGGCCAAGGATAGGTGTGCCAAGCTTGTGGCATCATATTCAGAAAGACTTGATGATGTAATAACTGGCAAAGGTGCATCGACAAAGTATTGAGCAAAGGCTGTGAATACTTATGGACATGGGATTACTCAGTTTTTTTGTTTTTAATAAATTTGCAAAAATCTCAAGTAATCTTTTTTCACGTTGTCATTATGGGGTGTTGTGTGTAGAATTCTGAGGAAAAAAATGAATTTAATCCATTTTGGAATAAGGCTGTAACATAAGAAAATGTGCAAAAAGTGATGAAGCGCTGGGAATACTTTCCGGATGCACTGTGTGTGTGTGTGTATATATATATATATATATATATATATATATATATATATATATATATATATATATATATTGTGGCAGATGGCCAGGACCCATGCCCGACCAAGACGCCCCTTCAACACTGAATCCGGGGGAGCAGCCATGGGATCCACTCTACGTCCCCCGGAACACTTGGTGGCAGGCCTCCTGGCTTGCATCGGGGCCACAGGCATGGGACTTCGGAGCTCATCTCTGTTGGGTTCTGTGGCCACTGCCAGGGGAAGCTGCAAGGACTTAACGTGCCCGTCGGGGCTGTGATGCAGCCACACCTGGAAGTGCAGCCTAATTAGGCTAATTACCACCTGAAGCACTTCCAGGTGGGCTATAAGAAGAGCCTGCAGCCATTACTCAGCGTGCCAGAGTCTGGACGAGGACGAGGACAAGGACAAGGATAAAGCGGTCCTAGGAGGAGTGGAGGAAAAGAAACGTGGTTTGGGTGTTTTTCTTTGGTGGTGTTTTTGGGACTATGTTGTGCCTGTGGAGATTTAGGGGAAGACGTGCCCCACAGGTGAAGAAAAATAAAATCTTTTTGTTCATATTGCCCGTGCCTCTGGTGTCAGTCTGTGTCGGGCCGGCACCAATAAATCGCCTTTATCACAATATATATATATATATAGGAAAATATTCAGTGAGCATGCCTGCTGTCTCCCATGCTGTTGTATTTGATTAACTTTTCATTTAAACAAAACCTGCCGTCCATGTATCCGCTGTTCATTTAATGCACAAAATTAGATCTAAAAAGATTATATTTAAAAATAGTTGTATTCTGAACAGAAATATTTTGCCTTTTTAGTTTTAGTTTGATATTATTTGAAGCTCCCTTCCATGTCTTGTGAGGCATGCTGTGCATGAGGTATCCAAATTCATTTACACACACTTTGTGTGGTTTATCATTTCTGTCCAAGTTCCTTTGATTGCCTTTCATAAATTCCCATTGCTAGCAATTGGAACTGCACCTTGTCAGTGACTAAATGTATGGCTTAAGTAAGCAAGTTATTCTTTTGATGGAAGTCATCTCTAAAATTGATGGAATGTCTGTTTTTTTTTTTTGCCAGATCTATTATGAGTTACACCCTGTATGTTTTTGTTATGTGCATAAAAATCATATGAGTGATCAGCGCATGTTGTTGTGGCCGTCGTTTTACTGCATTGTTCTTTCGTGCCTCCGTCCTATAATTTTGTGATTTTGGATACATTCTACAACCAACCACTTCATGAAGCACCTTGCTATTAATTTTGATGTAAAATGTGCTACTCCTTACTGAACACATACAAGTTTATGTAATACAATGTTGATCAGAGGCTGTCAACTGAATTATTTACAGTCTGATTTTCACCCGGCTCTGAATGTTCTACTACATTTTGTCATGAGCCCAAGTAATGAAGGTGTTTCTCTTTCATGTGGTTTTCTTTTTAGGCGATTCAATGCCAGCAAACCCCATGTGCCATCCTTCTCATCAAAGCTGGTGCCCGGCTGGACTACGTGGATGAAAATTGCAACAGTGCTCTTCACTTTGCTGCTGCCATTCCAAATTGCTATTTGGCTAAAAAGCTTTTGATGTATGGAGCAGACGTACATTTGGCCAATAAGGTAAGTCTTTCAGATACATTATTATAGTGCCAACACTAGGTCCACCAACATGACTGATCCTCAAAATTTGTTTAAAATTGATAAAGTCAACAGAATTGTTGAGGTTGACGAAAACGTAGACAAGCACAGGGGCTTTTAAACAAAAATGAGATAGTGTGTACAGGGCCTTGGATGGTTCAGATAAAGACTTAAGGCTTGTTTACTTGAGTTTTTTTATTCCATTTAGGTGTCTATCTGGTTGCTATGCCTCTGTCATTCCAACAGATGGTGCATCACAAACATTTGTAATAGGACATTTATTACTACAAAATGAGCGGCACAGTGGTGCAATGGTAGCGCTGCTGCCTCACAGTAAGGAGACCCGGGTTCACTTTCTGGGTCCTCCCTGCATGGAGTTTGCATGTTCTCCCCATGTCTGCATGGGTTTCCTCCGGGTGCTCCGGTTTCCCCCCACAGTCCAAAGACATGCAGGTTAGGTGGATTACTGATTCTAAATTGGCCTGGGTGTGTGTGTCCTGTGGTGGGTTGGCGCCCTGCCCTGGATTGGTTCCTGCCTTGTGCCCTGTGTTGGCTGGGATTGGCTCCAGGAGACCCCTGTGTTCGGATTCAGCGGGTTGGAAAATGGATGGATGGATGGATTACTACAAATGTTTGTGATGTGTGTGTGACACATCACAAACATTAACATTGTTTTTACAAATCCTATACCAACTTCCATATAATAGAGACATATAATAATAATAATAATAATACATTTTATTTATATAGCGCCTTTCCCATGCTCAAGGCACTTACAGAATATAATAAAGAACGGCAGAATATACAGTATATAGCATTGTACAAACCAGATAAATAAATAAAGAAGATTAAGACAGTAAATTCTGGAAAAAAACAGACAACATAATTGATGGTCTCGCACACACACACAGGTTACATTAGCAACTTGACAGAGAAGTAAACTGAGAGAAGGGTAATAAAGTCAAGTAGAGCTAAAAGCCTTAATGAACAGATGAGTTTTGAGTTGTTTTTTAAAAGAATTCATGGAGTCAGCTGACCTGATTAATTTCAGTAGGTCATTCCAGAGTCTGGGCGCTATACAGCTGAAGGCCCTGTCACCCATGGAGTGTAGATTAGTGTGAGGCACAACAAGATTACCAGAATCAGAGGACCTTAGTGGGCGGGCAGGCACATAGTGATGGAGAAGGTCACTGATGTAGTTTGGCACAAGGTTATTTAAGGCTTTGTAGGTTATTAGTAGAATTTTATATTCGATTCTGTAGGACACAGGGAGCCAGTGGAGACGGAGCAGGATGGGTGTGATGTGCTCGCTGCTGCTGGTTCGAGTAAGGACTCTTGCAGCTGAGTTTTGAATAAGCTGGAGCTGTGATAGAAGATTAGAAGGGGCACCTGCCAGTAGGGAATTACAATAATCGATGCGGGATGTGATAAAAGCATGGACAAGTTTCTCAGCATTAGAGAAGGAGAGGAAGGAGCGAACACGGGATATGTTACGGAGGTGAAAGTAAGAAAGTTTCTTAATGTGATTTATGTGGGCGGAATAAGTGAGGGAGGAATCAAAAATGACACCAAGATTTTTTACAGTAGAGGCAGGTCTGATGAGATCACCGCCAAGATGAACTGGGAAGGAGCTCATTTTATTAAGTTGCATTTTAGTCCCAATTTGCAGGAGTTCAGTTTTATTACAATTTAATTTTAAAGAGTTCTGCTCCATCCAGGTTTTAATTTCACTAAGGCAGGTTGTGAGCTGAGAAAGCTCTGATGAAGTTCCACTTTTAACATTGAAGTAGAGCTGAGTATCATCTGCATAAAAATGATAACCCAATCCATAACTACGGATAATATGGCCAAGGGGAAGCATATAAATACAGAAAAGCAGAGGACCGAGGACAGAGCCTTGAGGGACTCCTTGTGTGACTGGTGCTGAGCTGGATCTGCTGTTGCCAAGACTAACAAACTCTTGCCTATCAGTCAGATAGGACTTGAACCACTGGAGGGCAGTGCCAGAGATACCCAGCATGTTCTCCATTCTGGACAGTAGGATGTCATGTCTGACCTGAGTGTCAAATGCTGCACTGAGGTCTAACAGAATTAATATGCTGGTTTGTCCAGAGTCTGCTGCCATAAGCAAATCATTGGTTACCCGTAGCAGAGCAGTTTCACAGCTGTGCCGCGCCCTGAAACAAACTGAAAGGGTTCATCAAATTATTAGAGGTTAGGTAATTGGTGAGCTGGGAGGCTACAACACGCTCAAGAACTTTTGACAGGAAAGGTAAGTGGGAAATAGGCCGGAAACTGTTAAGATTGTCAGCATCAAGGCCAGACTTTATTAACATTGGGGTTACAGAAGCAATTTTAAAAGTGAGCGGCACAGAGCCAGCGTCAAGGGATGAGTTTATTATTGTTGTAACAGTCGGGATTATGGCATGAAGGCAGGATTTAAAGTAGTGTGGTGGGGATGGGGTCCAGTACACAAGTAGTCGGCCTCATCTTACAAAGCAGGTCATTAACAAACGCAGATGTGACTGGTGAGAACTTAGAGAAGGAGCTGGATGGAGTGGGAGAACAGTGAGAGATATAAACAGATGATGTATTTATTTTAGTTGAATTATTTAGATCTTTAATTTTGTTACAGAAAAAGTGGAGGAATTCCTCACAGACTTCAGTAGAAGAGGTAGTTGGGCCAGATGCAGGTTCGAGTAGTTTATTAACTACAGAGAACAAAACCCTTGGGTTATCATGGCCACTTTCTATTATTCTGACATAATGGGTGTTCTGGGCAGAAGTTAGTGCTTCTCTGTAAGCTCTTTGGTGGTCAGAGAAAGCCTGGATGTGCACGGTGAGGCCAGACTGACGTGACATTCTCTCAAGGCGTCGGCCAGCTGCTTTCATAGATCGCAATTCTGAGTTATACCAAGGAGCTGAACGTTTAAAGGAAGCCTCCTTATGTTTTAAAGGAGCTGTTTTATCTAATGCTGAGTGAAGGGCTGAGTTATAGTGGTGAACAAAACTATCTAGTGTTGATGGAATAGGTGCAGACAGTAAAAGATCAGAAATGGATCCAGAAAGGATAGAGGGACAGATATTTTTAAGGTTTCTGTAAGAAATTTGTCGTTTACAGGTAAGAGGAGGGAGAGGTAATGAGACAGTGAAAAATACTGCTTTATGGTCAGAGAGTCCCAAATCAGTGCTGTAAATGTTGGCAACAGATAGTCCAGAAGTGCAGATCAGGTCCAGTATATGACCGCCACAATGGGTTGGAAAATCAACATGTTGTGTCAAGTCAAAGCAGTCCAGTAAGGATAGGAATTCATTTGTCAGTTTAGATGTGGGGGTGTCAATATGGATGTTGAAATCACCAAGAAGGATAATTCTCTGAGAGTAAGAGCTTAGGTGGGTCAAAAGTTTAATCAGATCGGATAAGATGCATTGCATTTGTCATTCCAACAGATGGCACATCGCAAACATGTGTAGTAATGCATGTTATTAATAGAAATGTTTGTGTTTTTATTTTGTTTATTATATATTTTTATATATTGTTAGGTTTTAAGTCATTTTATTTTATGCTTTAGTAAGCTTTTCATTTTGTGTGCTTTTATGATTTAAATTGCTTTAGACACTTGCTGTGTAAACGAACACTGAAATAAAATTCTTGAAATCCTTGAAGCCAAACAGGGTTTATCTAACCAACCCATCCATTTTCGAACCCACTGAATCCGAACACAGGGTCAAGGGGGTCTGCTGGAGCCAATCCCAGCCAACACAGGGCACAAGGCAGGAACCAGTCCCAGGCAGGGTGCCAACCCACTGCAGGACACACACATAAACACACACTAGGACAAATTTAGAATCGCCAATCCACCTAACCTGCATGTCTTTGGACTGTGGGAGGAAACCAGAGCGCCTGGAGGAAACCCACGCAGACACGGGGAGAACATGCAAACTCCACGCAGAGAGGACCCGGGAAGCGAACCCGGGTTTCCTAACTGCGAGGCAGCAGTGCTACCACTGCGCCACCGTGCCACCCTATCTAACCAACCGTCTCGTGTTTTAATAATGTTGTCAGGTAAACAAAGAACAGTGAAACATGTCATGGATATCTGGCTTTAGGACATTTTTCCGGCTCAGGTTTTTTCCCAACAGCAGTGTGATTGAACAGCATGTAGTAATAAGAAGCCGATGGATCCACATACAGAGTGTGGAGCTGCTCATACACACCATGGGCACAGCTTCGCTTTGAAATATGGATGAACAGCACAGCTAGGCTGACCCATTTAATAAATCCCAGTGTTTTCATTTACCATTCTGAAAACTGTAACCATAAATTCTGTTTTCCATATTTAGAGAGGCTGCACCCCTTTAATGGAAGCAGCAGTGAGAAATAATGTGAAGGCCATTGAAGTGTTCTTGGATGCCAACGCGGACATTGACTGCCAGGACAATACACATGGGTGAGCTTTTTTCTCTTTTGTTTCAGAATATTTTAGAGTTGCACTTTATTTTGATCCTCAGGTTGTGATTTTTTCTTCTGAATACCAGTTGTGAGATCATAACATTTAGAGACTGAGAAATAAATTTAGGAAATTGTCATTTTTTAATGCTTAAGGATACCACCATTTTTTTTTTTATCTGGTTGTGTACATTTCGACTTAATTTCTTTATATAGTTTACTAGCTGTGCTACCTGTCTAAGATGGGTTAAAATCTAAATGATCAGCATTAATGTTTGCACAGCACCATCTATTGGAATGTACTTTGAAATGCATATAATAATAAAATGCATTGCATTTGTCATTCCAACAATTGGCACATCACAAACATTTCTATTCATAACATGCATTACTACAAATGTTTGTGATGTGCCATCTGTTGGAATGACAAATGCAATACATACAGTATGTCTCTGTTATATACAATTTGGTATGGGATTTGCAAATGCAGTGTTAATGTTAAACATTTGTAGTAATAAATGTCCTATTACAAATGTTTGTGATGAATGACAGAGGCATAGCAACCAGAGAGATACACACATAACATAGACAGAAAACATTTGTCCTTTTAATATTGTGGATACATTGATTTCTGTCCATCTGGCAATTATTATCTGTTGGATGTATTCAGTGTTTATGCCTTTTGGTGCAGTGTGTCCATCTGGCTGTTATGTCTCTGCTTCATGCTATTTGGTATGGGATTTGTAAAAGCAGAGCTAATGTTTGTGATCCACCATCTGTTGGAATGACAAATGGAATGCATTTTATTACTACAAATGTTTGTGATGCGGCATCTGTTGGAGTAACAGAGGCATAGCAGCCAGATAGACACACAGGTACACAGACACACCAGTTCTTGTCCTTTGTGACAAATAGGGGGTGCTGTCGTCCCCTTGAACCCTCAGTCCAGACGCCAGACACCAGATAAAAGTCCAAAATAACGACTTTATTATAATAATAAATGTGCACAAGCACCTCCACCTCCACTATACTTAATATACCAATACAATAATCACAACAATAATCTTCCACACCTCCCTGCAGCTCAGTCACCCTTCCTCCCAACTCGGCTCAACTGCTGGGATTTCCCACAGTCCTTTTATACTTCCTGACCCGGAAGTGTTTCTGTCCCTCAGTCCATGTGACTTTATAACACTTCCGGGTCAGGTAAAACTCCTTTCCTTCAGCCCAGAAGTACGTCATTTTCTCTGTCGCTGTGACTAGGACGTACTTCCGGGTTATAGGGAAAATACAAGTCCTTGAGCCTCCCTGCAGCGTCCTCTGGCGGCCCCCATGGTATCCAGCAGGGATGTGAAGGAAAACTCCAAGGTCCATGATGCCCTGCTGGAATTCGGGGCCCCTCCATGTTGCAGGGATGGCTCCATCTGGTGGCTTGGGGGTATTGGCCGGGATAAGCTGTTGGCCATATTCCACACCTTTTATTAAGTAGAATAATTTGAAGTCTTTCTATTCATCATTTACTATCTGTTGGATGTATTCAGTGTTAATGACTTGCCATGCAGTGTGTCCGTCTGGCTGATGTCTCTGTTACTTGCAATTTGGTATGGAATGTGTAAAAGCAGTGCTAATATTTGTGATGCACCATGTGTTAGAATGACAAATGCACTGAATTTTGTTACTACAAATGTTTGTGATGTGCCAACTGTTGGATAATAGAGAAATAGCAAACAGATGGCACATACAGACACACAGATGCTTATTCATTTAATAAGGTGGATAAATAATATATTCATAGATAATGAATTAAATATAAACTAACAAGCAATAAAATTAATTCTGTTTATATAAGCACCCATTATAATGGATGGATGGGAGAGACTGCTTTCCAATTACACTGGGTGGCAACATCCCTGTAGTGTGCATCCCATTGGGACACCTGTAGGTCTGCATGGGAGTTGTAGTTTTGACGGGCAGCCCTGTTGGGTTTCTCAGGTGCCACTAGATGGAGCTGCTGGAGGCAGACTCTCCTATCAAGGGGAGGTTGTGTCTTATCCGGAAGTACTTCCTGGATGCAATGTGATCGCGCCGGAAGTACTTTTGGGTCCAGTATAAAGGGATGTGCTGCTCCGCTTCACCCAGGTGTCAGATTCTGGAGAGAAGACAGATGAAGTTTGCCTGGGTGGAGTGGAGAAGGGGAGAGTCACATAGCTGGAATTGTGGAAAACATTCAGGTATTTGCGGCAATAAATCTCATTATTGGAATCTGAAACTGTGTCTGTGCAGTTGTGTCTTGAGGTTTGAGGTGCTACAGCGCCCCCTATTGGTTCACAATATATGAAAATAATATACGAATTATTAAATTACTAGGGGGCTTTGCCCCATGCTCGCTTCGCTCACTCAATCCCCCTGCCTGTGCTATGCGCTGGCCTTTTTGTGGTTCTGCCGCTCGCGTATAGGGATGTGGTTGTACAATTTAAACAGATTTTTATTTTCATGGGAATTGTTACATATGCATGGTAGAACGAACTATTTTACAGTACAGCGAGTAATTAACCACAGTAAAAAAGAGTGAAATGTAATAATTTGAAACTAAATTATGTTTCACGTTGCGTTAGAGGTACTTGTTGTGTAATACGTTTTCGTTCTGTTTGGCTTTGAAATGAATACGCAAATACTTTTTAAACTTACATGTTTACTGTAAAACTTCAGTAAAAACAATTTTTTGAATTAACTTTTTGTCATTATTGCATTGAATTTTGATTCTGTGTTTGGACTTTCATCGTGACAACACAACGTATAACTGCCCGTGAGTGAATTTCGTTTCTTTCTCTCTATTAAATAAAACAACTTCTTCGAATGTTTGTTCCTGTGATTTGTTAATTGTCTTTGCAAAAGCTATTCTAACGGGAAACTGTTAACGTTTTAATATGAAAGGCATACCAAGGTCTCCTTTGGTGAGTAATGTTATCTGTGAAAGATGTTCTACATTACCTTTCTTGGATACGTCCTTCTTTCTTCAGTAATTCGTGAGATGGAAGACCAGACGGTGTTAACGGTTGTCGATATTCTTCGTGATATTGTAAGTTGATGTTTTCATCTTCCTCACCATCACCACCAGCTGTTTCAGCATAGTCTATTGCAGGGGTCGGGGAACTTTTTTACCCATTACCCCAAAATTTGTTTATTTAAGTCACCGTTACCCCCATGATTTGAAAGGAAAAAAATTATTGTTTTTAAATTCAAATTATTTATTGAATCTGTTTTCAAATCTATACTAATAAAAGGCAAAGCCCTCACTGACTGACTCACTGACTGACTGACTGACTGACTGACTCGCTCATCACTAATTCTCCAACTTCCCATGTAGGTGGAAGGCTGAAATTTGGCAGGCTGATTCCTTACAGCTTACTTACAAAAGTTAGGCAGGTTTCATTTCGAAATTCAACGTGTAATGGTCATAACTGGAACCTCTTTTTTGACAATATACTGTAATGGATGGCAGCTCGATGGCCGTGGGAGGTGGAGTTGAGTGTCACATCATCACGCCTCCCACGTAATCACGTGAAAAGACTGTGAACGCAGTAAGGAGAAATGAAGGAAGAGCCGCAAACAGCGAAGAACAAAAAATTCATTAAACAATTGAGAAGGGAGCGAAACAATAAGAAGCGAGCGAGTGAAGCATACAAGCATCTTCATAAGGGAAACAAAGCACGGTGTAAAACGTAAGTTTAAATTAAGTTTATAGAAACGCTCCCGCTGCGGATTGCAATAACATATTCGCGAGAGAAAAGTTTAATGAGAAGACACAAGGTATAAATGAACCACACGCCGTAGCGCAAAGTTAGGGGCTTCACTTCTGCCGCTGACATTTGAGATTCGATTCCCGAGAGGGGATGCAATGCGTGTGTACGCATGAAGAGCACAGAATTAGGGCGAAACACGTGTCGCATACTCTTTGCATAATTTGAAAGTAAACTATTAAAACCATTCTATGATCTGCTTCTGGGAACAGAAAGAGGGCACGTGGAGGACGTAAGGCGACTTGCTGACCAACCACAAGCGTAATCTGGCAGGTAACCACCCATACAATCAGATTGTGATTCAGACTAGGAATGCGATGAATGTAATTACCCCGATCTACATACAAGGCGAAAGTCTTGCAACATTCAAAGATGATGGTTTGGGATAAGTACACCATAGAACATAAAAGAGCTTATGAAGCCTTGAACCAAAAAAAGCAAGATCTCAGAGATCGTAAAAAAAAAAAAAGAGGTAATGTCGTTTTACTCGCTGTAGATTTTAGTCAAAGATTACCAGTTATTCCACGAGGGAGACCAGCAGATGAACTCAACGCGTGTTTAAAATCCATGCTTCTCCCACGCTTGGTTATATGTCGCGTGTTCTCGGGTAGGTGCACCAAAAAATGTATACATTTAAGCATGTAATGGGCAAACAAAAAATGAGGTATACCCGAAGGCACTGCAGTAGTACTCAATGTAACTTTACTTCTTAAATGTTAATGTTTTACTGTTTAATAATTTATACGCTTCTTATGTGTTGTTCAAATTCTTTTATCAAAATACCAGTGACAGCGCAATGCACGATAACATGGAGTGAATACACCATATGCATCCGCCCACGGCCGCCCTGGTGTGCGCAAATAGGAGTTGATTCTACAATAAAATAAAATAAAGATAAAAAGAGTAATACAATCATCACCCATAAAGCGGATAGTAGACGTGACGTACTATATGTGTGCCAGATTTCAAGTCAATAGGTGAAACGGTTTGCGAGCTACAGGTGATTTAAAATCCTGGACAGACAAACGAATAGCCACAGTAGCAAATTATAGAAGAACATTTTACTGTTTAATAATTTATATTTATATGAAATGTGCTTCTTATATTTTACTTCATATTCTCATATGATAATGATGTTAATGTTGTTTATATTGATTTCTATGTTATTGTAAGTGCATGTATGTGTGTATATGTATGTATGTATGTATATATATATATATATATATATATATATATATATATATATATATATATATATATATATATATATGGTTGAAATAGTTTACTGTCAAATAAATGCAAAGAGTACGCGACACGTGTATATTGCTGCAACAAAATGATGAAAGAACGGGCGCATTTTTTTCACACAAGCCGAGTGGGTGGGTGTTAGTTAGTTAATTAGCAACTCGAAGGATTTCAAGATATAATATACACAAGCGGTAACACTGCAAAAGCGGCCCAAACCAGAAAAGACGGCTGGCAAATTAAACGCGTGTGCATTGTACTTACTGAAAGCAGCGTTACGGATTTTGCAAATGTTCATTTTTTTCCCTCTGCTTAAAAAACATTGAAAAAGCGGCACGGATTGGTTTGCAGCGTGTAAAACAGTTTGTTTGTCGCGGATAATTTGCTATCCACACAGGGAGGAACCGGGAAGCGAACCCACAATCTTCCACTGTCTCCTTACTGCAAAGCAGCCGTACTACTACAGCGCCACAAGGCAGTTAAACAATGCACCGGGCCACATGTTCATTTTTTCCCCTGTGCTTAAAAGACATTAAAAAAACTATTTCGCAACTGTGACTCCCGAACAACTCAGTACGCGAAAAGCGGCCAGAATCGCAAACAATAATGAAAAGTCTACGTGACTCACAGGTAGTGATGGGCCGCTCGATACTCAGGTTTCGACACCGTGTCGAGCTTTCGAAGCACTGCAGATTTTAATACTTCATCGAATAATGAAATCTGTGATTTAAGGATTTCACATTTTCTTTCTCAAATGTGCTTACCTATATCATGGCAAAGTACAGGGATAAACCTTTATTTTCTGTCTACTCCGTTTTAATTAAGACAGACCAAAGAAAAAATTTAAGGCTATTAAATGTGATCTCAAGAAAAGATCAGGGTTAATTATAATACTAATAACAGGAGCGATTATAATGATACAGTGCAAAGTAAATACTCATTGAAAGAGCCGGGAATGCATGAGGTGAGACGTCTTATTTTGTTTAACTCTTGCTATCGTATAGTGCATTCTGCCTGTCGGCGTTAGTTATATTTTTTAGACATCACACACTACAAGCTGCTGACGAACCCTTCTCTTCGTTGTCAGTCTGTAGCTACGAAAAAATAAAAGCAATACGACTTTTAACAGACGTCATTGAAGTGTATCATAAGTTTCTGTAACGTTAATGAAAATGGCCAGGAGGTGTCACTAGAGAGGCGAGTGTCAAATGCTTCGAAGCTTCGATACGATTTCCGACACAATTGCTTCAAACGTGTTGATGCTTCGTGAGGCTTCACCCCGCCCATCACTACTCACAACTTACTGAACGAGAAATCAGCAGACTAGCATGACGGATGGGGCGTAATGGGCGTCCTTCCCCTCTCCTCCGGATTTTTCAAATGTTAATTTTTTCCCTGTGCTTATAAATCATTAAAAACCCAGCCTGATTATGCGGCGTATGGTACGCCGCGGGTTGGCTAGTATAATATAAAAATAAAAGGATAAATAATAAAAAAAATAACAGGACAACATTCACTTGGCTAAATGGTGTTGTTTCGTTTTTGAAACAATGACATCAATATTAGGGCATTTTGATGTCAAAGCAATTTGAATATCGTCTGTGTGCTCCAATCTGTTTCTGTGTTTTGTTTTTATATTTAACAAAGTAGAAAACCCTTGCTCACAAAGGTAGTTTGTTGTAAAAGGTAGCAACTTTTTGACTGCCTCCTCATGTGCAATATTGAAAGCCTTTGCAGCTTTTGTCATCCAAAAATAAGACAAGTCTGCGGTGGAAAAAAAAACAAGTTTTATTTTATTAGTTTAATTTAGAAACACGTTCAAATAATTACATAGGAAATTGTAAAAAAGGTGTTGAAAACCACTGACATAATCCATCCATCCATCCATTTTCCAACCCGCTGAATCCGAACACAGGGTCACGGGGGTCTGCTGGAGCCAATCCCAGCCAACACAGGGCACAAGGCAGGGCACCAATCCCAGGCAGGGTGCCAACCCACCGCAGGACACACACAAACACACCCACACACCAAGCACACACTAGGGCCAATTTAGAATCGCCAATCCACCTAACCTGCATGTCTTTGGACTGTGGGAGGAAACCCACGCAGACACGGGGAGAACATGCAAACTCCACGCAGGGAGGACCCGGGAAGCCACTGACATAATATTTAAATTAATTTAATCATTCGACTTATGAGTTTGGGAAACAAATTATGTGAATAAATGTTTAAATGGATTCGTTAGAAAGAGAAAAAAAAAATGATCGAAGTAAATGATTTCACATCGTTTATTTTTCTGTGAATAGATGAGCGGTGAAGGGATCTTTATGAAAAAATGCTTGCACGTTGACCATATGTATCACACTGCATCGTATTTCCAACTTTGGTGTTCGAAATACACTCAAACCTGTTTTTATGCGGTAATAGGGACTGCATAAAAAACACACAAAAGATTTTTTTCGAAACTTCATAAATAGTTATAAAAATTATAGTTCGCGATAAATTAAGAAAAAACTTTTACTCCCGCCTACCAAATACAGTTTTATCAGTCGTTTTCAAAATTCAACGTAGATCGATGGAAAAAAAATAGATTACGACTTAAAATTATTTTTCTAATAGTCTTAATTGAATTTCCAAAAAAAAAATGAAATATGCATAAGGCTCGAGGTGTGCTATGGGGCAAAAATGGTTGACGAAAACGTGGTTAGTACGTCGTATCACCGGACACCAACGGTCGGCGCAATCATGATACCACATACGTATCACCGGCCACCACAGTGATACTACAACACTGTCTTACCTTGATCGTCGAAGTTTTTCAGCAAAATATTGTAACGAATCTATTTGCGGTTATGGCTGCAGGGTCTCAACGTGCAAAGGGGCGTGATGTATGCGCTCGAGTCGTCTCTCCCAGGTGTTGTCGGCAGCGGTAGTGGCGCGATATAGGCGTTTTCAATTATTGTAGTCACTGGCGGTGGTGGACTCGATACGTCTCGTTCATCTGCTCCGTGGCGAATCAATCTTAGGTATCTGGTAGAATTAATCTTTGGCCATTCACTGCCTCCTTTTAATGGACGCGTGCTTCCCACCCGCACAGTGTTACAGCTTTTCTGTTCGACGCGCGGTGAAGTTATAAATATTGGTTGCAATCGGACCAGGAGCTCACTCTACGAGATACGTACGTTTAGATATGCCACTTTCTAGCGCGTTAACAGATCAGGAAGAAAAATGTAAGTCGCAACAAGAAACAAGCTTTTTATTTATTTATGTACCTATGTCTTTACTGAGTCCTTATTATCCCCGAAAATATCACTTTTACTCCAATTGGGGTAATTTACCCCTGTTCCCCGACCACTGGGCTATTAATACGCATTTAACCAATTCGCTGTGTAACCGATCGACAATTTTCGTGTTAATTCGTTTGACTTCATCGTTTCTCACTGCTGGGATTGCCTGTGTATTCATTTCTTCTGTTGATTGCCCTTCATGATGAAATTCTTCAATAAGATTTGGACATAACACGTCTTGTTTAATTGGGAACTTAAAGTGAGGAAAACGTTAACATTTATAAGAGCTGAGAGAGCAGGAACTGTGTCTGTGAAAAGCATTCGCGCGAATGAGAGGTGAGAGGGCCATGTGCGTGGCCAAAGTCTCAACTCGCGGGACTTGAAAAAATCTTCCAAAAAGTTTCGTCTCGTTACTGGATTTTTTTTTTATATAATAGAAAGATATATTTGTGATATGATCAGAGGAGACCTCCCCATTCTGGATTCCCCATATACTGTATGAATTAAAAGAATTGATTCATTTAAATGACGAGTGTGAAAGCCTTGAATCGGTGAAGTGAATCAAAATGTCCATCACTAGCTGAAAAGAAAGTATTTTCAGGTCAGCCCATTTTTATGTGAATAAACCAATGGATTTTCCTTTTGTGTTTAGCACGCCTTTGATGCAGGCTGCGATGAATGGACACGGTGAATCTCTTCAGTTGCTCTTGATGCATGGAGCAGACACGGCAATAAAAGACTGGATGGGCCGCACCGCCAGCGACTATGCACAGATGAACAAACAAGATGAGTAAAGTGTCATTTACCCTTACTGTACTGTATGTGTTCACATTTAAAGGCATAACTTGAAAAGGATTGTTTCCTTATTGTTGTGTGCTCTAACCCACCATAACGTATCATCTATGGGGGAGGAACAAAAGTTTCCATGTCCGGATTTCTAAGGATCTCAACGTTTTAAGGTCCCCCGATACCGAAAACGTCCATATCTCGATGATGGGTGTGTGTGTCTGTTTGTTTCTTGAGGACGGTCTAGAGACGGGTCTAGACCAGGGGTCCTCAATCACAGTCCTGGAGGGCCGCAGTGGCTGCAGGTTTTTATTCCAATTAGTATCCTAATTAGAAGACAGTCCATGCTAATAATGAAACTTGGTATTGAACTGTTTGGCTTGTTAATGCTTGCATTCATCTGAGAATTTAATTTGCATTGAATTTTAATTGCACTGTACAGTTTCCTCCTGTGAGAACATTATAGATAGATAGATAGATGTGAACAGCACTATATAATAGATAGATAGATAGATTTGAAAGGCACTATATGATAGATAGATAGATGTGAACGGCACTATATAATAGATAGATAGATTTGAAAGGCACTATATGATAGATAGATGGGTAGATAGATAGATGATACTTTATTAATCCCAAGGGGAAATTCCCGTACTCCAGCAGCAGCATACTGATAATAACAATATTAAATTAAAGAGTGATAACAATGCAAGTATAACAGACAATAACTTTGTATAATGTTAAAGTTTACCCCCCCGGGTGGAATTGAAGAGTCACATAGTGTGGTGGAGGAACGATCTTCTCAGTGTGTCAGTGAGCAGGACGGTGACAGCAGTCTGTCGCTGAAGCTGCTCCTCTGTCTGGAGATGATCCTCTTCAGTGGACGCAGTGGATTCTCCATGATTGACAGGAGTCTGCTCAGCGCCCGTCGCTCTGCCACAGATGTCAAACTGTCCAGCTCCATGCCTACAATAGAGCCTGCCTTCATCACCAGTTTATCAAGGCGTGAGGCGTCCTTCTTCTTTAAGCTGCCTCCCCAGCACACCACCACATAGAAGAGGATGCTCGCCACAACCGTCTGATAGAACATCTGCAGCATCTTATTGCAGATGTTGAAGGATGCCAGCCTTCTAAGGACGTATAGTCGGCTCTGTCCTCTCTTACACAGAGCATCAGTATTGGCAGTCCAGTCCAGTTTATCATCCAGCTGCACTCCCAGGTATTTATAGGTCTGCACCATCTGCACACAGTCACCTCTGATGATCACTGGGTCCATGAGGGGTCTGGGTCTCCTAAAATCCACCACCAGCTCCTTGGTTTTGCTGGTGTTCAGTTGTAGGTGGTTTGAGTCGCACCATTTAACAAAGTCCTTGATTAGGTCCCTATACTCCTCCTCCGGCCCACTTCTAACACAGTGTGTTTTGTGGACCAGAATAGATTTATACTTAATGGTCCTTCCAGTTCCCCTCTTATTCATTTCTAATCTTTTTTTTTAATCACAGATACTTCATGGTAAGCCTGTTAGCTGGAGAACTGCTGGTTTATTAGTTATCTGCATCTCATTATTAACTAACTAGACAAAGAGCCCGTTTCGACAACGTAAGATGAAACGGGCACGAGTGGAATAGTAATAAGTATAAGCACCACAAACCTGATATAGGTGTATTGAATGAATGCGTAATTGAATCAGAATGCGTAATTAGGCCTCGAGCTGTAGTCGAAATTGCCTTTCAGGCCTCTAGAGCTTTAATCGAAGTCGCCTTTCTCTTTGAATTTTTACAGCCATAAATCCGCCGCCTGCCACAATGTTGGGGTTGGATGTCGGTCGAAGTCGCCTTTCTCTTTAAATTTTCACATCCGTAAATCCGCTGCCTACCGCGATGTCGGTTTCGTAAGGTTTGTTGGGCAGCTGCGCAGAAGGCAACTGCGCATTCGGCTTCGGACGGATGTGAGTGAGTGAGTGAGTGAGGAGGCTGGCGAATTATGTATTAAGATGTCTGATTAAGAAAAGCCCTATGGTGTGCTGGCGCCCTGCCTGGGGTTTGTTTCCTGCCTTGTGCCCTGTGTTGGCTGGGATTGGCTCCAGCAGACCCCCACGACCCTGTGTTAGAATATAGAGGGTTGGACAATGGATGGATGGATGGATGTATTAAGAACATGGGCAACAACGACAACAATTAAAACTTAAATGCAGCTGCTAAAATCTAAAATAGGCAATTAAGGGTTCTGAATGGTAACAGGCAAGAGAACTAAAATTAAGCCCAAAAAACGTACTGCTTTAGTAGTAAATAAAAGGGTCCTAATTAAGAAATTGGTTAAAGTGAAAATCTGTAGCCATAGCAGACCTCCAGGACTGTAATTGAGGACCTCTGATCTACAAAGGAACTAAAATTTGTCTTTGATGAATAAAGGCACGAACAAGGCATAAAGGTAAACACCAACTATCATTATCAGCAAGGAATGAGTTCTAATTAGGACACTGGCTGGAATGAAAACCCGTAGCCAATGAAGCCCTGACTGAGGACCCCTGGTCTAGACGGAAAAATACCAAACTCGAAACTTAAGCCTGTGTTTGAGATGATGATGTGCTGATTAGGTTTTGAACCAAATCGTGCAACAGAAAGAGGCCCTCGAGAGGAACCCTCAAATACCGTAATGAATTCTTCTCGTCAATTGCAATTATTTTATGATAAGATAGATCAGAGTGGTAAATCATTACTGAAATGTTGAAGAATAGTTTGGGCAACTTTGTTCCTAAGCCTACTGACGCTCACATCCAAATTACTTTTCCCTTTTTCTGGCTGCATGAGGTTGTGGGGATTCTTACTTGATGTTTCTAATGGCTCCTTGTTGATTAAAACGTTTGTCTCTACTGCCATATATTCACTTAAAGAAGTAACCCCATCCAAAAAATATATTTTTTAACTGTAGTTTGTAGAGATTGCCATGAAAACAAATGGCAATCTCCTGTGTTTATGGAGAATGCAGATCACATCATTTCTGATACAGTCAGCTTCACTGAGGGCAAATGGGAGCCAACACTGAGCAACAGCAAACTCACACATTTTACAGTAGTACCCAATCTGCTTCACATGACATATAAATGTATGCGTAATGTCACTTCTTGACTGGTACTCCAACAACACCTGCACTCTGCATGCGTTAAAAAAATAAAATTAAACATATTTTCATTTGAGGGCTACATACAGTTAGGTCCATAAATATTTGGACAGACAACTTTTTTCTCATTTTGGTTCTGTACATCACCACAATGAATTTTAAATGAAACAACTCCGATGCAGTTGAAGTGCAGACTTTCAGCTTTAATTCAGTGGGGTGAACAAAACGATTGCATAAAAATGTGAGGCAACTAAAGCATTTTTTGAACACAACCCCTTCTTCATGTCAGGGGCTCAAAAGTAATTGGACAATTGACTCAAAGGCTATTTCATGGGCAGGTGTGGTCAAGTCCGTCGTTATGTCATTATCAATTAAGCAGATAAAAGGCCTGGAGTTGATTTGAGGTGTAGTGCTTGTATGTGGAAGATTTTGCTGTGAACAGACAACATGCGGTCAAAGGAGCTCTCCATACAGGTGACAGAAGCCATCCTTAAGCTGCGAAAACAGAAAAAACCCATCCGAGAAATTGCTACAATATTACGAGTGGCAAAATCTACAGTTTGGTCCATCCTGAGAAAGAAAGCAAGCACTGGTGAACTCAGCAACGCAAAAAGACCTGGATGTCCATGGAAGACAACAGTGGTGGATGATCGCAGAATCATTTCCATGGTGAAGAGAAACCCCTTCACAACAGCCAACCAAGTGAACAACACTCTCCAGGGGGTAGGCGGGTGTATCGATATCCAAGTCTACCATAAAGAGAAGACTGCATGAAAGTAAATACAGAGGGTGCACTGCAAGGTGCAAGCCACTCATAAGCCTCAAGAATAGAAAGGCTAGATTGGACTTTGCTAAAGAACATCTAAAAAAGCCAGCACAGTTCTGGAAAAACATTCTTTGGACAGATGAAACCAAGGTCATCCTCTACCAGAATGATGGCAAGAAAAAAGTATGGAGAAGGCGTGGAACAGCTCATTATCCAAAGCATAGCACATCATCTATAAAACACGGTGGAGGGAGGCAGTGTGATGGCTTGGGCGTGCATGGCTGCCAGTGGCACTGGGACACTCGTGTTTATTGATGATGTGACACAGGACAGAAGCAGCCGAATGAATTCTGAGGTGTTCAGAGACATACTGTCTGCTCAAATCCAGCGAAATGCAGTCAAACTGATTCATGATACAGATGGACAATGACCCAAAACATACAGCCAAAGCAACCCAGGAGTTTATTAAAGCAAAGAAGTGGAAAATTCTTGAAAGGCCAAGTCAGTCACCTGATCTTAACCCAAAAAGGCCCAGAAACAAACAGCAATTGAAAGCCGCTGCAGTAAAGGCCTGGCAGAGCATTAAAAAGGAGGAAACCCAACATCTGGTGATATCCACGAGTTCAAAACTTCAGGCTGGCATTGCCAGCAAAGGGTTTTCAACAAAGTATTATAAATGAACATTTGATTTCCAGTTATTTAATTTGTCCAATTACTTTTGAGCCCCTGAAATGAAGGGATTGTGTTCAAAAAATGCTTTAGTTGCCTCACATTTTTATGCAATCGTTTTGTTCACCCCACTGAATTAAAGCTGAAAGTCTGCACTTCAACTGCATCGGAGTTGTTTCATTTAAAATTCATTGTGGTAATGTACAGATCCAAAATGAGAAAAAAAGTTGTCTCTGTCCATATATTTATGGACCTAACTGTATAAGGCAAGAGATATCAAATATTTTTACATTCATTCTACAACAACAACATTTATTTCTATACCACATTTTCATACAAATGATGTAGCTCAAAGTGCTTTAAAAGATGAAGAAAGAAAAATACAAAAATATGATTAGACAATAGTAACAAAGAATAAAGTAAAGTCCGATGGCCAGGGAGGACAGAAAAAAACAAACAAAAAAAAAAAAAACTGAAGAGGGCTGGAGAAAAAAAAAACAAAATCTGCAGGGGTTCCGAGGCCACGAGACCACCCGGCCCCACACAGGTAGACAAGCTATTTGATTATAAGTACCATATATACTTGCGGATCTGTACTCCCGGTATTTTATAATGTCAGTCATATAAGTCGAATGCGGAAAACTCAAGCTATTGGTCCGAGCCTTTTTCTTCTATGTGGGTGCAGCAATGCACTGTATCAGCGCGTGCTCCTAACCACTCTGTCTCTGTTGTGCTCACGTGACCACACGGTAATACCCAAACTATTCCGAAGCGACGTTTGCACTGATTTGTGTTTTTTGTATCTCACACCCTCATACACCTTTATTGTAAGAGCATCCCTTATCTATGATGGAGCGTCAGAAGAAAATATGAAGCTGGTTTTAAGTTAAACATTGTTGAAGTAGTGAATGAAATTGGTAACTGTCCTGCTGCACAAAAATTTGACACATCTGAGAAACTGATGCTAGATTGGAGGAGGCAAGAAGATGAAAAACAAAATTAAAAAATGAAGTGTCACTTTTTTGAACGGGCATATAAGTCGGGGTTTGACTCGACTTATACATGACTATATACGGTAAGTTATTTTTATATCTATGGCTACACCTTTTAATATTATTTGCTCTTGTTCAATATTGGCCCCCGTTAGGCCCCTGTTAGAACCTTAGAACACTCAAGACGAGAACAGGCCATTCAGCCCAACAAAGCTCGCCAGTCCTATCCACTTATTTCTTCCAAAAAAACATCAAGTCGAGTTTTGAAAGTCCCCAACGTCTTATTGTCTACCACACTACTTGGTCTCTTATTCCAAGTGTCTATCGTTCTTTGAGTAAAGAAAAACTTCCTAATGTTTGTGCAAAATTTCCCCTTAACAAGTTTCCAACTGTGTCCCCGTGTTCTTGATGAACTCATTTTAAAATAACAGTCTCGATCAACTGGACTAATTCAATTCATAATTTTATACACTTCAATCATGTCACCTCTTAATCTTCTTTTGTTTTAACTGTATAGGCTCAGCTCTTTTCAACTTTCCTCATAACTCATCCCCTGTAGCCCCCCGTAATCAGCCCAGTCGCTCTTCTCTGGACTTTTTCCAGTGCTGTTATGTCCTTTTTGTGCCCTGGAGACCCAAACTGCACACAGGACTCCAGATGAGGCCTCACCAGTGTGTTATAAAGACTTGAGCAGAACCTCCTGTGACTTTTACTCCACACGTCAAGGCGCTATATAACCTAACATTCTGTTAGCCTTCTTAATGGTTTCTGAACACTGATGGGAAGTCAATAGCTTAGAGTCCACTACGACTCCTAAATCCTTCTCATAAGGTGTACTGTCGATGTTCCGAGCGCCCATTGTGTATTCAAACCTCACATTTTTACTTCCTATGTGTAATTCTTTACATTTACTGACATTAAATTTCATCTGCCACAAATCTGCCCAAGCCTGTATGCTGTCCAAGACCTTCTATAATGATATAACTGATTCCAAATTATCTGCTAATCCACCTATCTTGGTATCATCTGCAAACTTAACCAGCTTGTTACTTATATTCCTATCTAAATCATTTATCTTTATATATAAAATTGTTTTCGTGTTTGAAACGGAAATTACGTATGACCACGCGATATGGAAATTAGGTATGAAACGGAAATTACGTATGACTACGCGATATGGAAATTAGGTATGAAACGGAAATTACGTATGACTACGCGATATGGAAATTACATATGACCACCGAACATATTATAATACAGGAACTAATCACTTCGTTTGTGGATGCCATTTTATATCGTCTTTACGAATTGTTATTATTTGTGTGAGAGTTATTTTACTGATGTTAAAAAGAAGTAAACACAAACACGCTGATCTATCCCATAGAAGTGTGCCTCGTGTCACCCTCTCCCAGCCGTCCTGTCTGGACTACAGCGCTGAGCCGTCCGCCGCCAGGCACGTTCTGACAGAGAAGTTTTATTTATTCGTCCACCTGACTGTTGCGGAAACTGCTACATTGTAACTTTTTTTTAGTTGGCAGTACATGATAGTAGAAGAGACGAGGAAAACAGCTTTGTGTCTTTCTACTTTTTAACTGCGCCAAGCTGTAAACAATGTGAAGACGAGACCACCTTCAGCAGCGAGGGGTCGTGAGAACAAAGTGGACGCTGGGAGGAGCAGAATGTTGGGCTGCTCCGCCGGGTCGAGAGCTTCGCAGTTTCGGGCAGCGTCCTCTCTTCTCGCACTGTTTGTGACACTTCAAGTGCCCCATCAGCTCCTGGGAGAGTGGAAATCTTTGCTAATGAGTGTAATCGGTGTCATCGAAGCAGGACTCTGTTTGTAAATTGCCCTGCACGACTACTTACTGTCCCTTAAGGTGATTTCGGGTCACTAAAACCCTGCAACATTCAAAGTTGCTTTTGTGATGAATTATTTTAAGAAGTAAACCACAGGCACGTAGTGCAAGGTTGTCAGGCAGAAATTTGGACGATCACATAGAAAATGTCATTTCTATACCACAGCGGTCGTGAAGCGCCTTTCACAAGGGATCTACTACCGAGAAATGATCCAAATACATTTTAGCTGCTGTTAGTACTACTTACCTGTTGTGTTATAGCGCCTTTAAAATGTAGTTTACCCGAAACCACTCCAGTAGTGCTCAATGTATCTTTACTTCTTAAATGTTAATGTTTTACTGTTTAATAACTTACAGACTACATTTTATTTTTTTCCCTTGCACTCAGTGAGCGGAGCCACTGGGTAATCAGCTAGTATATATTAAAAATAGCAGCGGCCCTAGCACTGCCCCCTGCTGGTCACTACTCTTAACATTGGCCAGTTCTGATGAGGTTCCTCGCACCATCACCCTCTGCTTCCTGTGTCTGAGCCAATTCTGCACCTATCTAAAAACATCACCCTGAACTCCCACTCCTTTTAATTTGATGCCCAATTTCTGTTGAAGCTCATTGTATCAGAAACCATGCTACGTATCTCCGTTCTCCATAAATACAAAAGATTACAAATTTTCCATGGCCATCACTACAACAACATGAGGTACTGTAAGTAACGGAATCTTATATATACAGTGGATCACTTTTTCCACATTTTGTTATGTTACAGCCTTATTCCAAAATGGATTAAATTCATTTTTTTCCTCAGAATTCTACACACAACACCCCATAATGACAACGTGAAAAAAGTTTACTTGAGGTTTTTGCAAATTTATTAAAAATAAAAAAATTGAGAAAGCACATGTACATAAGTATTCACAGCCTTTGCCATGAAGCTCCAAATTGAGCTCAGGTGCGTCCTGTTTCTCCTGATCATCCTTGAGATGTTTCTGCAGCTTCATTGGAGTCCACCTGTGGTCAATTCAGTTGACTGGACCTGATTTGGAAAGGCACACACCTGTCTATAGAAGGTCCCACAGTGGACAGTTCATGTCAGAGCACAAACCAAGCATGAAGTCAAAGGAATTGTCTGTAGACCTCCGAGACAGGATTGTCTCGAGGCACAAATCTGAGGAAGGTTACAGAAAAATTTCTGCTGCTTTGAAGGTCCTAATGAGCATAGTGGCCTCCATCTTCCATAAGTGGAAGAAGTTCGAAACCACCAGGACTCTTCCTAGAGCTGGATGGCCATCTAAACTGAGCGATTGGTGGAGAAGAGCCTTAGTCAGGGAGGTGACCAAGAACCCAATGGTTACTCTGTCAGAGCTCCAGAGGTCCTCTATGGAGAGAGGAGAACATTCCAGAAGGACAACCATCTCTGCAGCAATCCACCAATCAGGCCTGTATGGTAGAGTGGCCAAATGGAAGCCACTCCTTAGTAAAAGGCACATGGCAGCCCACCTGGAGTTTGCCAAAAGGCACCTGAAGGACTCTCAGACCATGAGAAAGAAAATTCTCTGGTCTGATGAGACAAAGATTGAACTCTTTGGTGTGAATGCCAGGCGTCACGTTTGGAGGAAATCAGGCACCATCCCTACAGTGAAGCATGGTGGTGACAGCATCGTGCTGTGGGAATGTTTGTCAGCGGCAGGGACTGGGAGACTAGTCAGGATAAAGGGAAAGATGACTGCAGCAATGTACAGAGACATCCTGGATGAAAACCTGCTCCAGAGCGCTCTTGACCTCAGACTGGGGCGACGGTTCATCTTTCAGCAGGACAACGACCCTAAGCACACAGCCAAGATATCAAAGGAGTGGCTTCAGGACAACTCTGTGAATGTCCTTGAGTGGCCCAGCGAGAGCCCAGACTTGAATCTGATTGAACATCTCTGGAGAGATCTTAAAATGGCTGTGCACCGACGCTTCCCATCCAACCTGATGGAGCTTGAGAGGTGCTGCAAAGAGGAATGGGCGACACTGGCCAAGGATAGGTGTGCCAAGCTTGTGGCATCATATTCAACAAGACTTGAGGCTGGAATTGCTGCCAAAGGGGCATCGACAAAGTATTGAGCAAAGGCTATGGATACTTATGGACATGGGATTTCTCAGTTTTTTTATTTTTAATAAATTTGCAAAAACCTCAAGTAAACTTTTTTCACGTTGTCATTATGGGGTGTTGTGTGTGGAATTCTGAGGAAAAAAATGAATTTAATCCAATTTGGAATAAGGCTGTAACATAACAAAATGTGGGAAAAGTGATGTGCTGGGAATACTTTCTGGATGTACTGTAAAACGTTTACGTGTGGAAGTTTGTGTGTCTGTCTGTCTGGCCCGGAAGTGCGAGACTAAAAGAAATGCAGCTCAAAGGGTCAGCAAGATGGTCCCAAGTTAACGAGTCAAAAGAAGAAAGAAGTACAAGGCTACAGCATGAAGCTGAAAGAAAGCACAGAGAAAAGACAAACAAGAGAGAAACTCTCTTAGCCGCTGATAGACAAGGGGGGCGAGCACGCCCGCAAAATGAAAACCGCCAACTCTGCATTTCAATTTTTTTTCCTGACGATTTCAATAGTTTCTAAGAGCTTGGGCTTTTTACAGCATGGGCTTACACAGCTAGTAAAAAATAATAATTTTTGGGTGTCATAAATCTTTTAAAATGAGATGTTCAGCCCGTAACAGATTTGCTTTTCAGATGTCTGCAGCTTATTATGGACCACGAGAGAGAGAGCGGGTTTCCCAGCTCCTGCACTCTGATCAGGAGTCCAGCTCAAGAGCAAAAGGCGAGTCCCGTAAAAGGCAAAAAAATGGAAGATGAAAACGGTAAATATATAATAACAGCGGGATTCTAATGGGTGGGGCCCTGAGTTACAGTATGATTTACTCACGTAATAATGAAGCAATAGAAACGTAATAAATACAGTGCATACCTTCATTGATGTGTAAACGATCCAATCATGTTCGGTGTTGGAAATGGTCGCCTTCTTTTTGCAAACATTCATCAACACGGCATGCATTGTAGGTGTGATGGCAGCAATTTCCTGTTCAATGTTTCGCTGTAATTGTTCTAGTATACAAGGCTTGTTCTTGCACATTTTTCCGTTCAGAAGAAAACCGGAGGTGACAGGTTCAGGGAATAAGATGGCCACAGTCCCTATGAAATGACCTGATTGCCAAAAAATGATTCAATTTGTTCCAAGCTGCAAGGTGGTATGTGACATGTTTCCCCATCTTGCTGAAAATTACCTTCACTGTTCTCACGGTCATTCACAAATAAGTCAAAACATTTGTACTTTTACCCAGGAATACCGTGCTCTTTATTTTGTTTGGATTGCTTCATTTTTAAGACAGTAATACATCATATCTCGGGGCCCCGACCATTAGAATTGCCCTGTATATGGAGACACAGAAGTGCGCGGTGTTGATGCTGTTGCTGCGATCGAATAATTGCTTGGCACCGGACACTTCCTTGTATCCAAATTTTCAGAGTAGTAATAAGAAATCTCTGTGCATGTTTGTTAGTATTCGATATTAGTGTTACTTACACCTTTTCCGTATTTGACTTGATTTTAGGCTTAAGGGTTTGGTTTAAATCAGGGGTGTCCAACTCCGGGCCTGGTTGGCCGCAGTGGCCACAGGTTTTCATTCAGACCCTTTTCCTAATCAGCGAGCAGTTTTTACTGCTAATTAACTCCTTTTCCCTTCATTTTAATAGCCCTGTTTTTAAGGATTCCGTCCTCTGAATTGATTCCTTTCTTCATTAAATGGCAGCAAAACAGAAATGAGATGTGAAGCCAGCCAACAGATAATCAGCTAAAACAGAGCTTCAAACTCCAACCAATTTCACTCCAACCAGTTTCTTAATTAGAAGCTGACATGTCATGTTAATGAAACCCATTATTATTTAATTCTATGGCTTGTTGCTGCTCTTAATCTGTCACAGCAGACATTTACAAAAGTGTTGATTTTCTATTTTTTTTTTCTAACTGTCAAAAAGTTTTGGTGACCTGAGCAGATCAACCTTATGGAGACCTTCACCTTTCTTTATTTATAAGTTTAGCGTCGTGTTTTGGCTCGTTTTTGTGTCTCATTATTGTTTGGCTGCTAATTAAGGAGGGCGCAGTGGGTAGCGCTGCTGCCTCGCAGTTGGGAGACCTGGGGATCTGGGTTCGCTTCCCTCCCTGCGTGGAGTTTGCATGTTCTCCCCATGTCTGTGTGGGTTTCCTCCCACAGTCCAAAGACATGCAGGTTAGGTGGATTGGCGATTCTAAATTGGCCCTAGTGGGTGCTTGGTGTGTGGGTGTGTTTGTGTGTGTCCTGCGGTGGGTTGGCACCCTGCCCGGGATTGGTTCCTGCCTTGTGCCCTGTGTTGGCTGGGATCGGCTCCAGCAGACCCCCGTGACCCTGTGTTCGGATTCAGCTGGTTGGAAAATGGATGGATGGATGCTAATTAAGGAAAAAAAGAAAAGACTCGGGTTTCTGAGTCAATTAAAATGAAAGCAAAATAAATTAATTAGCAGCAAAAAATGGTCACTAATTAAGTAGACGGTTAGAATTAAAACCTGTAGCCACTGTGGCCCTCCAGGACTGGAGTTGGACACCCCTGGTTTAGATGACAGATACAGTCATATGAAAAAGTTTGGGAACCCCTCTTAATTCTTTGGATTTTTGTTTCTCATTGGCTGAGTTTTCAAAGTAGCAACTTCCTTGTAATATCTGACATGCCTTATGGACACAGTAGGATTTCAGCAGTGACATTAAGTTTATTGGATTAACAGAAAATATGTAATATGCATCATCACAAAATTAGACAGGTGCATAAATGTGGGCACCCCAACAGAGATATGACATCAATACTTAGTTGAGCCTCCTTTTCAAATCTAACAGCCTCTAGACGCTGTCCTCCTATAGCCTCTGATGAGTGTCTGGATTCTGGATGGAGGTATTGTTGACCATTCTTCATACAGAATCTCTCCAGTTCAGTTCAATTTTTAATGGACAGCCTGCTTCAAATCATCCCATAGATTGTCGATGATATTCAAGTCAGGGGACTGTGACGGCCATTCCAGAACATTGTACTTCTCCCTCTGCATGTTTCCAATAGTGTTTTGGGTCATTTTCTTGTTGGAATATCCAACCCCTGCGTAACTTTAACTTTGTGACTGATGCTTGAACATTATCCTGAAGAATTTGTTGATATTGGGTTGAATTCATCTGACCCTCGACTTTAACAAGGGCCCCAGTCCCTGAACTAGCCACACAGCCCCACAGCATGATGGAACCTCCACCAAATGTGACAGTAGGTAGCAGGTGTTTTTCTTGGAATGTGGTGTTCTTCTTCTGCCATGCAAAGTGCTTTTTGTTCTGACCAAATAACTCCATTTTTGTCTCATCAGTCCAAAGCACTTTGTTCCAAAATGAATCTGGCTTGTCTAAATGAGCATTGGCATACAACAAGTGACTGTTTGTGGCGTGAGTGCAGAAAGGGCTTCTTTCTCATTACCCTACCATACAGATGTTCTTTGTGTAAATTGCGCTGAATTGTAGAACGATGTACAGATACACCATCTGCAGCGAGATGTTCTTGCAGGTCTTTGGAGGTGATCTGTGGTTGTCTGTCACCATTCTCACAATCCTGCTCATATGCCCGCTCCTGTATTTGTCTTGGCCTGCCAGACCTGCTGGGTTTAACACCAACTGTGCCTGTGGCCTTCCATTTCCTGATTCCATTCCTTACAGTTACAGAAACTGGCAGTTTAAACCTCTGAGATGGCTTTTTGTAGCCTTCCACTAAACCAGGAGACTCAACAATCTTTGTTTTCAGATCTTTGGAGAGTCGCTTTGAGGATCCCATGCTGTCACTCTTCAGAGGAGAGTCAAAGGGAAGGAAGCACAACTTGTAATTGACCTCCTTAAATCCCTTTATATCTCCTGATTGGACACACACCGGTCTGTGAAGTTCAAGGCGTCACGAGCCCATCACACCAACCAATCAGCATTGAGCAGTGACAGGCATTCAAATCAGCATAATGACAAGGGGACCAACATTTGTGCACAGCCAGTTTTTCACATTTGATTTAATTTCATACAACTAAATACTGCTTCACTAAAAATCTTTGTTCAGGAAACACCGCAGTACTCAGATGTTCCTAGGAAATGTTATTTTGTTATGCCCAACGTGTATGTAAATGGTGGCAAGTTTAATTAATTATATTTGTTTTCCCTCCGAGAATCAAATGAACAAGTGGAACTAAGCAGAAGCAACCTGGAGCTGGAAATGAGAAAGGTAAGATGAACACTTCAGTGGGCCAAGCCGTTGTCTCATTTTCAGTTGCCTTCCATTCTGCAAAATTTTGCCACCACTTCTGTGCCTATTGTGTGTGTCTCTTTCTATCTGCAATACAGAGCCTAGAAAAAGTAGCCACTCCTTGGAAGTTTTCACATTTTATCTCTCTATTAAATAAAATAATCCTGCGATGAGACGAGACTTTTTGGAAGAGATAATTTAAAGTCCCGCGAGATGAGACTTTGTGACGAGACTAGAGGAGCGATGCAACATACAATCCATCCATCCATTATCCAACCTGCTATATCCTAACTACAGGGTCACGGGGGTCTGCTGGAGCCAATCCCAGCCAACACAGGGCACAAGGCAGGAAACAAACCCTGGGCAGGACGCCAGTCCACCGCAGGGCACACCCACACACACACATCAAGCACAATTTAGGATCGCCAATGCACCTAAAATAAGAATAAAAATAATACATTTAAAAAATCATGTACACCCCAAGCTAACAGGACAATCAATCAACCTAGTTAACAGGGTCAAATTATGGTCATTTAAGGTTTCAACGTTTGTCATGTCCCCTTTTAGCATGTTAAAACGTTTTCCGATTACGTAATTAATTCCTTTTTTTGAGTGGTGACCTAACCATCCATCCATCATCCAACCCGCTATATCTTAACTACAGGGTCACGGGGGTCTGCTGGAGCCAATCCCAGCCAACACAGGGTGCAAGGCAGGAAACAAACCCCGGGCAGGGCGCTAGCCCACCGCAGGGCACACACACACACACACACACCAAGCACACACTCGGGACAATTTAGGATTGCCAAGGCACCTAACCTGCATGTCTTTGCACTGTGGGAGGAAACCCATGCAGACACGAGAAGAACATGCAAACTCCACACAGGGAAGGACCCGGGAAGCGATCCCCAGGTCTCCTAACTGCGAGGCAGCAGCGCTCAACATACAATCCATCCATCCATCATCCAACCCGCTGAATCCGAACACAGGGTCACGGAGCCAATCCCAGCCAACACAGGGCACAAGGCAGGAACCAATCCCAGGCAGGGTGCCAACCCACCGTAGTCAAAATACAATCGAAAGAGTTAAATGATCGGACGTATTAGAAATTCATGGCTTGTCAGACACACTTGCTGCGCTGTCACCTCTTCTTCGTGTGATTGCTTTTGTTGAAACCACAATTCGGTCAGGCGTATATTTATGATCAGGGAGAAGCAATGCAACATAGAATTGAAAGAGTTAAACGATCGAACGTATTAGGATGCAGACAAAATATCTGAATCTACAATAATCTGTTCAATGTTCAAAACATAGACTTACATGATTCTGGAACATACGCTATGAGAATCTGTGTTCCTGCAACAACTGAAGCTTCTACATGTTTAATTTCGAAAAACCACAATTCGGAAAGGTTTAAACTTATGAATACGGAGAAGCAATGCAACAAAATGGAAAGAGCTAAACGATCGGGCTTATTAGAAATTCAGTTCCCATGAAAATAATGATCTGTTAAAATTGTATATCTGCTTACCCAAACGCGAGCGGCAAAGCCGCCAGGCCAGGGGTTGGCGAGTGAAGCGAGCAGGGGGCTGAGCCCTCTAGTTCTTACACAATGTTGAATCCCAGACCCTTTAAGGTGCAAGAGAAAACAGATTTGTGCAATATGGTCTAAATCAACCTATATAAGTAGAGAAAATTCTACGGGTAGTGTCTGTCATACGATTACTCACAAAGCACTGGAGCTACAACCACGATCTTGGTCTTCACCAAAAGCGTATGATGTGAAAAGCTTCCCCCTTGAGCTGAAAGAATTCTGCTGGATCCCCTGAGGATTTTGAAGACCTGGTGAGGTCCCCACAGAGTCTCCACTGCGCGAGACTGAAGAGGTTTAAGTGAGAGTTCAGGGTGTTGCTGCAAAACTGACTCGTACACAGGAAACAGATTGGGAAACGTTAAGAATGGTTTCCTTCAGCAGTCAGTGCCTGAGCCACTGCCATATTTAATAGTAGCCGTCCCCCGCAGCTCCGCCCGTGTAGTAGTGAAACAGGACAGTGAGGAGGGCCCTGCCTGGATCTCCACTCCTGACGTCACACTTCCTCCTCCCCTCGTCCTGCAGCCTCTCTCTCGGATTAGCGCGAATATATCGTTCCTGCAAGAGAACTATGATTCTTAGCAAAATGAGAGAAGTCGCAAAATCAACCGGAACGTTCAAGCAAATAGAAAAAAAGCCTAATGTAAATCCGTTAAGTAGGTCTCTTGTTTGCTAGCTAAGTGGCTGTAAGACACGCCCCGAGGCTGGCACATGAGTGAGGAGGGCACCACCCCCCTTCCCTCGGCCCATTGTGTCTCTGTCGGATTCGCCCAAATAAATCGATGCCACAAGTGAACTATGATACTTAGCGAGATGAGAAAAGTCGCAAAATCAACCAGAGTGTTCAAGCAAATTACAGAAAAAAATCCAATCTAAATTCTTTAAGTAGTTTGCTCATGAAAAGCGGACAGACATTGGATGTTATATATAGAGAGAGAGTTAAATAATTTGGATAGGAATATAAACAACAAGCTGGCTAAGTTTGCAGATGATGCCAAGCTAGATGGATTGGGAGAGAATAGAGAATCCATTGAATCATCACAGAGGGAATTGGACAGCATAAATGCTTGGGCTGATTTGTGGCAGATGGAATTTAATGTCAGTAAATGTAAAGAGGGCGGCACGGTGGCGCAGTGGTAGTGCTACTTCCCGGGTCCTCCCTGCGTGGAGTTTGCATGTTCTCCCCGTGTCTGCGTGGGTTTCCTCCGGGTTCTCCGGTTTCCTCCCACAGTCCAAAGACATGCAGGTTAGGTGGATTGGTGTGTGCTTGGTGTGTGGGTGTGTGTGCCCTGTGGTGTGCTGGCACCCTGCCCGGGGTTTGTTTCCTGCCTTGCGCCCTGTGTTGGCTGGGATTGGCTCCAGCAGACCCCCGTGACCCTGTAGTTAGGATATAGCGGGTTGGATAATGGATGGATAGATGTAAAGAATTACACATAGGAAGTAAAAATGTTAGGTTTGAATATACAATGGGAGGTCTGAAAATCAAAAGTAGATAGATAGATAGATAGATAGATAGATAGATAGATAGATAGATAGATAGATAGATAGATAGATAGATAGATAGATATGTAAGGCACTATATGATAGATAAATAGATATGAAAGGCACTATATGATAGATAGATAGATAGATAGATAGATAGATAGATAGATAGATAGATAGATAGATAGATAATGAAAGGCACTATTAGATAGATAGATAGATAGATAGATAGATAGATAGATAGATAGATAGATAGATAGATAGATAGATAGATAGATAGATATGAAAGGCACTATATGATAGATAAATAGATATGAAAGGCACTATATGATAGATAGATATGTAAGGCACTACATGATAGATAGATAGATAGATAGATAGATAGATAGATAGATAGATAGATAGATAGATAGATATGAAAGGCACTATATGATAGATAAATAGATATGAAAGGCACTATATGATAGATAGATAGATAGATAGATAGATAGATAGATAGATAGATAGATAGATAGATAGATAGATAGATAGATAGATAGACAGATACTTTATTAAGTACACCTTATGAAAAGGATTTGGGAGTCATAGTGGACTGGATACAGTCCACTGCCAGACAGTGTTGAGAAGCCAATAAGAAGACTAACAGAATGTCAGGTTATATAGCGCCTTGATGTGTGGAGTACAAGTCACAGGAGGTTCTGCTCAATTCTTTATAACACACTGGTGAGGCCAGTCCTGGAGTCTGGAGTCCTGGGTGCAGTTTTGGGCTACAAAAAGGACATAGCAGCACTAGAGAAGGTCCAGAGAATAGCGGCTAGGCTGATTTATGGGGCTACAGGAGATGAATTATGAAGAAGGATTGAAAGCGCTGAGCCTCTATAGAGATTAAGAGGAGACCTGACTGCAGTGTGCAAAATGATGAAGGGAATTAGTCCAGTGGATCAAGACAGTGACTTTAAAATGAGTTCATCAATAACACGGGGACGCAGTTGGAAACTTAAGGGTAAATGTCACACAAACCTTTTCTTTACACAGAGAACCACAGACACATAGAATAAGCTACCAGGCAGTGTGATAGGCAGTAGGACTTTAAGGACTTTTGCAACTAGAATATCTTTTTTGTAGAATTAAATGGATAAGACTTTCAAGCTTTTAAGACTGGCCAGCTTTGTTGTACTGAAGGGCCTGTTCTCGTCCAGATTGTTCTAATGTTCTGAGCCTGTCACAGTAGGACATGTCTTTAAAAATGCCCTATATAAATAAAATGTTTTATTAGTATTATTAATATTATTATTATTAATACCTGGGATTCACTTGGTTGATCTCCTCTGCACAGCTTCCAGTGCTGCTATGTCTTTTTATATTGTGGTGACCAGAACTGCACACAATACTCCAGGTGTGGTCTTCCTAGTGCTTTATATAAGTCTGAGCAAAACATGCTTTGACTTAAATTCAACAGTTTTTATGATATAATGTATCATTTTATTTAATTTGCCTTTTTATTTACTTCTGTGCATTGCTTAGTCGATGAAAATGTTATGTCAAAATAAGTCCCTAAGTCCTTTTCAGAGGTTGCTTCCTCTCATCTTGTACTTATAACACTGCACAACAATTTTTTTGAAAAGTCTTGCTTCCTGAAAAGTTTTTGCTGATTGTGACAGGTACTACTGGGTATGCACAAATATAGTTTTGGTTTTATTGCATCACGTAGGAACTCTGAGAAACAGACATTTATATGTTTACTGACAATAACATATTTAGTCCCGTTTATGTTTCGCATAAGCTATTAAATTCAACAGAATTAAAAGTGTTTTGCTCCTGATTTCCTTTTGTATTCAATGTCTGGTGCATCACGTTGCAGTGTCCAACAGTAGTCAGTAAGCATTGATAGATTCCAGTTGTCCTGGTATCGTCTCTCCATTGTAGCAATGTCCTGGTGAAACCTTTCACTGTGTTCATCACTGACAGCACCCGGATTTGCGGGGAAGAAGTCCAAGTGTGAGTGGAGGAAATGAATCTTGAGTGACATGTTGCACTTCATTGTCTTGTATGCATTGAGAAGTTTGTCTACCAGCTGAATGTAGTTTGGGGCTCTGTAATTGCCCAGAAAATTGTCAACAACGTCTTTGAAGGCTTTCCAGGCAATTTTTTCCGGCCCAACTAACAGATCTTCAAACCGCTTGTCAGTTATAAAATGTCTGATCTGGGGGCCAACACAAATGCCCTCTTTGATCTTGGCATCAGTTATTCTTGGGAACATCTGTCTTAAATAACGAAAACCTTTGCCTTCCTTGTTCAGTGCTTTCACGAAATTCTTCATGAGTCCCAGTTTTATGTGAAGAGGAGGCAAAAATATCTTTGCCGGATTGACAAGCGATTCATGCGCCACATTTTTCTGTCCTGGAACTAACCTTTTACAGAGTGGCCAGTTGTGTTGTGAATAGCGTGACTCTTTGGCACGGCTGTCCCGTTCACAGATGAGATAACAGTACTTTGTATAGCCGAGCTGCAGTCCTAGTAACAGAGCAACGACTTTAAGATCTCCACAGATATTCCAGTTGTACCTTCTCTACTGGAAGTGCTTCAGCAACAAATCCATATTCTCATACGTTTCTTTCATGTGTGCTGCATAGCCAACAGTTACTGAAGGATAAACGTTGCCATTGTGTAGCAGAACAGCTTTCAGGCTTAACATGGACGAATCAATGAAGAGACGCCACTTTTCCGGGTTGTGATCACAACCCAAGGCCGAGAACAATCCTTCAATGTCACAACAGAAACAGTGACTGTCGACTTGTGCAAAAAATGTGGTTATATCACGATGTCGGCCTTGAAACACAGACATTTACATACTTGGTGACAGCAAACACCATTCCTGCAGTCTCGAACCAAGCAGCTCGGCTTTTGCTTTTGACAGACCCAAATCTCTGACCAAATCGTTCAATTCAGACGGTGTTATCAGATTTGGATCACCTGATAAGCACGGGTCAAAATCCAGGTCAATGTCACCCTCAGTACCCTGCATTGCAGTTTCTTCATCTGGCTCGTCTAAGGTCCAATCCTCTGGTGGTTGTGGAATTGGAAGACTGTCCTCATGTGGCACGGGTCTCATTGCTGAAGGCAGATTAGGAGATTCAGTTGATGACAAATCAGACACATTAGTCAAACAGAAGTAACAGTCCGTCACATGGTCTTTCTGTTCTCGCCATATCATCAGAACAGCAAACAGCATCGTCTTTCGAGGGCCTCTGAGCCAGGATCTCAAACTGACAGCACATGTCGCACAGCAAATGTCAGGCGCCCATTCCTTGTCTTGATCACCAGCTGAAATACAGATGATAAGATTTCTTCACAAGTGCAGTCATCCAACGTCTCTGAGGCGCCACACACAGATATAGCAGAAGGTATCGTGGCTGTTACGACATTGACGAGACACCAAAACGTCTATAGCGTCAAGCTTACTTACTGTTCTATTGCTACAGATACTCTACTTTACTATACTGATACCCTACATACACACTGACTATCGATATTACCCAAAGGAGCAGGATCGGTGTATGCCAGTCACCTTTATAGCATGCGGAGACAGCGTCAAGCTCCTTCAGACCTGCCCAGGATGTCAACTTCTACAGAACAACTTCCAACCTGCCCTGATTCCATGGCTGGACATGCCCAGGCTGCTCAAACCGTTGTTGATAAGTCACTTACGGGAGCGAAAATGTTTGGATACAAATAGAAGAAAAAATCATGACAACACTGAAACGGTACATGATGGGTAAAGTTTGATGTGGTATTCGTGATCAGCCCCCAAAAATCTATAAGAAACACCCAACAGTGTTCAAGAAGTAAAAACTTTGTTGTGCAGTGATGTTCCTTTTCCCCCACATGTAGCACTTTGAACATTTCTACATTAGACTCCATTTTCCAAGTGTTCTCTCAGTTCTGAAGCTTGTCCAGGTCTTTCTGAATTGGTTTTGCTGCCTCTTCAGTGTTTGCAGTTCTCCAATTTTGGTGTCACCTGCGAATTTTACAAGTTTACTAACTACACCAGAATCAGTGGTATTAATATAAATCAAGAAAAATAATGGTCCAAGGACAGAGCCCTGAGGGATGAATGAGGGAGGCTACCAAGAGACCTGTGAGAACTCTGAAGGAGTTACAAGCTACAGTGGAAAGCATTGGAGAGACTGTACAGACAAAAACTGTGCCCAACAGTCACAAAGGGAAAAACAGGCACAGGACATTTTAGCAGAAGGTACATGGGAGACCCTGAAGTCAGCTAAATAAGGTGCTGTGGTCCGATGAGACCCAACTGGAGCTTAGTGGCCATCAGAATAAACAGGACTGAGCCTGCCTGTCTTTTATTATTGCCTTCAATTTTCATCTTTATATTTTAATCTTCCCTTTGTGCACTACTGGGGCGCGAACAGCCACCCTAACCCGACACAGACAGGCAGACACAGGTTCCAGTCCAACACATACAGTTCCTTTACATCTGGGGAGCTCCCCACAGTACAGTACACAAAGCACACCAAAGCCAAGTCCTTTTCTTCTCTTTCTTTCTCTTTTCACCACCTGCACTCCTCTCCCAGCAAGCTTCATCCTCTTCCATCTGACTCTGGCTCCCCAGATGGAGTGAGGTGGCTCCTGGGAATGTTCCAGGTGGCTCATTAATCGGACCTGGAATCACTCCAAAGTGTGGTGAGAACCCAGTGAAGAGCTCTGCAGCCCCCGTGGAACTCAACAGGGCTGTGCCAAACTCCAATTCCCAGCATACCCTGCAAGAATCCACGGTGCCCCAGCTGCCCAGGAGGGCTTCCCTCTAGTGTCCTGGGGAAGTTATTGCCTTGCTGATGCTCTCTACCCCAAGTACTTTCATACAGTTGGCGTCCTGGCCAGATAAAGGCCGTGGGTACCCATCACACCTTATTACGTTATGGTGTTGCTTGCTTGTCTGTTGCCTCCATTGTACACCATTTGGTATACAGTACCTGCTGCATCACGTCTTTAATAAAAATGTGCCATATAAATAAAATGTATTATTATTTTTTAATCATGGTATGCTCTTGGTTGATCTCCTCTGCACAGCTTTAAGTGCTGCTATGTCTTTTTATACTTTGGTGACCAGAACTGCACACAGTACTCCAGGTGTGGCCTTACTAGTGCTTTATATAAGTCTGAGCATAACGTCCCTTGACTTAAATTCAACAGTTTTTTACGATATAAAGTAACATTTTATTTGATTTGCCCAGTGAAGGGCTCTGCAGATCCTCCTGGCAGCCCCAATGGAACCCAACAGGGCTGTGCCAAACTCCAACTCCCAGCATACCCTGCAGGAATCCATGGTGCCCCAGCTGCCCAAGAGAGCTGCCCTCTAGTGTCCAGGAGAAGTTATTGCCTTGCCAATGCTATGTCCCCTGATACTTCCATACAGTTGGCGGTCCCGGCCAGGTAAAGGCCTTGGCCGCCCGTCACACCTTATTACATTATGGTGTTGCTTGCTTGTCTGTTGCCTCCATTGTGCACCGCTTGGTATACCAGCTGCATCAGGTGCAAGGCAAGACCTTTCATTAGATGGGAAGTCGGCCCATTCATGCTCACACCCTCACTCACATTGAGACTCGCATGTTTGCCTAAAACACATGGTTTTGGAATAATGGAGGAAATCAAACAGTTAAATGGGGAAAACATGCAAACACCACACCACTGGGATTAGAATTTAAATATCTTCATGACCAACTCACCCCTGTGCCACCACCATTTATTTTCAGTTTTAATTTTCTTTTTAGCTTTGTAATGTGCTCCACGATGGTGCATTTTGTGAATTTTGTGAAAATGTGAATTTCCCCTTGGGATTAATAAAGTATCTATCTATCTATCTATCTATCTATCTATCTATCTATCTATCTATCTATCTATCTATCTATCTATCTATCTATCTATCTATCTATCTATCTATCTATCTATCTATTATATAGTGCCTTTAGCAATATCTATCTATCTATCTATCTATCTATCTATCTATCTATCTATCTATCTATCTATCTATCTATCTATCTATCTATCTATCTATCTTATATAGTGCCTTTCATATCTATCTATCTATCTATCTATCTATCTATCTATCTATCTATCTATCTATCTATCTATCTATCTATCTATCTATCTTATATAGTGCCTTTCATATCTATCTATCTATCTATCTATCTATCTATCTATCTATCTATCTATCTATCTATCTATCTATCTATCTATCTATCTATCTATCTATCTATCTATCTATCTATCTTATATAGTGCCTTTCATATCTATCTATCTATCTATCTATCTATCTATCTATCTATCTATCTATCTATCTATCTATCTATCTATCTATCTATCTATCTATCTATCTATTTTATATAGTGCCTTTCATATCTATCTATCTATCTATCTATCTATCTATCTATCTATCTATCTATCTATCTATCTATCTATCTATCTATTTTGTTAATAATACCATTGTAGTGGATTGAAGGATGACTGTACGCAAGACCAAAAATAATGGGGGTGCCAACTAGGCAAAACCCCATTTAAAAAGTTGGGACAAAAAATATATGAAATTCATAACAGAAAGGAGTATGCAATGGCACTGTAAGGATCGGCAAGTTGCCACCGTATAGATAGCTCCAAGGCGTCCATGTGACCTTCCTCGTGGCTTGTCAAGTCGCCATCTGCTTGTGGTGACCCTCCTTTATACCAGCTGGACTGGAAAGGGCAGGGCTTCTTTGGCACTGTTGTCCTCAAAGGGGTGTCTTCTCAAGGCTGTGAGGGGAAAAAAGGAGACTGGTAGTGACAGCGCCCCCTCTCATCCCAGGGTGGTATTATCACTTACCTTAGGTGAGCCTAGAAGGTGATTCTTTGACACGCATGTGTGGCAAATTACAAAATATAAGAGGTCTGATTTTTATTCTTTTCTATTAGGAACTGGTGAAACGGCGAAAGGAGTCGAGACTAAGGGAGACGACCGAAATACTAGGCGGCTCTAATCGCTCGCTGAACAAAAGCCAGCACTGCGGTAATCACTTGGAGAAGGAAAACAAACATCTGCAAGAAAAGACCCAGCACCTGAAACAAAAGGTAGGTCAGGTACTCACTAAAGTAAGGGTCCAAATGCAGAGTCAGACCTGCACTGGATTTACAGCAGGTGGGCTCTGGATGACACCTGAGATTCTGCTCACATCATCTGCTTTCATGTTTACTGAATAAAAAGCTAGCAAAAGAGTGAAGGTGTCAGAAACACTACACAATGGCTTTTGGTGACCCCAGAACATTAGAATAATTTTGAAGAGAAGATTCCGGCACGGTGGCGCAGTGGGTAGCACTGCTGCCTCGCAGTTGGGAGACCTGGGGACCTGGGTTCGCTTCCCGGGTCCTCCCTGTATTGAGTTTGCATGTTCTCCCCGTGGCTTTCCTCCGGGCGCTCTGGTTTCCTCCCACAGTCCAAAGAAATGCAGGTTAGGTGGATTGGTGATTCTAAATTGGCCTTGGTGTGTGGGTGTGTTTGTGTGTGTCCTGCGGTGGGTTGGCACCCTGCTTGGGATTGGTTCTTGCCTTGTGCCCTGTGTTGGCTGGGATTGGCTCCAGCAGACCCCCGTGACCCTGTGTTTGGATTCAGCGGGATGAATGGATGGATGGAGATTCCATCAAACCCAATTCTATCCAACTCATTTCTCCATAATAACATCATATTGAGATTTGATGGCCTCCAAAGTCCTATTCTCTACAACAGGGGTCACCAACTCCAGTCCTTGGAGGACCACCATGGCTGCAGGTTTTCATTTTAACCCTTTTTTTTAATGAGTGCCCTGTTTGTGCTGCTAATTAACTTTCAATTTTAATTGAATTGCTTTTTTAAGATTTGTTCCCCTGATTTTCTTCATCGCTCCTCTGAATTGCTTCATTTCCTTCTTTAAATGGCACCCAAACAGAAATGAAATGTGAAGTGAGGGAGCCAACAGAAGACCAACTAAGTCAGGGGTCTCAAACTCCATGCAATTTCACTCCAACCAGCTGCTTAATGAGGTGATGACTTTTTGTCGTTAATTAAACCCGTTCTTTAATTCCGTGGCTTGTTGCTGCTCTCCTGGTGCATCAGCAGACATTTCTGAAATTGCGGATTTTCTCTTCCTAAGAGCGTTCTGTGGACGTTGAAGTCGGAAAAACAATGGGAGACAAAAACACCAATTTCTTTATTCTTGGTGAGAGGAGGCCGGCTGCTGCAGAGCCTGTCAGCTCCAGTGTGTTATAAACCGTCAGCCCGCTCAAAAAAGGAAGTTAGCTCAGTTTTATACCAGTTTCTTTACTAAACAAAATGAGGAAGTATGTCAGTTCAATTTGATATCATGCAGAGTTAGCAAGTAGCTTAAGATGACCCATTAAATCAGTATGTGCAGAAGTACACGGTAGTCAGCATGCCCAAAGTCCCAGGTTCCCCATCCAAATTAGGCTATGGCTAGTTTTACAGAGACAGCACTTTGCAAAACATGTACTTCCTTATTCTTCTGCACCATCAGGGTTACAACACGTCAACGGCTATGTGGCAGTTACAATTTAAGAATCTTTTCTCAGCTTATAAAAGGATTAATGTTATACTGTCGGTTAATGCACAGCACATTGTGAATTTCCCATCGGGATTAATAAAGTATCTATCTATCTATCTATCTATCCATTCTTATTATAGCTTACATTTCAGTTAATAATGTTTTTTTCTTTCTGAACTCTTATAATGTTTTGGGGACCTGAGAAGATTGACATTCCTGAGACCTTCACTTTTCTTTATTTTCAGATATTGTATGATGGACACCAGTTGTTTTGGCTCATTTTGTATCTCATTATTGTTTGCCTGCTAATTATGAAAAAAGAAACAACTGAGGGGTCTGAGTCTTCAAGAGCAAGTTAAATAACATTAATTCAAAAGACGTTAATTAGCAGCAAAAACAGGTCACTCATTAAGAAAGACGGTTAGAATGAAAACCTGCAGCCACGGTGGTCCTCCAGGACCGGACTTGGCAACCCCTGCTCTACGACACTCGATGGTCACTTATTCCACATGTCTGAGGTTCTCTGCTTGAAGAAAAACTTTCATAATAGTAGTCAGTATGACGTAGTGGTCAAGGCTTTGGACTTCTAACCATGAAGGTTGGAGTTTCAAGGTGGCTTTATTTAGTTCTGTTTACACAAGAAAGCATGAAATTTGCCTATTCAGTTGCATCCAATAACAAGACAGAAAATAGAGACATGCAGTGGGTTGGCACCCTGCCTGGGATTGGTTCCTGCCTTGTGCCCTGTGTTGGCTGGGATTGGCTCCAGCAGACCCCCGTGACCCTGTGTTCGGATTCAGCGGGTTGGGAACTGGATGGAAAATAGAGACGGGACAGTTTTAACGTGAGACAGTTTGATGGTGCATATTTGCACAAACATGGTAACAGGTTACATATCAATCCTTAATTATTTTCTCCGATATTCCTTATTAAAATATCGTCGTATGGTACTAGGAAGAAAGGAATTTCTGGAGCGATTTGTGTGGGGTTTCAAGGCGACTCTCCTTCCTGATTTACTGAAGTGAATTTCTACATGTAATGGACATCTGTTGTCAGTTGAGATGATTTCCAGTTCTTTAGTGTTATCCTCTGACATAGGGGTCCTGGAGGACCACCGTGGCTGCAGGTTTTCATTCTAACCCTTTTTTTTTAATGAGTGCCCTGTTTGTGCTGCTGATTAACTTTCAATTTTAATTTAATTGCTTTTTTAAGATGTGTTCCCCTGACTTTCTTCATTTCCTTCTTTAAATGGCACCAAAACAGAAATGAAATGTGAAGTGAGGGAGCCAACAGAAGACCAACTAAGTCAGGGCCTCAAACTCCAACCAATTTCACTCCAACCAGCTGCTTAATGAGGCGCGGATTCTTGTCGTTAATTAAACCCGTTCTTTAATTCCATGGCTTGTTGCTGCTCTCGTGGTGCATTAGCAAACATGTCCGAAATTGTGGATTTTTCTCTTTTCTAAGAGCCCCCTGTTAAAATGTTTTTGGGACCTGAACAGATCGACATTCCTGAGACCTTCATCTTTCTTTATTTTCAGATATTGTATGATGGACACCAGTTGTTTTGGTTCATTTTGTATCTCACTATTGTTTGGCTGCTAATTAAGGAAAAAGAAACAATTAAGGGGTCTGAGTCTTCAAGAACAAAGCAATTAAAATTAATTCAAAAGAAGTTAATTAGCAGCAAAAACAGGGCACTCATTAAGAAAAGGGTTAGAATGAAAACCTGCAGCCACGGTGGTCCTCCAGGACTGGAGCTGGCGACCCCTGCACACACATTTGCCAGATCGCCTACATCAACCCCAATAACTTTGGCTGCATGCTTTATAATCTTCTGGAGCTTGTTTAAATTTTGGTTTGTCAGACCACTAAACCAGGAGAGGTTGTGGGTTCAATTACAAACACCACACCAATAGGAACTGGGTTTAGGATTTAACTATATACATCACCAACCCATCCCTGTACCACCACCATTTATTTTCAGTTTTAATTTTCTTCTTAACTTTGTAATGTGCCCTACGATGGTGTATTTTGTTAATAATACCATTGTAGTGGGTTGAAGGATGACTTTACACAAGACCAAAAATAATTGGGTGCCAACCGGGCAAAACCCCGTTTAATATGTTGCCACAAGAAATACATGAAATTCCTAACAGAAAGGAGTATGTGATGTATGACGATCGGCAAGTTGCTATTATGTGGCTAGCTCCAAGGCGTCCATATGACCTTCCTCGTGGCTTGTCCCACTACTGACACAATACGTGACCATGAACAAGTCACCTCACCTGCCTTGGCTCCAATTCTTGCACACCTTATACAGGCTGAAAGCTGTCTGCTTCTGACAGTACACCATGTCCTGTTCCTAGACTCTCACATCCATGCCAGAAAATCTGAGGTCTCTCTGATAGCTGTTCTTGGGAGAAGGTGTAGGTGGGCGACAGTTTAGCTGGCCAACAGGAGATGGGATTGTATTCTGGCAGCACATAAATCTCATGCACTCCTGGTCTTGCAGTTAGTCTGCTGCGCCAGGAATCAATTTTGTGTGCTGCAGCTAAAGTTGTCTTGGATTCTCTTGCCATATGGACCATCCTTCAGGAGCATAGTGGTGTGGCTGAGGTGTGTGCTCCATTTTCACTAACAAAAATAAACCATATCTTTGCATAGGTTGGTCTTCTTTCTTGCTCTTTTAAAATCATGGATAGAGAGGTATGAAAAGCACTATATAAATAATAGATAGAAAGATAGATAGGAAAGGCACTATATGATAGATAGATAGATAGATAGATAGATAGATAGATAGATAGATAGATAGATAGATAGATGTAAAAGGCACTATATGATAGACAGATATGAAAGGCACTATACAACATAGGTAATTAGATAGATATGAAAGGCACTATATAAGAGAGAGATAGGAAATACTCTATATAACACATAGATGGATAGATGTGAAAGGCACTATATTAGATAGATAGATAGATAGATAGATAGATAGATAGATAGATAGATAGATAGATAGATAGATAGATAGATAGATAGAAAATGCACTATATAATGTAGAGATACAGTGCATCCAGAAAGTATTCCCAGTGCATCACTTTTTCCACATTTTGTTATGTTACAGCCTTATTCCAAATTGGATTAAATTCATTTTTTTCCTCAGAATTCTACACACAACACCCCATTATGACAACGTGAAAAAAGTTTACTTGAGGTTTTTGCAAATTTATTAAAAATAAAAAAACTGAGAAATCACTTGTACATAAGTATTCACAGCCTTTGCCATGAAGCTCGAAATTGAGCTCAGGTGCCTCCTGTTTCCCCTGATCATCCTTGAGATGTTTCTGCAGCTTCATTGGAGTCCACCTGTGGTAAATTCAGTTGACTGGACATGATTTGGAAAGGCACACACCTGTCTATATAAGGTCCCACAGTTGACAGTTCATGTCAGAGCACAAACTAAGCATGAAGTCAAAGGAATTGTATGTAGACCTCTGAGACAGGATTGTCTCGAGGCACAAATCTGGGGAAGGTTACAGAAAACTTTCTGCTGCTTTGAAGGTCCCAATGAGCACAGTGGCCTCCATCATCCATAAGTGGAAGAAGTTCGAAACCACCAGGACTCTTCCTAGAGCTGGCCGGCCATCTAAACTGAGCAATCGGGGGAGAAGGGCCTTAGTCAGGGAGGTGACCAAGAACCTGATAGTCACTCTGTCAGAACTCCAGAGGTCCTCTGTGGAGAGACGAGAACCTTCCAGAAGGACAACCATCTCTGCAGCAATCCACCAATCAGGCCTGTATGGTAGAGTGGCCAGACGGAAGCCACTTCTTAGTAAAAGGCACATGGCAGCCCACCTGGAGTTTGACAAAAGGCACCTGAAGGACTCTCAGACCATGAGAAAGAAAATTCTCTGGTCTGATGAGACAAAGATTGAACTCTTTGGTATGAATGCCAGGCGTCACGTTTGGAGGAAACCAGGCACTGCTCATCACCAGGCCAATACCATCCCTACAGTGAAGCATGGTGGTGGCAGCATCATGCTGTGGGATGTTTACCAGTGGCAGGGACTGGGAGACTAGTCAGGATAAAGGGAAAGATGACTGCAGCAATGTACAGAGACATCCTGGATGAAAACCTGCTCCAGAGCGCTCTTAACCTCAGACTGGGGCGACGGTTCATCTTCCAGCAGGACAACGACCCTAAGCACACAGCCAAGATATCAAAGGAGTGGCTTCAGGACAACTCTGTGAATGTCCTTGAGTGGCCCAGCCAGAGCCCAGACTTGAATATCTCTGGAGAGATCTTAAAATGGCTGTGCACCGACGCTTCCCATCCAACCTGATGGAGCTTGAGAGGTGCTGCAAAGAGGAATGGGCGAAACTGGCCAAGGATAGGTGTGCCAAGCTTGTGGCATCATATTCAACAAGACTTGAGGCTGGAATTGCTGCCAAAGGGGCATCGACAAAGTATTGAGCAACGGCTGTGAATACTTATGGACATGGGATTTCTCAGTTTTTTTATTTTTAATAAATTTGCAAAAACCTCAAGTAAACTTTTTTCACGTTGTCATTATGGGGTGTTGTGTGCAGAATTCTGAGGAAAAAAATGAATTTAATCAATTTTGGAATAAGGCTGTAACATAACAAAATGTGGAAACAGTGATGCGCTGGGAATACTTTCTGGATGCACTGTACATAGGCAGTAAATGTACTACATGAGACAGAGGTACATAGCTAGTAAAAGCAAAATTTAAGAGGTATGTAGACAAGGCACTATAAAGGACAGATAGATAGACAGATAGATAGATAGGAAAGGCACTATATAATGGATAGATAGGAGAGGCAATTGTGAAAGAAAAATTAACTGCTTTCAAGCTACTTAGGGTTAACAGCTGACAAAGCCATTTTGCTCTAACAGCAGGTTACTCAGACAGGTGTCTGTCATAAGACAAGGTGCAGTAAGCTGACCAAAGACAATTTTCAGTTTCTTTAGAAATGCGTCTACTTGACACAGGAAAGATGCCCTTTCCTTCTTCAGGGTCTATCTGACAAGTGATAAAAATAAGAACAGATGGCCCATTAGCGTACTAAAGTAAAATGCTTAACTAAATGATATTATGTTTATTTTTAAGAATTAAGGGGAAGGGGGAGGAAGAATAAATTATAAAAAGCCAATAGAAAAAATGTAACTTTGCTCTTCTGCTTTGCAACATAGAATCCCGTTACTCATCTGTGACTGACTACAAATCTAATTGATTAAACTTGTCCCGTCTTCCTTGGTGGGGTGGGGGTTCTTCCACACAATATATAATAGATAGCTAGATACTATCATAGATATATAAGCATGAAAGGCACTATATAAATAGATGTGAAAGGCACTATATATGATAGAGGCAGATAGCTAGACAAGACAGATAGAAAATGCACTATATAATGTAGACATACACAGGCATAGCTAGGAAAAGCATAATTTAAGAGGTATGTAGAAAAGGTTTGACAAGGCACTATTAAAGATAGATAGGAAAGGCAATATATAATAGGTAGACACTTACATACATAGATAAGCGTGAAAGGCACTATATAAATGGTAGATTATCAAAAGACACAATAGATCATAGATTGACAAAAGACATTACATCATAAATATAAATGAAAGGCGCTATATAAATGATAGATAGATTGACAAAGACACTATATCAGACATAGGTAGCTTGTCAGGCTTAGCTCAGTGATTAGAGAATCAACACATAAAGTGAAGTTTCCTGCAGTTGTTTCAGATTGTCAGTGAAATTTCTACAAAGAGAATTTTTTTCCTGCCAAATGTCATTTATTTGTGTAATGTGCTCTGAGAAATCTCAGATTACACCAGGTTATGGTTATTTTTCTAGCACACACTGTAAAAGGAGCTATATAAAATGCAGACTGCTAATAATTATCTATATTTATTTATTTATTTTGTAATGTAACCCTCAGCTTGGTGAATCTGAAGAGCAGCGTATCAGGGCAGAAAGTACAATCCGAGCTTTGAAAATAGCCCTGGATGAAAAGGAAGAGGAGATGATGGCTTTCCCAAGTTCAAGCAGAGGAACTGAAGATGTCTGGAGGTATATGGCATTAAAATATAAAGTTGAGTTGTATGAAAGGTACAAAAAAAAATACTGCAATCCACCTTTTATCCTTCAGTGCCACATCACCCACAATTAATAATATGAGTGTGACTACACCAAGCCATCATACGTTCTCTGAAAGGAACTTTTATGACATAATGGTGGGCTTGGAAGGAGAAAATCATCCACCCAGTCATTGATTTGACCCGTGTGGCCCAGATTATATGCTTTACCCGGACTGCAGAAAAGCACACAGGTGAAGATGGAAGAGTTGACAAGACTTTAGGGAGCAGTAGTCCTTGTTTCCACCCCTAAAAAAAAAAACTCTTAAAACCCTAAGAAATTCTTTGGTGGATTTTGCAAAATCTCCTGTGAAAGGAATTTTAGTCAGTTTCACAAAACTGTCACTTGCCGCTTGTCCATTTCACTCATCACTATTTAGTAGGCTGCTCTCTTAGGCTCCAGCAACTTATAATGAAGCTACTGCCCCCTTTTGGATATCCACTCAAATAGCAGCTCTACTGGACTCCCTGGCTTGAGTCGAAACACAAAAAGCACACAACAATGGCCGTCCTCCTCTCAGGAATTAAACTTAATTTGTGGTCCTCAGCCACCCACTGGATGGACTTGTTACTTGTACTTCAAAGTAAATCCACATCTCTGCCCATCCCACCGTGCCTTAGTCTTTTTTGATATTACATGTTTATGCTGTAAACTTCATTGTTTTTTTTCCAAATTGCATTTCAGACTGGAGCTTCAACTACAAAAACTGGAAGCTGCCGAAAGAAAATACTCCAGGATGGCGGAGATGCTTCAGTTGAAAGTGGAGGAGTCTGAAGTGGTGAGATGGCCCTTTAGGAAGGAGCTTTTTAAATCTTTCCACAGCCATCAACCCCTGGATCCTCTAAATGTGCCCTCCCAACCCCATGAAAGATGACGTTCAGTTGCTTTTTTTAAGAGTGATTACAATACCTTAATATATGAGAACATAAAGTTTTGAGTTATATTGCAACTCTGACAAAACGGGACACTTTATAACGGTAACAAATGAAAACTAAAATGGCATCACCGAGTACAAGATACGTAAAAAAAATAAAATAGAGAAGTGGAGAAGATAGAAAATTAGAGAAGTCCTCACAGTGTGTGGACTTCAAAGTGTGGCTGACATGGGCAGTGGAGCTGCTGCTCCCTTACTATTGATAAGTGTTGTCAGATAGATTTATAGGGTCATAGTGTCACGTGTGCAGAGAAATTGTGACTTGTATGTGCTAATCGACATACAAGCTGCTCTCTACCTATTTTATATTTTATCTATTATATAGTGCCTTTCATAACTATCTATCAATCGATCTTTCTGTCTGTCATAAAGCACCTTTACTTTCTCTATCTTTTATATAGTGCCTTCCATTTTTCTAACTATAAGTCTGTTATATAGTGCATTTCATATTTAGTTATATGCTATATACTGTAGTGCATTTCATACAAGCTGCTCTCTACCTATTTTATAGTGCTTTTCATTATCTATCTATCTATCTATCTATCTATCTATCTATCTATCTATCTATCTATCTATCTATCTATCTATCTATAGTGCCTTTCATATCTATCTGTCTATCTATCTATTATATAGTGCCGTTCATAACTATCTATCTATCTATAGTGCCTTTCAAATCTATCTATCTATCTATCTATCTATCTATCTATCTATCTATCTATCTATCTATCTATCTATCTATCTATCTATAGTGCCTTTCATATCTATCTATCTATCTATCTATTATATCTATCTATCTATCTTTCTATCTATCTATCTATCTATCTATCTATCTATCTATCTATCTATCTATCTATCTATCTATCTATCTATCTATCTATTATATAGTGCCTTTCATATCTATCTATCTATCTATCATTATATAGTGCCTTTCATAGCTATCTATCAATCAATCTTTCTGTCTGTCATAAAGCACCTTTCCTATCTCTATCTATTATATAGTGCTTTCCATTTTTCTAACTATATGTCTGTTATATAGTGTATTTCATATTTAGTTATATGCTATATAGTGCATTACATATTGGTCTATCAATCCATTATACAGTGACTTCCATTTGTCTATATATCTGTTACATAATACCTTTCATATCTGTTCACATCAGTTTATTATACAGTGCCTTGTAGTTCTGTCTATTATATAGTACATTTCATATTTATCTGTTATATTGTGCCTTTTATTTTGGTTTATCAATTCATTATATAGTGCCTTCCACCTCTATTTATCTATAATAATATAGTGCATTTCTTATCTATTTATATATTTAATGGTCATTACTGTCCAATGTACAGAGTATAGTGAAATCTTAATTACAAGTTCTAATTGACATTTAACATGCTGCCACTCTCTGTTGCCATGATTAGTGAGTAAATTTACTTCCAAAACTCAGTCTTAATTACATGAAAAAAATCTCAGAACTATAGTGCATTTCATATCTGTCTATCAATGTATTATACAGCACCTTCCATTTCTATCTATCTATAATTATATAGTGCCTTTCATATCTCTCTCTAATATGGGTTTTCAGAGTCGTTACTGTCCTGTGCATAGAAGGTCCCATGAAATTCCTACTTGCCTGTATTAATCACGCAGCAGCACGTCCCCACACTGTCCAGCACCTTCATTAGTGAGCAGACCTACTGTATCTCATCTCAAAACTTCTGTCTTCCTTACCCAAAAAATATGAGAAGACACTTTGCAGCCCCATCTACCATTAGGAATCATGTTCATTTAACAGAATTTATCATAAAGTTTAAAAAAAATTCCATCAGCTTTGTTGTAATTGCTTGTCATTCTACCAAGAAAGAAATGTCACCAATCATTTAAAATCGCTGCATCGCAGGTGTTATAACATGCCATTCAGATTGTTAATCCCCTGAAGGCCACAATTTAAATTTTCCTTAATCATCCATAAAGATAAGACAAAATAAGGCCACACCCACTTAGTGGTCATAACACAGACGCAGGCCACACCCTTGCTCTGGCTCCGCCCCTACACCCACCTCACAGTGCCAGCCATATTTTTTTGTGTCAAAGCTCTCACAAGTGCAGCTGTGCCTGTGCTGTGTGGCCTTTAATCAAACATCCCGATGCCATTAGCCGTATTTAAGTTGATTGCTTGGGGCTTGAATACTTGTGTTGCTTTTAGTATTTTAGGCTGCTAAGAGATTTATTCTGTTCATACTTCCTGGTTCCTCCCTGTGTGGATAGCGCTTTGAGTACTGAGAAAAGTACTATATAAATGTAATGAATTATAATAATTATTATTATTATATTTGCTATGCTACAGGAATGGATTTCATAACAACTGTTTTGGTGTTTCACTAATTTTTTTCCAACTCTTCATGTAACTTTCGTGCTTATTTTTCTCATCATGTTACATTTAGCTGGAAAAATGGAAGGAACGAGTCACTCAGCTGGAGGCTAAAATTCAAGAACTCAACCAAGCGGTGATCACAAGAGACAAAGACCTGATGAGAGCCTCTCATGACCAGCCCTTGATCTCGACTGCCATCGAAGACCGGCTAATGAAGCTGGAAGACCTTATCACCAGGTATGTGACGAAACGCAGAGCTCTTCTTTAGATTCTTTTTCAAAGGAGGAACAACATGAGGTCAAAATGCAGCATCGTGATTCCCTTCCCTTGGATATCACTTTGAAGATTAATTTACAGTAGTTTTATAACGGGCGTGACCAAAAGGGGGTGCTCTGGAGCAGACCCTGTGTCCAGAAAGACACAAACACAGGTCCAGATAAGTTAGGAAGAGTCTTTTATTAAAATAGGTGGCTCGGCCCCCTGCTCAGGGTGCTACGCGCCAGCCACTTCACGGCTCTGCCGCATGCGTATGGGGAAGTGGATGTACAATTTAAACAGATTGTTATTTTCATGGGAATTGTTACATATGCATAATAGAACTAACTATTTTACATTACAGCGAGTAATTAACCATACTAAAAAATAGTTAAACGTAATAAATTGAAAGAAAATTATATTTCATGTTGCGTTAGAGGTATTCGTTCCATTATACGTTTTCGTTCTGTTTGGCTTTGAAATTAACATGCTAGTACTCTTTAAAGTTACACTTTGACTGTAAAACTTCAGTAAAAACAATTTTTGGAATTAACTTTTTGTCAATATGGCTTTGAATTTTGATTCCGTGTTTGGATTTTCATTGTGAGAACGCAACGTATAACTGCCCGTGAGTGAATATCGTTTCTTTCTCTCTAATAAATAAAACAACTTTTTCGAATGTTTGTCCCCGTGATTTGTTAATTGTCATAGCAAAAGCTGTTCTAACGGGAAACTGCTAACGTTTTAATACGAATGGCATATCAAGATCTCCTTTGGGGTCTAATTTTATCCGCTGAAGATGTACTCCTTTACCTTTCTTGTCGCCTGTTAAAATTTTAAATATCAGAATTGTTCGACCAATTTTCAATACAACTAATCTTGTCCTATTGCATAGCCCATCACTCAGACATAAAGTACGCAATTACATTACAATACGTAATGTAATTCGAACAGTAATTCGGCTTGTGGAAGACCATATGGTGTTAACGGTTGTAGATATTCTTCATGATATTGTAAGTTGATGTTTTCATCTTCCGTACCATTACCACCAACTGTTTCAGCACAGTCTATCGATTCGTATTTAATCAATTTGCCGTGTAACCGATCGACAATTTTCACGTTAATTTGTTTGACTTCATCGTTTCTCGGTTCTAGGATTGCCCGTGTACTCATTTCTTCTGTTGATAACCCTTCAGGATGAAATTCTTCAATACGATTTGGACATAATAAGTCTTTTATCGAGAACTTAAAAGTGAAGAAAACATAAAAATATATAAGAGCTTAGAGAGCAGGAACTGTGTCTGACATAAGTATTCAAACCAACGAGAGGTGAGAGGACCGTGGGCATGTTTGAATATGGTTGATAGGAGGGAGTGACTTGAAAAAATCTCATGGCTAAAGTCTCATCTTGTGCGACTTGAAATTATTTCTTGTCTCGTCTGAGGATTTCCTTTTATAATAGAGAGAAAATGTGATAAGTCCACAATGAAGTCAGTAGGAACATTTAAAACGCTCCAACTTTCCGAATGTTACGCCAGGCTGACATCTTTTCACTTGCATTGTTTGTAGCCCCGACTGAATAAGCGAATCCTTTTGGATCTTCCAGTGGGGCAGTGCCAGTGTGTTTAGTGCTCACGCCGAATTAATCTGTGTCCTCTCAGACCCGTGCTTAAAACGTTAATGCTTTACGATCAAAATGTGTTTCTCACATTACAGGTCACCCATCCTCTGAAACAGGATTAACGGAGCTCAGAGCAACCCACCGCCACCCTGCAGATCTTGTTGTTTAATATTGGCCTGTCATAATCACTGCTGCAAACAAAGTGCTGCTACAAAGTGGGGAATAAAACTGGCAGAGACTATCAGTCGGAACCTCTGCTCAATTCCATTTTCTGTAAGGCTGGTACTTTCAAGGGCAGTCATGTTCATTCCGTGTAGGGGTCTGGTAGACTTTGCTGATGAACTGTGTCTGACAAAAGCATTCACACCAATGAGAGATGAGAGGACCGCGGGTGAGGGCCGTTAACCGGAAATGTTTGAGAGGATGGTGAGACTTGAAAAAATCTCTTGGAAATAGTCTCGTCTCAAGATTTTCTTTTATAATAGAGAGATAACACAAAATGTACAAGGGAGGGCAAGGGTAAGGAGTCATCAGGTTGTCAAATTGGAAAAATAGCAAAACCTATGCCCCTCTGTGCCAACCCGTACCCATCTCCCCTATAAAAAGTATTGGCAGTTTTCACATTTTCTTGCTACAACAACACTAGAACTTTGAATACCAGTGGATTTAATTTGGCTTTTTGGAAAGAAAGTTGCTCCTTAATGTCAAAGTGAAAAGTGCAAAGTGACCTAAAACAATTAAAAATATGCCCTCTGGTTTGTGTTTTGTTAGTATTCACCCCCTTTTAAAATGACACATCCCTGGTGTAGCCGGTTGGTTATTAGTTCAGTGGAGGTCACCTGTCTGGGGTGTCACTTGATTGTATGTTCTGGAGGTGAGTCAGTATGGCAGTGTTGTGGAGAAAAAACATCAGAAAAATCAAGCAGAGTCTTCAGAGAGGCAGTCAGAATGTAAGACTTTACTGCACAACATAGAAAACAACTGCAGAGCACATAAAGCCTGTCTCAGTTCATGAAACGAGACCCGGGTGTCCAAAGAGCCACAAATACAGTGCATCCGGAAAGTATTCCCAGCGCTTCATCACTTTTTCCACATTTTGTTATGTTACAGCCTTATTCCAAAATGGATTAAATTCATGTTTTTCCTCAGAATTCTACACACAACACCCCATAATGACAATGTGAAAAAAGTTTACTTGAGGTTTTTGAAAATTTATTAAAAATAAAACAACTGAGAAATCCCATGTCCATAAGTATTCACAGCCTTTGCTCAATACTTTGTCGATGCCCCTTTGGCAGCAATTCCAACCTCAAGTCTTGTTGAATATGATGCCACAAGCTTGGCACACCTATCCTTGGCCAGTTTCACCCATTCCTCTTTGCAGCAACTCTCAAGCTCCATCAGGTTGGATGGGAAGCGTCGGTGCACAGCCATTTTAAGATCTCTCCAGAGATGTTCAATCGGATTCAAGTCTGGGCTCTGGCTGGGCCACTCAAGGACATTCACAGAGTTGTCCTGAAGCCACTCCTTTGATATCTTGGCTGTGTGCTTAGGGTCGTTGTCCTGCTGAAAGATGAACCGTCGCCCCAGTCTGAGGTCAAGAGCGCTCTGGAGCAGGTTTTCATCCAGGATGTCTCTGTACATTGTTGCAGTCATCTTTCCCTTTATCCTGACTAGTCTCCCAGTTCCTGCCGCTGAAAAACATCCCCACAGCATGATGCTGCCACCACCATGCTTCACTGTAGGGATGGTGCCAGGTTTCCACCAAACGTGACGTCTGGCATTCACACCAAAGAGTTCAATCTTTGTCTCATCAGACCAGAGAATTTTCTTTCTCATGGTCTGAGAGTCCTTCAGGTGCCTTTTGGCAAACTCCAGGAGGGCTGCCATGTGCCTTTTACTAAGGAGTGGCTTCCGTCTGGCCACTCTACCATACAGGCCTGATTGGTGGATTGCTGCAGAGATGGTTGTCCTTCTGGAAGGTTCTCCTCTCTCCACAGAGGACCTCTGGAGCTCTGACAGAGTGACCATCGGGTTCTTGGTCACCTCCCTGACTAAGGCCCTTCTCCCCCGATAGCTCAGTTTAGATGGCCGGCCATCTCTAGGAAGAGTCCTGGTGGTTTCGAACTTCTTCCACTTACGGATGATGGAGGCCACTGTGTTCATTGGGACCTTCAAAGCAGCAGAATTTTTTCTGTAACCTTCCCCAGATTTGTACCTCGAGACAATCCTGTCTCGGAGGTCTACAGACAGTTCCTTTGACTTCATGCTTGGTTTGTGCTCTGACATGAACTGTCAACTGTGGGACCTTCTATAGACAGGTGTGTGCCTTTCCAAATCATGTCCAGTCAACTGAATTTACCACAGGTGGACTCCAATGAAGCTGCAGAAACATCTCAAGGATGATCAGGGGAAACAGGATGCACCTGAGCTCAATTTTGAGCTTCATGGCGAAGGCTGTGAATACTTATGTACATGTGCTTTCTCAGTTTTTTTATTTTCAATAAATTTGCAAAAGCCTCAAGTAAACTTTTTTCACGTTGTCATTATGGGGTGTTGTGTGTAGAATTCTGAGGAAAAAATGAATTTAATCCATTTTGGAATAAGGCTGTAACATAACAAAATGTGGAAAAAGTGATGAAGCGCTGTGAATACTTTCTGGATGCACTGTATTTTAGCTGGCAGGACAGATTCACCACCTGGTGGTGAGCATCACCTGACTACCCCTCCCTTCATTCTCACGGCCTAATCCTGAGCTGTTAAAGATCAGTCGCCTTCCAGTTGATCAGTTCTCAAATATTCAGTTCTTAATAACTAAGTTGGTATCAGATGGACCAACTTATAAAACACTGAACTGCCTAATTAATAATTCAATAACTGATTGCTTGTTGCACCAGTGTCCTGTAAGGCTAAGGCTAACATAATAGGCGACTGTGCCAGTGAGTGGGCAGCACACAGCTTCAGTGATAAGGGATGAACGGCGAACAACCTCGACATGGCGCTTCATGCTCGAGAGAAAGACAATAAAGGACAAGCCTTTAACAATTGTTTCTTTAAGCTTACTAATATGTACTGCTATATCTCTTCATTATTATCACTAAGATATTTAAAGGTATGTTGGCATTTAAACTTAAGCTAGCTAAATAAAACAAAATTGTGCATGCTGATGACTTTACCTTAGGCAGGCAAAACAACCTGGCAGGTGGGCCGTGGCACCAAGAGCCACATTTGAGTACCAAGAAGAGAAACAGAATAGGTGGGGGTTAGTATCCAATTCTAACTATCATATTACTTATGTTTTAGTGTTAATGACTAACAACAGAGATTCAGTCTGCACAGTTAATCAGCAGCTCTAGTCAGGGTGTGCTAAACTGAGTCGTGAATCTTCAGCCGGGATTTGAAAGCTTTAAAAGGCATCTCTTATAGTAGCAGGCAGACCAGTCCACAGTTTAGGGGCCCTGTAACTAAAAGCTCGACCTCCCACTGTTATTTTATTAATCCTTGGAATCATAAGCCGACCAGCATCTTGAGATCTTAATGTGAGCTCTGGTTTGTAAGTCATGATAAGTTCAGACAAGTAAGCCGGACCTTGGCCATTTAATGCTTTACAGTATATGTTAAAAGGAGGATTTTGAAATCTGCCCTAAACTTAACCGGGAGCCAGTGTAAGGATTTAAGAACTGGGGTTATGTGTTCGTATTTTCTTGTTCTTGTAATAATTCTTGCAGCCGCATTTTGGATTAACTGGAGGCTGTATAAAGAACAGTTTGAACATCCAGTGAACACCGCATTGCAGTAGTCAATCCTACTAGAGATAAATGCATGAATTAATTTCTCAGAATCCTGTTTATTTAGAAAGCGCCTTAATTTCCTAACATTTTTAAGATGGAAGAAACATGTTTTGGACAACTTTGTAATATGCGCTTTAAATGACATGCTAGAGTCAAAGATAACTCCTAGATTGCGGGCTGATTCAGTAAAATTAATTGGGGTACCGAGGCCACGAGACCACCCAGCCCCGTCTAGGCATTCTACCTAACATAAATGACATCAATCAGTCCTCATTGTATTCAGGGTTCTCATGGAAGGACTTGATGATGACGGTCACGTGGACTTCTGGTCTTTGATCCATCAATGTAGGGACATTACAGTGCTTTGATCGCCACCATAGAAAACCGGAAAAAGAACAGAAGAGAGAGTAGGGGTTAATACGGATTTTGGAGCCACCATGAATGATAATGATAGTTAATTGAATATACAGAGCATCAGGATTAAACTAAAATGAAGCTATGAGAAAGCCATGTTAAAGTAATGTGTTTTCAGCAGTGTTTTATAGTCCTCCACCGTATCAGCCTGGCGAAAAACGAGGCAGAAACAATCCCTAGACAGGGCATCAGCTCATCATAAGGTGAATACGAGCACACACACACACACTGGCGTCATTTTAGTGTCACCAAATCTCCATATCTTTGGAAGTGAACCGGAGCCCACTGTGGAATCCCAGCAGGAAAACATGGAAACTCCAGGCAGGGAATACCAGGGATGTGACTCACTAATGTGAGACAGCAGTGCTACCGCTCAACCACCGTGTCACCCCCATGTATGTCATTATTAACAGTATTCAATATTTAAACGAAATTAACAATTTCTCTGTAAAATGTAACATACATACTTTAATGCATTTCATTATGAAAGTGATATCAAGTATAAATCTAAGGATTCTAAATGTGCAGAGAGTTGGAACATCATACATTTAATGTGTTCTGTGTGGTGATCTATTGCTGTTTGCCGCTGCTGTCAGGTCAGGAGGAAGCCTCAGAAAAAATAAGACGGCACAAAAGACTTTAAAATGAATCGTGTCATTAGGATCGGGAATATGCGACACTTGAATATAAAAGCACCGCGAATGCATCTGTATGTTGGCATTTTGCTTCACTACATTGAACCATTCATCAACATCGACGCGCGCACATCGATCCCGGAGGATCCGCATAGTGGCTTTCTGTCACATGTAGACAGTAAACTGAGACTCTGACGTCACATTCCGACTTTTATCACACTGCGCCACCCCGACTTTTTGCTGGTACTGCAACTCGCGTATGCATCGCGTTAATTTCTGACAGAGGCCAAGCTGTTGCTTAGGTCCCTAAGTTTTAACAAGCAACTTCCAAGCCCCTATATAGCTTAACTCTTTCAGGGCTGATGTCGACTTTTGTTGAAAGGAGGAGTTGATGATGGTAATCAACTGTAAAGTGTGACAAGTACCAACCGTTATTTTTAGTTGGACTCTCGTTGTTAGAAGGAAAGTTAGCTTCATTGGTTTGACCGAGATTTCCTGCACTCGTGTGAGTAGTAAGGTGCAAAAATGGCACTGACATAATGACGAGATATCAAAGCGAATGCGTAAAGCAAAATACTCCGTGGACGAAGTTTTGCCTGTTATCTCTGAACTGAATTATGACTTGCTGGACACCGATTTTGATACAAGTGATCGAAAACGAATGCGAGGTTCCAGCTTCAGCTGACTGGTCCCCAACTAATCATGGTGCTGACACGCCTATGGCAGTGTTCGTCAGGAGGACTGCCACTTAACAATTGTAACAGGTAGAAACCACATCACAATGCACTGCGACCGTGACCGCTGCTGCTGCCGCCCCAGCCTCATGAAGACAGCCTGGCAGCAAGCCTGCCGCCCATTCTTGTGAAACTGGCAGCCGCAGCATGCAGCAACAGACGTTTTATGTTGATTTCTCTGTGAAACCATTGCTTTTCAGAAACTGTTTTTTGGAAAAAATATTCAGCCCTGAAAGAGTTAAAATAATATCACAATATATTGTATTTTAATTTTATTGCCTATGACAGTGGTTCCCAAACTTTTTTGATTCACGGTGCCCTTGCTGAATCCAGGTTTTCCCAAGGAGCAAGTCTGATTTGTGAAATAGCACTGGTGTACAAAAAAATATTTTTTGTTTGCTTTCTGGGAACTTAGGGGTGTCTCTTTTTATTATGTTTTTTACACTGATTTCATATATGAAATCGGAATTAAGCTAGCACGTCAGGTTTTTGAAACACACATCACTGATGTTTTGACACTTTTGAATATCAATATATCAACACGATATCTAGAGTTTGGACTCTGTTCCACCAAAATTGTTTTGATGTGTTTATTCTGAAAACAAACCAGAAGACAATACCAGAGACACGTTAAAGTATATTTATGTCAATTTACCTCAATATAAAAGTGAGGTCAGCGTGCCCAAAAATGTTGGAGGAACTCGCTTTTGCGCTTGTACTGCATGTCCGTCTCTCTTTGCAAGAACCAACAGTAGTCACCCATCATGCTCGGAGTGAATTTTTCCCCGATATCAGTTTTCCATCACCTTTATATCTTGATGAAATCTTTCCCCATGCTCATCTCTGACATCTCTTAGATTTGGTGGAAAAAAGTTGAGATGAGAATGTAAAAAATGACGTCTTCAGTGACATTCTGGCTCCCATAAGCTGAGACGCTTTCAGCAGGTTCTCCACAAGCTCAGTATAATTCTCTGCTCTGTGACTGTCAAGAAAATTCTGGACAACCTGCACGAACGAGGGTGCTGATTCAGTGGGCTTCAGTTTCCTTTTGAACTCCTCGTCAAGCTTCAGTTCATGGATTTCAGGGCCAACAAAAACACCTTCCTTAATTTTGGCTTCACTTTTCTTGAGACCAAACTTATTTCTTAAATGCTGAAACGCATCACCTTTACTGTCCAGTCACCCTAGTTGTGCAAGACCTGGAACATCATAACTAAAAACCGGGACGTGCTGCTGGACGAAAACGGTTTTCAGATTTGGAGTCAGCAAGTGAAATTTGTTAAAGTACAGGTGAAAGAATCCCAGTAGCAAAATGCTTGTTGACCAGTGATAGTCAATAATTTTTTTTTCAATTAAAGGATTAAGTAAAAATAAATAAAACACATATTGAAGATCACAAAAAAGTAATTGAACAAATTCAATAATAATTAGTGGGATTGTGGTGTAGCGGGTCAATGGCTATGAAAGATTGGCGGCTTTTAAATAATCCATTCGCCGTGTCAGTCTCCGTGGGTGCGATCGTGCAACCGCGGGGAGTTGATGGCATAATTGGGGCAAGTCGCACCTGCACGTGAGGGTGCGATCATTCTCAATTGCTTCATCGGCTTCCAGCAGTGCGCGATTGAGACGCTGCGTCAAAGGAGCCATATAAAAACGGGCCGGCACAGAAGAAGAGGGCAAAAAAAAGAGACGGAAAGGAAAAAGGCTTGGAGAGCAAGAGCGTGGCATTGGGGTGAAAGAAAGAGGACGAGCCAGCCAGCCAGCCAGTCAGTCAGCATGAATGAGAGAAGTCAGCGCGGTCAGGGGTCCTGGAACCAAGTGAAGGATCAGCGTTCATGGGACGGATTGTGCCCACTGAATTGGAGAGTGGGTACGATCGTGAAGGAGTCCGCCCTAGGGATCTGAGTGATGAAGTGCATCAGGGGCTTTGCTTCAAATAAGTGACTGCAATACTCCATAACAGCCGGACATAGAACAAGCACCATCAGTACAGACACCAATGCACTTAGTCCACTCCAAATTATTTTCAGACATAAAAGTATCAAGGATCTCGAACAAATCTTGAGCCTTAGCACCAGCAGTGATACTTTTACAATTTATTACTGTATAGTAAAAACCGATCCATTTTTAACACTAGAATTACCAAAGCCTACGAAAAAACTCATAAATCCGGCCCACCTTAAATCCCTTTCGCACCTCTCTGTCAGCGTCTTTTGTCTTGTAAATGTGCCGATCAAGACAAGCAGCAAGCAGCCTACTATGCCATCCCCCCACTGCTGCAGAACGGACACAAAGTTTTCCCAGTTGCAGCCTTCATCATCTGGGAATGAAGTGCTGGAGGTTTAGAATGGAAATAACAGATTGTTATTTGGAACACACGCATTTCATGTGTGTTCCGTTTCTACAATAATCTGTGTAAAGACATCGTTAAAACAGAAACGTTTTTCATATAAACTATATAATGTGTAAAGCCTGAAGTCCAAAGATCAGATAAACACTTTCACAAAAGGTTCAAGGCTGATGCAACAGTTTCCATGACGCAGCGGTAAGAATTGATGACTTGTAATCAAAAGTCCCCGGTTCGATCCTGACTGTCTCGAGTAGTGAGCTGCTCTTATCTTATATATAATTCGGCAGTCTACTCACTCACTCACTCACTCACTCACGTCTGTCTGAAGCCGAATGCGCAGTTGCCTTCTGCGCAGCTGCCCGAAAATCCTTACAAGACCGACGACATCGCGGCAGGCGGCGGATTTATGGCTGCAAAAATGCAAAGAGAAAGGCGACTTCGATTAAAGCTCTAGAGGCCTGAAAGGCGATTTCGACTACAGCTCAAGGCCTAATTGCGCATTCATTCAATACACCTATATCAGGTTTGTGGTGCTTATACTTATTACTATTGCACTTGTGCCCATTTCATCTTACGTTGTCGAAACGGGCTCTTTGTCTAGTCGTTAATATTATACAAAAAAAAACATACATTTGATTTGTGTCTGTAACAATACATTTATAGGACTTGTAATAATTAGTGGGTATTTTTCACTTTTATTCTGTCAGTCACAATCACGATACATACTATCATACCAGGATATATATTATATTATATATATTATATATATATATATATATATATATTATATATATATATATATATATATATTTTCTTTCTTCTTCTTTCTTTGGTCCCAAGCTGGCGTTTGGTCTGGACCTGGTCCTAAGCCCGTACACTGCTGTGGGTGCCAATGGTTGTCGGATTTCATTTTGCAGGCGTTTCCATGCAAGGCGATCCATGGCGGCTGTTCTGGCCTCGTCGAGGCTGAGTCGACGGTTTCTGATATCGTCTTCGACCTGCTTGAGCCATGTTTTCTTTGGTGCCATTCTTTGGATTCTCCACTGGGTGGGTCGATCGCACCAAAGGAGTTTGTGTGGTAACCTGCTGCCTTCCATTCTGCAGATGTGACCAAACCACTGTAGTCGTCGTTGTTGAATTTGCTCCTCGATTGTTGGCTGTTGATCACCCCGGCGACGGATTTCCTCATTTCGTATTCGGTCTCGGAGTGAAATTCGTAGGATTTATCGCAGGCATCGCATTTGGAAGACCTCGAGTTTGTTGAGGTCTTGCTTGAGCAGTGTCCACGTCTCGGATCCATAGAAGAGAATTGGCAGAATCAGAGTTTTGAAGAGTCGAATTTTGGTCTTGTTGGAGATGTGGGTTTGCTTCCACAGGCACCACTTTAGGGAAGCAAATGCCGCGGTTGCTTGACCAATTCGACTGTGGACCTCTACTGTGGACGCCACTTTCTTCTCCTGGACCAGCGACCCAAGGTATTTGAATTTTTGGACCTGCTCGATCTGCACACCATCGAGTTGCACATTTGTCTGCGATCCGTCTGTTGTCAGCACTTTCGTCTTGTCTATGTTTATTTTCAATCCATATGGCTGGGCGATGTTGGCGATGTTGTAGAGGACATCCGTGGCCTCCGCGTCGTCGCTGGCCAGGATGCCACTATCGTCTGCGAACATGAGATCAGTCAGGAAGCCATCCTCACCATACTGGATTCCTTGTCTGCCTTCGAAGACCTTTCTCATGATGGCGTCGACCACGACGTTAAAAAGCAGTGGAGAAACAACATCTCCCTGGCGGACTCCAGTTCGGATGGTAAACTCATCGGATAATTCATTACGGATGCGTACTTGGCTGGAGGACCCAGCGTAGCTTTCCTGGAGGAGTTTGATGACTTTCTGAGGCACAAGTTCAGTTTCCAGTGCTTTCCACAGTGCTGGCCAGTGGACGCAGTCAAAGGCAGATCGAAAGTCAATGAAGACAATGACTGCTGTTTTCCAGCATCGGATTCTTTCCTCCATCAGTTGACGGAGGGTGAAGATCTGGTCACTGCAGCCGCTGTTTGGCCTGAATCCAGCTTGCTCCTCCCGACTGGTCTGTTCATGGTGCCGCTGCAGCCTTAATTGTATGATCTTCATGAAGACCTTTCCGACAATGGAGAGCAAGCTGATGCCTCAATAGTTTTTGCAGTCTCGATTGTCGCCTTTTTTGTGAATTGGCACGATGGTGGCCTTCTTCCATGATTGTGGTATTAATTCAGTACGCCAGATGGTTCGGATGAGCAGGAGCAATCGGTGGAGTAATGGGTCCCCACCAGCCTTGATCGCTTTCGGCCGTGACTTGGTCCTGTCCTGGTGCCCTGCCATTTTTCAGTGTTTGAACGGCGGTCTGGACCTCTTCCATAGTTGGCTCAGCATCAGACATTTGGACCTCTGGCGGGTCGATGCTTGGTGGTTCCAAAGGTGCGCCTTGTGGTGGGGTGTGATTGTGGAGCTCCTCAAAGAATTGTTTCCATCGTTGAAGGCGCTCTGTTGGTGATCAAACGAAGGTTCCATCGGCATTTTGGATGTTGTCATTTGTTGACTTGGCCTTTCCACTCAGTCGTCAAAGAGTTCGGTAGAGCGTGTGGTACTCGTGTTTGGAGGCTGCCTGTTCCAGGTCGGCCGCCACTTGGTTCCAGTAGGCCTCTCGCTCTTTTTTCATCTAGAGACGGATTTCTCTGTTGAGCTGCCGATATCGTTCAAAATTGGACAGTTTGACTAGCTTTCGTTCATCTATAATAATAAAAGGCAAAGCCCTCACTGACTG